>NW_024962265.1:33950351-33999269 GCF_019238085.1 Lagopus leucura | reverse complement strand
ACACACACACACACACACACACACACACACACACACACACACACACAGATGCTTACATACTTACATGAGGAGCAACTACACACCAGATTATAACCTGTTTAGGTTATGAAAGTTTACATATAGCACTGATTACACAGAAGGGGCAACAACAAAAAAAAAAAAGAAAAGAAAAAAAGAAAGTGATGCGTAAGAGTGGACAATGCAAAGCCTGCTACGTTGTGCCTGCTCCTGTATCACTTCTGCTCAGCTAAAAAAAACACCTGCTATGCTGCATGGAATTACACCTCTGGACTCCAGTTTTCAGCCAATTGCTCCTCAAATGGCTTAGATGAAGAACAATGTTACTTAGTAGCTGACAAAACCAACACCCATTAAATCTGTTTCAGAAAATGCGACTGAGAAGCTACAGGTAGATAACCGTTCCCAGCAGGCACTGCTGCCCAGTTATGCCATTCAGTCAACAGGGGTGATCATTTGTAGAGATCTGCAAGAGCTGGAATCACAGAAGGACACACGCATCCACTTCAGGGAGAGTTCACTGAGCTGACAGCCCAGTGAAAGCAAGCAGAGCTATCGCTGCCCTGCGCCGCTCAGTGTGCCTCAGGCAGGCAGCGCTGCTAACAGCTTCTGTGCTGCAAAGGATCGATAGGCACGGCAAGCTACGGCAGAGCAGCAGGGACAAACGGCTGGGGTACACAGTCTCTAAAACTCTCCTGAAACATCAAGCGAAACTTCTGTTACAGCCTTGAAGTCCTAAGACAGATTTGGAAAACCACTAAGCATTGCCTCATCACTTTAACAGAAGAGTCACATGCTGTCTCCTGGGAAACTGTCTGAAGCTAACAGCATTAAGTCTCAGGTCAGCCTCAGCATTTTCATCGTTTGTTGTTATTGTTGTTCAATTTAGTTATTACTGCAAAATTTCCTGCAGGTTTCTTAGCACACACTGATAACTATCTTATTTTCTCAGTCTTTTTTATGTTTCAAAGCTCAATATATACACAACAAATTCATTGTCTCAAGAATCCAATGGATGAACAGGAGTTATAAGCAGGAGCATATTTTTTCCATTAACTATCACTAAATTAAACAATAGGTACCAAGTAAAAATAGATAAAAAGAAAAAGGGCATCAGGATACAAAAGAGCAAGATTCTTCCCTTAAGATGCCTTCAAAGTGCATACTGAAACCACAGTCACACTGCCAAGGATTAAGGGATCTCAGGTTTTAAGTATGCCGACAAACCACAACCAAACAATGCATCCAAACCCTCCGTGCTCAGCCCAAGCCCAACCTCACCAAAGTCAGCCAGGATCAAGCACACTCCAGGCCAGCACAATGTGTCCCTGTTACCAGAAGCAACCTGCTCCCCTCACCTCCATTTGTGCAGCACTGCACCAGCCTCATCCTCACCCTGCACACCCCATTGGGAGCACCTCAGCCCAGTGCTGCACGGGCACCTGCCTGTGCCCAGGAGAACGGAGCAGCAAGGGCTAGGGAGCAAACAGGACTGACTGTAATCTCCTGCAGTGGAGATGGTCCATGACAGCAACACGTTCACACAAAATGGTTCGGTTCCAGCTGAAGTCCCATAGTGCTGGCCACAGGTCAAGGCCCAAGCAGCCCTGCTCTTCCCCTCAAGCACATGGGTCCCACCACAGCTTTCACAAAACACCCAGTCCCAACCTCACAAGGTGCCAGTCCAGGGCATCATCATGGAACGAACCATAGAATGGTTTGGGTTGGGAGGGACCAACCCAGTTCCAACCTCCTGCCACGGGCAGGGTTGCCATCCACTAGATCCATCTTCCCAGGGCCCCATCCAACCTGACTTCAAACACCTCAAAGATGGAGCATCCACAACTCCTCCGGGCACCGCACAGAAAAAACTACTTGCTGTCATCAGCTCAGCTCCATAGGCAGCACTCCCAGCACAAGGAGTGAGCAGGGGGCAGGCTGAAAGGCAGAACGTCCAGTCATGACCCACAGCAGATGCTGCAAAGTGCACCTGTGTACCACCCCATTTTACATTTAAGTTTGCCACAGCAGCTCAGCATGATGATTCTAATACATTTCTTTTTGAGTTTAAGCATCAGCATTTTTTGGAAAGCTAAGCAGCCACGGCCTGCTTGGGCACAAGCAGCAGGAGGTGGAAGCAGGTAACTGCAGCAGCCAGCTTCACTCCCTGTGTGCTGCAAAATGAAGTCTTACACTAACATAGTATCAATACTTTCACCAGACATTCTATTTTGCATCACTGTAAAAACATAAATGCAATAGAACTAATACAGCCATGTTGAATATTATTTCAATTGTAGTTTATTTAACACAAGGAATTTAAACAATAGTTCAGGCAATTAAAGCGATCTCGTAAACCTCTCTGCTGAAGAGTGAATTTCAGACACCACTCAAAGAGCTGTATTGCTGAAACTGTAAGACTTGGGGGTCACAGAAGTGAATAATGCTGACTGCAGGATCAGAACTTTACTAAGCATGGATATCACTATTTTCAAGCTGATCCTTGAGAAGTAAATTACTATAAGTAGTAGTACACACTGACTGCTAGAAATAACCTTGCTAACTTTACTAAGCAATTACATTTCTTACTGCATTGGTAGATTTAAAAGGGAATCATTCCCACAGCAAGTCAGTATACTTGTTTATACCCATCCGGCTAACAGAAGAAAGAAATGCAATCACATCAACGTAGCAGACAAGAAGTATCAACCCTGCAGATCAAGAAAGGGGCAAATGAAGTTCATACTGACATATATTGAACCTGCCTTTGCCAGTGCCATCTATTTTCCTACAGTTTATGAAATTCTCCTCTTCTTATAGAGCTGCATTCTTCCACAGACTGCCTATTAAAGGCCGCACAACTCCTCTTTAACCAAAGTTTCTTATAAGATTAAAAAGTGCTCTAAGTCTCTCTGTAGAAACTGTACTGAAATGAGAACAATTTATTTTGACTACAGCTAACCACCAGCTTTGAAGACAGGACACCAAACTGGAAAGTGAGCAAAAAGCTGTTTAACCAAATATAAATACAACTGCTGGAACGTTGTTTCAACAAGCATTTTCAAAACATTCTTGATACATAGGCAAATAAACCCAGGACTTCTCAGTCAAGAAATAATGTTCTTAATCACTTTCCATTTGTGATGCAGGGAATATTTTTGGACCTGAACTGGTGACTCACACTGGTACCAATGCACATTTGTCTTGAAGCAGGCTCCAACACCGCCCGCAGGACGGCTGTGCTGCTCAGATGCACTTGCAAACTGAGGGAAACAGACAGGGAACCTCACTGGCATTTCTGCTGATCCAGACAAGCAAGCAGATCTGAATCTGGATTCAGTGGATCTGAATGTTTCTTCGTACCAACCCACTATTAAAGCAGCCATGTTCCTCTAAATACAAATGTACTGCAGAGCCAGCAGCGTGGACTGAATGAGAGTCATCACACAGAATGACCTGTATAGCTAATGCCATTAAAGCAAGACACAATACATGTCTGTGCTTCTTGCTCGTTACGCTAAATGTCACTTTGTCACTAACATTGTAAGTGAAAAAAAGAAAAAGCTAAGAGACAGCACGGTGTCATCTCTGACCAACTGCCCAACAGCATTCCTAACCACTCCTCACAATCACCACCCCTTGTGCTTTGATGCTGTGCGGGACACGGAGACCGGGAAGCCAAGAGAGCATCCCAGAGAGCCACGGCTCGGACAGAGAACTAAGGAAGAGTGGTACCGAAAGCCCTTTCAACCTCTGTGATCCTCCACATCCATCCCTCCCGCGCTCGCAGCGAGAGGAAGGGCCCCAACGCGCTGCGGGGAGCGGCTGTGTGCCGGGAGCAGCGGCAGAGGAGCGCCGGGAGCGGCGGCCCAGCGCTTGACAGCTGGCAGGGCACGACCCATGGCAGCGCGCAGCCGTGCGGGCACAGCCGCTCCCGCATCCCGCTCCTGCCCCCGGCAGCCCCCGCCGCCAGGCCGGCCCGGCCGGCCCTCCGCTTTTGTTCCGAACCCGCTCCGCGCTCTCCCGACCGCGCTCGCTCCCTCCCTGCCCGCTCGCTCGCTCTCCCGCCCGCCGCTCTCCGGCCGCAGCCCCGCCCGCCCGCGCCGCACCGCACCGCCGGCTCCGCACTCCGGCGGGGAAGGAGCGCGGCCCCGGCCGCGGGGCAGGGGCGAGGGGAGCCGGCCGGGCACCCCGCGAGGCGCGGCCCGGACAGGGACGGGGGCAGCGCCCGCACCCACCTCCGCCATGAGCCCGCGCCGGCCGCCGAGCCAGGGCCGGGCCGCCCACCACCACGGGGGCGAGAGGCGGCCCCGCGTCCGCGGCGGGGAACGGCGGCGCCTCCCGACTGCGGCGGCGACAGGGCCTCGCTCTGGGCCGGACTCCGCCGCACAACTTCCGGAGCGCGGCGGCAACGCCTTCCGGGGCGGCCCGGCCCCGCCGAGTCGGGCGCGGTGTCGCCGCCGCTCGCCATAGGTCCGCCGGCCGGCGCCGGCTCCCGTTGGATCGCGGAGCCGCTCGGTGCGTCCCGCCTTCCCGGCGGCGTGTGACTGCTCGTAGGGCGATTGCGGCTACCTGGAGTCTCTTGGAGAGGCGATCTAGTCTTACGTCCTCTCTCCTGACGGCGGCCACAGCGGTGCTCCCCTGCGGCACCGCCCGTACGAGTGCGGGAGCTGGAGAAGTTGAATGCTTTGCAGAGATTTTCTCCAGATGCACAAATGATGATGCCTGCAAGGGAGCGGGAATACGGCTGTTGTTTAGGGCTTGTGCCGTGACAGCTGCTGTGTGTGTGAGCCCGTGCTCTGAGATCTGGATGGAACAAGGGTAGGGCATGAGATTTGGCTGTAGTTGGGTCACGTAACGAGAAGGCACTAGCAAACATCATTATCTAATATGCTGTATATGCTCATGTCCCATAAATATGGCATATCTCATGGCTACAAAGCAACAAGCTGCTCTCAAGACAGTCATCTGCAGCACCTACGTGTCCTTTAGGTCCTTTGATATGCAGATTCGCCTTTATGTTGGCTGTCAGCTCAGCTGCCGTTGTTTGTTTCAAACTGTGAGTCTACATCCAAGCAGTATTACTATACTGCAGTTTTCCATAGCCTCCTCAGCAGCATCTGTACAAACAATGAAAAAGTCTCTTCTGTTGGGTCTTTATTTCCTGCTCCCTCTAGTTCTCATCATGCCTTCACCTGCTCGTATAAGCAGCTGAGCTTGAACTGTATGTCAAGTTTGGTTCCAGGCTGGGTAGCACATTGTCTCTTTGACAGCTAAGTTCTCTGTCTTCTACTGGTTGCTGGTCTTACCTACAATCATTTTTCATCATCCGAAACTGAGATGACTGCGTGTCCATCGAGATACACTATAGGTTCTGTACAGATTCTTTTGAAGACTGATCAACTGCTTGCAGCTGTCTACAAATTATGAGCCGCCATTGCTTTGGGTCCTTTCATGGCATCTGTAGTTCTGTTCAAGAATGCTCTAAACTTTCTTTCAGCTTTGAAATCAGATACAACTCTGTTTTTCCAAATATCTCATTATGCTGCTACTAATGCCACCTTTAAAGCTTCCCTGTCAGCAGTTGGCCCATAGCTAAAATTTGCATATATACTATTTTAGTCACTAAGCATTTCAGTGTTTACTTGGCATTTCATATATGGCCTTTTAATATACAGTGGCTACTGAAGGTGCTTAATACATGGTTTTCCACTGCAACAGAATTCATCGTTCTCTAATTCATAACTGGTTTACTCAATTAAATGTTGAGTTAAATGTGCTATTTTTAAGTACTACTTAGAAGAACTCTTTTATTATTAATGTCACTTTCACCCCAAATTAAAATTTCCAGGTTAACAACTCTTTTTTTTTTTTTTTTTTTTTAGTTTAAAAACTAGGAGGCCATAGATATATTTTGAAAAGAGTCTTTGGAGAAGAAAGGAGATTGAACCACATCAGTTACACTGTAGCTCGTGTTTCCAGCAGCTCTCATTTCACTACTGTAGCATCTCTCAGTGTTGGTTCATAGACTCATGTCACTCCAGTTCCTGGATTTTTACAAGAAGGGATCAACACTGTGGGATTTATCATTGAATTTGGACCTAGCAGATTATTGCCTTTGCCTGTAAGCTACTTTAAAAATTAAAGACTATTCGGTTCTGTAATTGAAAGAGCAGCCCAATCATATATTAAATTTTATCAGTAGATTTATCTCATTAATAAAGTTTTCCCTTACTCATCTTACCCTTGCACATAGCAGGGGGGTTGAAATTAGGTGATCATGGTGGGCCTTTTCAACCCAGGCCATTCTATGATTCTATGATCCATCTTGTGTTCTTAATGCCTGGGTCTGACAAAGAAGGAACACTGAGGGAATGGAATGCCAGATTGTGTTTCTGGAGTTCCTTTGTAATCTATCCCATTTCATGTCTTCTCTAGTGGGAAGCCCTTTCTGATCAGCACAAGTTGTGTATACTTCAGCATACTGACCAAAGCCTTGAAATATTTTTGGAGATGGATACCGGGTCACATCATAAATGTTTCAACTACAAATTGAAACATAAAAGAGTAAACAGTTTCTCCTAAAAATAAAACTGTAGCAACAGCTTCATGACAAATCACAGAAAACTGCAGTCATTTCATGTTGTGATGAACAAGGCCTTTGATTTTGCTATAGGCACCACCTAGCTCAGCTGTAGGTGAGGGCTCCTATATAATAGTGCCTTTCAGGGTTTGTGACTCAGCAGCAAAAGCATGCTCCTGGCTGAAATGTGGTACAGAAACTCGCTCTCTTTCTCTGTTCTAAGACGTTACCTAGGAGTGCAATTTTATTCTGTCAGTCCCCAAATCCATTGGACACTTAAAAAAAAAAAAAAAATGATTTAAAAAAAAAGAAGTCCATAGCAAACATTTCAGGAGCTGGAAAACAGATTTACAAAGAGAGAGTGCGGGACTTATTGTGCTAGCAACAGCGCAACACTGGTCACATTCTGCCTCTCCTCATGTGTGGCATGCTAAGTAGAATGACCCTTTGTATGTCAAATCAAGAAGTTGTTGTTTCCACAGTCAAACAAAGCCCTTGCATACAGTAAGGGCCATATAGCAGCCACTTATGGCCTGATCTGCACTTCTTCAGAAAAAAAAAAAAAAAAAAAACTATCCCCATAGAGTTAATACTGTTGTTTTTTTTTTTTTCAGAAATATAAAATTGAGCCAATGATTTAAACCAGTAGTTCACTGCTTCATTAATAAATTAATTAAATTAAATTAATAAAAATTAATTAAATTAATTAAAAAAAAAAAAAAAAAAAGAAATCTAATGGTAAGTAAAGACATACTGCATCTGGACAGTTTAATTCATAACGAAACCTCTCCTGAAATGGCTGGAATCTGACAAATCTTCTGTACTTATTCCTGTGATACTTGGGGAAGAGTGGTGCAGGAATTGCACAGATCATTGTTGGTATTGCACTTCATACGTCCTCAGATGTACACATTGGCTTCATGCTGTACACATGTACCTCTACGTACCTCTGATATGATTAAAGGATTCATGAGCTCTGAATAATGTGCTGTGATGGAGATGATGCTTGTTGCTGTGAGTACTGATCCATAGAATTTCACAGAATTATAGAATCATTAAAGTTGGAAAGACCACTAAGCTCATGAAGTCCAACCATCAACCTAGCACCACCACGTCCACTAAACCACGTTCCTCAGTTCCACGTTTGCTCCTTTCTTGAACACCTCCAGGGACGCTGACTCCACCACCTCCCTGGGCAGCCTGGTTCAGTGCCTCACCACTCCTTCGGAGAAGAAATTTTTCCTAATACCGAACTTGAACCTCTCCTGGCACAACAGGAGACCATTTCCACTCATCCTATCACTGTTACATGGAAGAAGAGGCCAATCCCCACCTTGGCACAACTCCTTTCGGGTCATTGTGGAGAGTGATCTGGTTTCCCTTGAGCCTTCTTTCTCCAGAACAAACAATCCCAGATACTACAGTGAGTAGCAAAAGTGTAATTTTAAACTCAGGTATTTTCTCTGACCTTATTTTATGCTAAGCTTACTGAGATTTTGTGTATTTTACCCCTTCAGATGCTGGATTCTTAGTCCCTTGCCCATTTGAACACTGAAAGTGTCAAAGACATTATTCTACGAGTGAAGCTGCCTCTTGGGCCTCCCGAGTTCTATAAATTCAGTTTGCTTCACAAGTGAATGTTCTGCTTAACTGAATTGAACTGTTTTCACTTCCCCCAACAAAGGCTGCCACATGCAGCTCCCGTAACTTCTTTCTGGCTGCTTCCCAGGAGCAGCACCAATGTGCTGACTGCAGAGTGTTTCACGGGCTGTTTCCAACTAGCCCGTGATAACCAAGTGGGATGTAAACCTAATTCAAAGAAAAAAAGCTACACTACATCGCAATAACATTTGAGAACAGATATTGTCAGATGAAAGCAAGGAAATTCCATGTGAAGACAGCTGCTATGCCCTTCATTCACCCCTTGGTGTTGCAGAGTTTCGGGGCCTCAGAGCTGTGCACATTTAACTGTGAAGTTTGTACAAAACAGTGTTTGAAAAGCATCAACACAGTGTCAGATTTTTAAATATTAGGCAACTTGTGCAACTGCAAATGGACTCCCTTGTGAGTACAAAGTAGAAGGAATTAATTATGTGTAATCATGCTCAATTCTTGTAGTTTGGAAACCTTCCTCAAGCAGGACACGGCATGGATGCCTCTCACAGGAAAAGGCAGCTGGTTATTTTAAATCTCTGCATGCAGCATGTGCCCTTTGCCTTATTTATTTATTCATTCAGTGAGTAACTACTTCGGTATTCTTAGGGCATTTGTCATTGTATTAGTTGATATGTCATTAGCATTAGTGGGATTATTTCCTCATTCTGTCTTCCAGAGGAAGAGTTATAGCTGCATGTTACTTACAGGGGAGCATTGGCTAGGTGTGTGG
This sequence comes from Lagopus leucura, assembly GCF_019238085.1. Taxonomy (NCBI): domain Eukaryota; kingdom Metazoa; phylum Chordata; class Aves; order Galliformes; family Phasianidae; genus Lagopus; species Lagopus leucura. The sequence goes on along the minus strand of NW_024962265.1, from coordinate 33,990,282 downwards.
GAGTCCTGGTGTTGCATAGCTCAGTGTTGTGGCACTGATCATTAAAAAATCATGCTGCTTGGTGGAGTTGATGGTTCTCAATCCAGGTTTCGCAGATGGTATGTGATGGAGGCAGCTGGAGGAATGGGATCACATGGGATCCAAACAAGAAGCTGGCTAAGCTTCTCCCTGTGAGAGATTGATGGCATTTGTGTGACTGCAGGCACAGTGCTTGGATTTAGTGCCTAGGAATCTTGGAATATAATGCTCTGCTGCATCCCATAAGCAAGCATTGTGACTGCTGCTGGAAAATTGGCAGAGGGACTGTGTGTTTGCCCTAGTTGCTACAGTGGGAATTTGGGAACTCTGGGTTAGGATCACACTGCAAATTCATGGTGAAGATGCTGACAAATGGTCCATTTTACCAATTCCACTATAAGGGAGGTGTTTCAATGCAGAGTGGACTGGTAAGAACAGCTGCAACATTTACAGTGTCTCTCTTGATACCCTCAAAAGTAAAACTGAGTTGCAAAGAGCTGCATGGTGGAGTTCACTCCAGCACATTCGGTGCTTGTATACTTGTATATCTTTATACAAGACATGAATTTGAGGGATAGGAGAAACCTTCCTTTTCCTATAGTTCAATATTAGAAAACCCAAAACTTAAGCTGCCTGGGTTTGGTTTCAACTTCTATCTGTGAAAATATAAATTCCTGTTTTCCTTCACCTATAACCATCATACAGCTATTACTGCTTCCTTAAACCTACCCACTGACATTATTCTGTTGTGACTGATTTTGTCAGACCCTTAGGAGAAGGACTGGGTTGCTGGGAAGTACATACTGAAGTCACTGAAATGAGAATTCATGGAATGTAAGCACCTCATGGCTGGAAAGCAGCTGGGTGAGTGTTTAAGGATCATAAATGTTCACTTTCAGTATTGGAGACCTCTTAGTGATGTAGTCTTGTCTCAGGTCAAACAAGCAGATCGGTGACAGGGAGCTGGGGTGAGGCTTTGGCATATAGACAAGTACGTCAGACCATGGAAAAATCAACATCATTTTTTGTAGATAGAAAAAGCTTTGTCATTATGAAGTCCTTTGACAAAATGAACAAACTGATAAACCAGGGTGATAAAGTGATTTCAAAAGAGCTTTTGGCACAGTTCCACACCAATGCTGCTAAAGAAAGTTGGCAGTCGTAGGTTCAGAGGGAGGGCTGTCTTGTGAATCGGTAACTAGCTGAAGGAGGAGGGTTAATGGGAAGCAATAAATAGTCATTTTTTACACTGCAGGAAAGTTACAATCAGACTCCCACAAGGATTCATGCTGGGACCTGCACTGGTTGGCATGTTCAAAATGGTCTTGGAAGGAGAGCGAGTAAGGAAGCAGCATGGTTTGCTGCTGATGCAAAATCCTGTACAGTAGAGGAATATAAAGCTGACGGCAAAGAGCTTTGGAAGGATCCCATCCTGCTGAGCCTGAGCGTGAAACTAGGGGCTGAAATTCAGTCTCCATAAATGTAAAGAGATATGTATGGGTAAAGCCAATCTTAATTATGAGTGCATAGTTCTGCAAGTGATATTGCAGAGGAAGGAGTTCTTAAGTGTCTCTGTAGGCGGTTCTTTGGAAACTTCATTGCCAGCTCCAAGTAAGAAAAATATCAGAAATTATTTGAAAGGGAAGACTGACTGGAGCAAAAAGTGTTGTGATATTTCTGTGGGGATCAGTCGTATGGCCACAGTTAGAAAGCAGCATAAACTTGGTTTTCCCGTGTCAGGAGGAAGGTGAATACAGCGTAGACATTGGTTTCTGTATAAGACATAATTACCAGCACTGGAACTTTTCAGATTGAGGAAGACCAAGTGATCAATTGCTGGGTGATCGGAGGAAAGTGACTGAATTGTGGAGAGAAGGTAGGGAACTGTCATAAACTTCTAGCAAGTGGTAATAGGAAATAACAGACAACTGGTTTAGAGCAACAGAAGGCAGTGTCTTTTGCAGATGCTCCAGAATTTGAGTACGGATCTTTGCTTCCAGAACATAAAGACTAAAACTATCATTGCTTCAAAGAAAGGATTAGACTCAAAGGTGCTGTTGGCAGCTGGCAAATGTAACAAGGCAAGGGAAATACTGCTAATATATGGAGTTGTTGGGTTTTAAAAAAAAATTTTTTTTAACTTTTACTATGAAGATAGTCAAGTATTGGAAGGAGCTGCCCAGAGTGGCACAGCTGCTATCCTGGCAGACATTCCAAGCTTGGCTGGACGTAGTCCTGAGCAGCCTGCCCTGCTGCCCAGCCCTGCTTTGAGCAGCTGTGTGTACATGACTCCATACAATATGTTCATGATAGAAGGAGAATATTTTTGTTCTAGGATAACTGATCCATATAGAGTGCAAGAACATAGTGGGGACAAGGCACCTTGGTGTATTGTTAGTTAAACACAAGTGATGGGGGAAGGGCATAGCATGTGCTGCCATGGCACGTAATGCAGTTGTGTGAGCACATATTTTCCACTTCTGGATCAAGAAGGCGTGCAAAAAGATGCTCTTCATCTTCATTTCCCTAACTAGGGTCAGTGCTTGTTAGTATTTTGGTTAAGATTTTCAGGTGATAAGATAGCCCTGTGTTCTTTGTGACTGTTTATGCTCAGCAACTGGCCTGCATGGCATGAACAAACAATTCATACAACAGAAATACTCCAAACTGCCCATCACTGCTTTCCCCTCTAACAAGAAATTTTCTGTGTAAGATGCAGACCATGCTACAGCTCTGCAGCTGAACTCAGTGTGTTCACATGCAACAGTCATGGAAGAAGCCGAGCTCTGTAGTTTTAAAGAACAAATGTACTTTAATTTTTATTCAGGTCTGCCTGCAATTAAGCTGAAGGGTTTGCATGTCTGCTAGTCTATATGTGGGTAGAAAGGCAGTGAGGTTAAGATAATAGGCTTAAAATGTATTCTCAGAAAACATTTAAAACCACAGTAGGGTGTGATTGTATGCAAATAAGTATTTTTGCAATAGCAGATTAAGCACCTTATGGAATTTGTATGGCAAGCTGCATGCTTGTACATGATGCAAAGTATGATTAAGCACTGGTGTGTGGAGTTTTTGCCTTTGGTAAAAAAAAAATTAAGGCAGATTTAAATCAATCACTGGCTTTCTCAGTCTTTACACAGCATAAGCTGTAAGTTACGAATGGTAATTATAAGAGAGAAAATGTTAAAAATAACACTTTCTTTTTTTTCCTTGGGTCTGCATACTTGGAGCATGTGTTCTGCTGTGGTTCCTAGTCCAGGAAAACCATTGCACTTGCAGAAGTTCTCTGCTATAGAATGGCAACACAGAGGATCTGCAGCAGAGAGAAAAGAAAACTGGTCAACTGATATCTTCTTATCACAGCTGTTGTGGTGTGCATTTTGCCATCAGCTTCCAGAATTACAGAGTGTTTTTTATAGGACTCCCTAGAGCACCTTTTTGATGTTTTTCATGTATGGATGGATTAATCCTTCCAGGTTCTGGGTCTGCTGTATTTTTTTTCATGCTCAGAGATCATTAACATGTCTGAGATGCAGCAAAATCAGATCCAATTGTGTTTGTTTCCATCCAGTACTTTTCCTACCTGGGTAACAGCTATATACATTTGTTTGAGTTAACCTCGATGTAAATATTGAAGTAACTTGGCCCTACACTGCTGTTGTGCAGTTTGCCTGTAGAAGAAATGCAAGAAATAAAATCTTCTCCAAAGAAGTCAAATTACCAGGTTGAAAACCAGCGAAACACACTCTCCTTCTGCCTTCCCAAAGAGCTCTGCCTGCTCAGCAATAAACATGCAGAGGGAATCTGAGCTCACCCTGGCAGGGTTATTCTCCTTTCCTGCCTCTTCATCATAATTTGTTAGTGAAAGCAGTGGTCAGAGAAAGTGCAAGATCAACAGTTCTGAGTACTGGTGCTCCAGGCTTTGCTCTCCTTCATCCCACATATTCTGCAAGCACAACTTGAATTGAGTGGAGAGCCAAGCGCTGGGATTGAGAGAGGCAGAAGGCCAGGAGCACTGTGGAGGATCCCAGCAGGCCTTCAGCTGAAGGGTCCCACCCTGCTCAAGGGAGAACTCCATTTCTGAAACCACTGCCAGACTGCTGATCAGAGCCTGATGTCCTAAGAGAAGAAAAATAGCAATGTCTTTATTTATCCACGCTGTGTAAGGAGTGTAAGGCTCCTTCAAGAAAGAGAGAACCTTCAAACCAATGTGGGCAGAAACTGCTATGTGAAGGCAGTGGGCTGATGAGAGCAACTGCTCCAGCCCTAGTAGGATAACACTGGGCATGTTCCCTCAGAGGAGGCACAGCACAAGAGTGGACGAAGTACGGAAAAGCAGAATTATTGGTTATAGGGTGTAAAGGTGTTTGTGCAGTGTCTCATTTTCAATTACTGTATTATTTTTCAGCTTTAGAACTGCCATAATTTGCACATGAAGCTGGTATAAGCAAACTACATAATTGCTTGAAACATGGGAAATAAAAGTAGACTTGTTAATTTAATAGTATTTCAAGTAATAATTATTTTAGCAAAAATAATTATATTTCCCTTCAATTACTTATAACAACATAGATTTTAAGCCAAATCAAGAACGGAATCAAAATATGTACCACCCTCATTCTCTCACATAGAAAGATGTCTGCAGAAGAGCCTGGAGGATGGAGACCGTGGAATTCTTCTCAGATTGGCCTGGCTCAGGTGGGAGCAGCTAACTGCTACAGGGGGAAACTCGACCCTTCTGTTTGTTCATCCATACTGTCTCATAGCAGGAGGAGAAAAGGATGACAGAACAGCTTTTGTTTTAACAAGGCATGAAAAAAATGACTTGCTTTTAAATTGAAGAGCCCTAAAGAAATAGATCTTCCAGCTGAAGTGAAAAAAGTTAAAGTTCATGAGACTTTGACTCTTTGGGGAAGTTCATTCCACTGTTAAGAATGTTTGAACTCTCTTGTGGCAGAACAAACAAGGCTGGTAACTGTGGCCTGCAATGATCTGTGGTGGTTTTTCCTTCTCTGTCATACCATCATCCCTCCCCTAGTTGGTTCAAGGAGTTGCTCATGTCAGCACTCAGGGCAGGTGGCATATCCTCATCCCATTTAAGATCCATTTGTCAGTACAAACCTCTGTGTGACAACCTGAAGTGTTTGGGTTTATTTGTTCTACATTCAGAATCGGTTGATGCAGGATTAATTTGCCAAAATGAAATGAGGTGCTTAGACCTTCTGCTCTGACATTTTCTTCCCAAAGGTGATTTGCTTCTGTACCAAACAAATGCATGTCTTCTCCATCTTCCCAGCTCAAATCCATTTTGATACAAATGGGAGATTGTCAGAGAATTCGGGCTCAAGTCTAGCTTCCTTTTTTAAAAACAGAAGAACAATCTTCATTCCCGAGTCTTCCAGGAATACTGTTTTTTAAAAAGCTTTTTTAAAGGTAATGAAACCCATAGCACAACAGTCAGTCACATCACTTAGCCACTCCAAACAGGCTGAGTTAGAATCATAGAATCATAGAGTTGTTTGAGTTGGAAGGGACCTTCAAAGTTCATTTAGTCAATTCCCCTGCAATGAGCAGGAACCTACGGCTACATCAGGTTGCTCAGAGCCTCCCCAACCTGTCTTTGAATACCTCTGTGGACGGGGCATCCACCACCTCTCTGGGCAATGTGGTCCAGTGCCTCACCACCCTTATGTTAAAAACTGCTTCCTTATATCCAATTTAAATCTCCCCTCTGTTTGTCTGAAACCATTTCCCCTTGTTCTATCACAGCAGACTGCCAAAGAGTCTGTTCTCTTCTTTCTTATAGCTCCTTTTTAGATACTGACAGGCCACCCTCAGGTCTCCCCAGAGCCTTCTCTTCCCCAGGCTGAACAGCCCTGGATCCCTCATACTCTGTTGCCCCAGAAGGATTTCAACTGCACTAAATGCTTCTTCAGATCAAAGCAAGTGAAGGCAATAACCTTAGAGCTGAAGGACACCACTTACAGCTCAAGTGCAGCTCTGCAATTTATTACACCACCCATCTTCTACTGACCATTTTGCTTGCAGTCTCCAGGCCTGGCACCATGCCTGCATGCTTTGCACGTGCACCATGCAGTATTCTCAGGGTGCTACATAAATAATAATACAGCAGTAGAGGAGGGAATTGTTCCCAGTGGAGCAATCCACAACTGAGCGAACCTTTCAGATATTATGGAACAAAGCCAGCATTACTTCAAAAACTTTTTTTTTAAAGACAAAGTCAGTCAAATGCCTAAATTAAAATCCCACTCAATTGCTTTGATCTTATCAGATGCAATATCTGTAAGTTCATTTAATAAGGCACTCATGCATTTTATCTTTATGCTTAATTTAAATATGAGAAGCAAACACATTTTATATAGTTGTTATTCTCCAATTACTACAAAAGCTTCTTAGAATCTTTGATCATGAGAATGTTGTTTCAAATCCAGTTCTGCTCCACAATTACTAAATCTCTTCACTGAAGTTAGTTTGGATGCAATTTTGGCCCAACAGGAGTGAGCTGCAGGCAGTCCTTGGGAAACTGAACGACTGTGGGATAGCAAAGAGATCACAGTGCACCAAGTAACTGAGTTGATTTATTTGTTGGTGGTATTTTTTAAGGCAGAAATTCCAACCGAAGTGGTAATGATGGCAAGTTCGTGTCTGACACAGTGATATAACAATGATTTACTGCTACTAAAAAGAAAAAACATAAACTCGTGAATTTTGTTTTTGTATCTGAGCCACTTCAGTAGAGGTTCAGCCTCAGGATTTGGGTTTGTTTGGACATTTTTTGCACAGGGTAACACAGGTATAATGGCTACCAACCAAGAACAGATCTTGGTTATGTACAAGTGTTAGATGACTACAAAATGTATTTGGATTTGTTGCACAAACCATCTCAGGATTCAGGTAAAGCTGAAGCTAGCAGACTATACTGTCAGATAAAACTCTGAGATCAACAGCAGCAACAAAACCAAGCTCTTTTTGTCTTACAGGTCTCTGTTTTTTACTGTTTGACAAGTGTGATAAAGGAGCTGTAGCACAAAAATGGGGAGGGAGGAGGAACTTCCAAAGGACAGCTATTTGGGCAAATGTACAAAATACACTGCAAGAAAATGCAAAGTCGATGTGAGGGCATACAGCAGCAATGGCTGAGTGGGAAATGGGAAAAAAAATGTTTCTTTAAACTTATACATAGGTGGCTACCAGGCTTCTGAGAGCTTGAGCTTAATCCTTATAAAGGAGTGCTGTAAAGTCTGCCTACCATGACATATAAAACATTATCAAAATAAGTGGCCTTTCAACTGAAAATGTAGCATCTCCATTTATTGATTTATTACCTCCATCCCCCAGAGGTCTGACTGAAACCCACTTTACAAACTGGAAGTCAGATTGTCTTAGTGAAGTATGAAGCATTTCCAGCTCCAAATGCACAAGCAGGATGCCGTTAGCACTTAGTATTGCATGGGATCAGATTAGACTACAAACAAACTTTAATTAAATTTCACTTTTTAGACAATAAGGCCATGAAAGCTTTTACTGCTTCTCCATTTTTAAAATGCACACACTGTGTCAATCTGTTCCAAAAAAAATGCAACACAAATGCATATAAAGCAATTTAATCATCTTTACAATAACCACTGTTTTCCTGCCTTTATCCTTGATGAAACAAAACCAAAAACAACACTAGAAAGAATTCACAGCCTTAGAAATCTTCTTTATCCTCTGCAAATGCACAGCTAGGATTCTTTGCTTGTTTGTTAATAAAAAGTAAGCAGAACTTGAAACACAATTTAATTAATACAGGTAGATCACATTAACTCTTTGAGATTACAAGTGGATCCTCGTCTGCAAAATACTGTAGAATGAGTCTAGCAGGAAGCAGGACTGGCAGACAGAGCAGTAATGAGATACTCAGAGCATCAATTGCTGTCCCAGGAGCAGACTGCTGCCTGAGGCCTGGTAGTCGGCTGTACAGCAGAGCTATTCTGCACTCTGCTTACATTGCCCACAGCATGCCTGTCAATGGCTCAGTGTCTGGATGGAGACCAGTGACAAGTGGCGCCCTTCAGGAGTAGGTGCTGGGACCAGAGCTCTTTAACATCTTCATCAATGACATTGACAGTGGGATTGAGTGCACACCTCAATCAGCACATCTGTGAATGAAACCAAGCTGTGTGGTGCAGTTGACATGCCTGAGGGACAGGATACCACCCATAGGGATCCAGACAGGCTCCAGCAGTGGGCCTAGGAGAACCTCATGCGGTTCAACAACTCCATGTGCAAGGTTTGGTGCCTGGGTAGTGGTAACCCCCCCCACCAGTACAAGCTGGGGGACATAAGGATGGAGAACAGCCCTGCTGGAAAGGACCTGGGGGTATGGCAACTGGACATGAGCCAACAATGTGCCCTTGTAGCCCAGAAAGCCAACCTTATCCTGGGCTGTATCAAAACTAACATGGCCAGCAGGTCAAGGAAGGTAATCCTGCTCCTCTGTTCTCTGCTGGTGAGACCTCACCTGGAGTACTGCATTCAGATATGGAGTACAGGAGAGATGCAGACCTGTAAGAGCATGTCCAGAGGAGGGCCACAAAAATGATCCAAGGGATGGAACACCTCTCTCATGAGGGCAGGCTGAGAGAGCTGGGGCTGCTCAGCCTGGAGAATAGAAGGCTCTGGAGAGACATGATAGCAGCTTTACAATATCTAAAAGAGGACTATAAGAAGGAAGGGGACAGACTCTTTAGCAAGGTCCGTTATGACAGAACAAGGGGAAACAGTTTCAACTAACAGAGGAGAGATTTATATTGGATATAAGGAAGATGATTATTTTTTTTTTACAATATGGGTGGCAAGGCACTGGATCAGGTTGCCCAGAGAGTGGTGGAGATATCCCAGGAGATATCTAAGGTTAGGCTGAATGAGGCTCTAAGCAACCTGATCTAGCTGTAGCCATCCCTGTTCATTGCATGTGAGTTGACCTAAGCGACCTTTAAGATTCCCTTCCAACTCAAAAGATTCTATGTTCTGTGGTCCTAGAGTGACCAGGGCAACAGTAGCCTTTACCTAACACTGCCACTCCTGGCTGGTAACGTATTCATTTACTGAGGCTCTAACTCTCTTCTAATGATACCTGCCCAGTAAAGATAGTGATACTTTCAGCTCTAAAAAGAATACTTCCTTTGTTGTTTCCAGTGCTCTAATCACTGCATTACATGTTGGTTTTCCTTTGCCTGTTCCCTGTCCCATTCCAGAGACCTCATGCAGATCGGACTCTCTATGCTAAGGTGAACAGCAGTGATAGAGAATGCCATCTTGACCTCATGTTGTACAAAGCGTGGAATGAAGATTCAGACTTCCTCAGGAAAAATCTTCTCTAGTTTAGAGGTTGAATGCTCTAACTACTACACAGCCTTCCGTGCAGAAGCTAGGAAGTAACATCTACAGTTAGCCAGAAGTCCTTCAAACCAACTTTTGAAGATTCTTCATGTTGGCTACAGAGAGTTGAAGAGGTTTAGGACCTGAATCGAGCTTTAGGTAGGACACAGTCATCACTCAGATCAGGACAGTGATTAAAACAAAAATGACCCGGATTAATGCTTTAATAAGCATAGGCATGAATAGAGTATGAAATAAAATGTGAGATTTGCCAAATATTGCAGAACTAGACGTTGAAGAATCTCTTCAGGTGGAAGTACTGACAAAGCAGTCACCAGTAGAACAGATTACAATTGTTTCTGTCCTAAAGGACAGAATTCCCCGCAGCTGTGAGAATAAAGAGTGCCAGCCACTCATTTAACATATAAGCACCCTATAAAGTATACTAATTACCCGGGAGGAAGAGGACAAATACTACGTATTCCAATGCAAATGAGTTCTTTTGGTGGCTTAATCTCTCGGCTTTCAAGAGGTTTTTCCTCTGGAAGTTGGTCAGGTGCATAGGAAGGCAGTGTTCCATCTGAAAATCACGATTTCACGATTTATCTTTTACTGCTTTTAAATGGAAATACTACGAATGTTGCATAAGTGAATGTTTAAACAAATCCCAATTAGTTACAAGATGGATGTAAAACAAGAATTTCTCAGTGTTTCTATACTTTTCATCATCCTGATTCTCATAATGTACTTTTCCCATAGTTAGTCTGTCCTTCCCTACTCCATTCAGGAATATCAAAACTTCCAACACACTTGTAAGTTAAACGTTCACTAAGCAATGACTAGTGGTAGAAGTCTACTATTGAAATTAAGTTTTAAAAATAATACTTGTGGAAAGACCGGCAGTTCTGAGCCTGCTGAAGTATGCAAGCCAGGAGATTGCCTGGCACTTTCTTTTTCATTGCCATTGTTACACAGTCCTGGCAAAGAAAGATAAAGCACTAAAAAGAACCCCAAACAAATAAAAATTAAAAAAAAAATTAAAAAAAAACCAGAAGCAGGCAGATTTTGAATTTTAAAACCTGACTCCTTTACTAAACGAACAAAACCTGCAAACAGTAGCACTTGTATTTGTTTCCTCTCTCAGTGCATGTGATTTGCTGTTGAACAGTTTCATAAACTGTTCATAAACTGAGAGAAACCGGTCACGTCTACAGAAAGCAGGACCCGTTGTTTAACCCAATGAACTCGGTCTGAGCCCTCCCAGACGCGCCAGAATCCCAGCAATTGAAAGACTGGTGAGACCAGAGATCACTTTGCACAGAGCTGCCACCTGGTGTTTGGGAGACAGCACATTCTTCTTCAGCTACTGCTTAAAAGCAAATTTAATGAATAAACCGAACCTTGAAAGACAATTAACTTTGTTAACAAGGATCCTTCAATAGCAATAGCTCAGTTGCCAGTTTCTCAACTTGTCAAAGTCAGTTCTAGCCTCAGAAGACAGCCTCTAACAAAAAGCAGGTTGCAATTAGAAGTGTCCTATGCACCCAAGCAAAGCAAATTTGTCTTTCATTTATGTTTTTAATAAGTATACTCAAAGTGCTACGAAGCCAATGCATTTATACTTACCTACACTGCTTGGAAAACAATATAAGCAAATTGCTTGTGGCTGATAAAAACAGTTGCTCTCTGTGATCAGCAGCAATGGCAGTCAGAATGCCAGAAAAATTGGTCTGCAGCACCAGGAGGGATTTGTGTGGGCAGCACTTGTGCAAGCTGCCCCATCCTCTTCGATGAAACGTGCCCAATTTTAACAGCTGTTTTTCTTAATGAAGTCTCCATACTGAGTTCACATTGTCACAACTATTTCAGCTCTGAATCTGTACCAAGCCATGTTAAATGCTAATTATCAATTGTTTCAAACCAGTGCTTTGTTCTCAAAGCATTAACAATATTGCTTTCTATAGAAGAAGGGGATGAGGTCTGTGGGGTTTTTCTCCTCTCTGCCAGAGGTAACTGCAACACAGAATCTCAAAGTAGCAAAGATGCCCAAGCCTTTATAAACCCGAGGGTCTGCCATCTCTATCAGGCTACAAAAGAAGAGGGAGATTTACAAGCCAAAGATCAGGCACTGATTTTTTTCATGGCTTTTGGACTCATGGATTTTTCAAAGGCTAAACACAGCAGAGTACGAGTGTTAAATAGAATATCCACAAAACAGAGCAGGAATCTATTCCTGCATCCAAACACACAAAATATAAAGGCATCAACTATATAAGTGAAAGCAGATGCAGGGCTAGAAACTCTTATCTGTTGATAAAGAAGTTATTAAAAATGCTATTTTTTTGATTTTATGAAGTTTTTTTTTTTTGTTCTGCTGATAGCAAACTTAAGCATCTTGGATACCATTACATTTCAACCTCTGACTTAAATCAGGACTTGTTATTAACAATGATACTTGAAGCCCAAACTGGATAGAGACAAAAAAGTATTTAAAAACCTGCATGTTTTATTTTCAACTTCTAAAACCTTAACGTTGCAGTAGAAAAAGTAAAAAACAAAACCAAAACAGTAAACAGTGGCGTTCTGTAAACTAACACAGGACCATATGCAGAATGTTCCTACACCACTCAAATGCAGTCAGTACAAGCAGCAATCTGGCCTCCCTCTCTTCGATCCCTTCTCCTTGAAATAAACCAGTACATACCCAGAGATTTTAGCTATAAAATGAGGATACATTCATTCTTGTTTTCTCCCATTTATCAACAGTCAGTTGCCACACACTGCAGTGATTTGCAAATGAAATTCATACAGTCTCCATTACAGAATTGGAGAGAACGCATACAACTCCACGACTGAAGTCCTTTCATCCTCATTACAGGCTCCTTACCAACACTCATCACATATCTTTAGACTGATCATCCTCTTCGAGTTTTCTGATTTCACTCTTTAAACAGTTGATGGTTTCACGACTTGCTTTCAACCTTTCTTTAAGCTCAGCAATTTCAAAACTGGTTTTCTTTTTGGCAGCTTCCAGCTTTTCCCTGGTTTTTACTTCAAGATCTGCAACTGTGATGGCAATAAAGAAAAAGAAATATGAATTATCTTTAAAATTTTGACTTTTCTTTATACATGTGGCAGTAATTTGGAAAGCACATGTCCTGAAAAAATACAAAACAATTACTTTTAGCCTTACAGACTCAGCAATGTTAGTAAAAATGGTAACTGGAAAAAAAATGGAATAGCAGAAGAAGAAAAGTTTGCTTGATGACCTCATTCAGTCTATCAGTTTCGAGGTTGAAACAGTGTAATTCACAATGGCATTTGCCAGAGTAAAAAACAAAGAAAAACAAACAAACAAATAATAATAATTTAAAAAAAAAACAAAAAAACAAAACAAAACAAAAACTAAAGAAGAACAACAAAACCCCAAAAATTAAAGGTTAGGTGAAAAAAAATCTCAACTGGTTACAGCAAAAGAAACGGGTGATAGTGATCAAATCTCCCCTCAGTCGTGGATCCCTCCAGATCCCACACATATCATACTTTTGGACAGTGCAATTCAGTGAGGATAATTTTTGCTTGCACTTCACACCTTCATAAAATCAACCAAACTATCCCAAATATGATAAGCCAGGCATCAATCATGCCCCATCCCTGGAGGTGTTCAAGGCCAGGTTGGATGGGACTGTGGGCAGCCTGGTCTAGCATTAAATGTGGAGGTTGGTGGCCCTGCCTGTGGTGGGGGGTTGGAGATCCACAATCCTTGAGGTCCCTTCCAACCCAGGTCATTCTGTGATTCTGTGATCATGCTGTCACTGCTAATACCAAGCTATTCAAAATTCATGCAGCCAGACTCACTGTATGATCACATCCTGCAGAAAACATTAATAGTAAATGACAGTTGGTGAAGGTATTCTCATTTTGCACTTACACTCTGTTTCGTGCTTGTAAGCGCCAAGTGTCAGCTGACGGGACGTTGTTAACAGTTGCTGCATCATGGCAGTAGGATCTTGAAATATCTAAGGAAGGACCAAAGTACACAGCCCCATTAATACTTTTCTAAATAAAGTCAGGCTTGGTTTACATTAAAATTTTCATACCATTTCATCATAGAATTCAGAAACTACAGTTTTCTTTCCCAGGATCGCATTGGTGTCAGACTGAAAAAGCTTCAGCAAGTGATACAGGGTTACCTAGATACAAAGACAGAGCTTTATAAGCTTGACAACCATAGGGAAACACCAATCATCTCCTAGATACAAAACAGTAGCAAATGTTCTTACTAAACAACTGTATAGGATTTTAAATGCTTTTAGGAATACAAAAATAGACATCATACAACATCAGCAGAGTTACTTAAATTCAATATTCATTATTAAACATGCCTGCTATAAATGCAGCTTAATGCCTTTATACTGTCTGGGCAAGTGCTTGAGGATAGATGCATAAGAACCCACAAAGACCTTCTTTACAGCATTTCCAAACAGAGAAGATGATTTAGTTTAGAGCCATTTTGCCAATAAATCAGTTTGAGAGTGGTTTCCACAGCCTTATCATTGCTGTAGTTTAGGTGCGGTGCGATGTGTTCCTGTACTGCCAAGCACCAGAGAAGCCAAGTGCAGCCAAAGCTGTCCCAGAAGCCTCAGCCTGCAGTGCAGCACAGAAACCAGCAAACACAGGCACCCTCTGAATGAAGACAGAGCACGTCTCCTAGAAAAGTGAGCTCTACCAGCTCCGTGGCTGGCGGGCTGTGACCGGCCGTACAAAGCAGCCCAGCACCGGGCCGCCAGAATGGCAGAAGCACTATCAGAAGCTCAGCGTACTCACAGGTCGCTCGTTTGGGTCAATGAAAAATATCTTGATGATGATTTCAAATTCGCCCCAGCCCGTTTCGGTGATCTCGTACGGCGGTTTGGTAACGACTGCAGCGCGAAACAGAGATGAGGGCGATGAGCCTCAGCGGGACCGAGGGGAGCAAACGCCCCGACACAACACCCACCTCGGAGAGGATTCCCGTAGCTCTCGTGCAGCTTGAACTGGATTTTTTTCACGTAGGCGGACATGTCCTAGGAGAGAAGCTCGCTCAGCCCCACCGCGCACCCCGGCACGGCGCCGACGGCACGGGCGCTTCGGGCCCTACCTCGTTCCTGTAGGGCTTCACGTAAACCGTCCACTGATGCGTGTGCCCGTCCTCCTCCCTCTTCTTCCCGAAGTACCGCGCCACGTTCCCGTACACTACCGGCTTCACGATGGTGACGCCCTTGCGCGGGAGAGAAGAGAAGCGGCAGCGGCGAGAAGCGCGCCTGTAAGCGCCGCAGCAGCCCGAGCCGGGCGGGCCGGCAGAGGCCCCGGCACCCGCCGGACGAGCCCCGCGCCCGCCCCGTCCCTCCGCCCGCGCCGCACCTTCACCCTGCCCCCGGAGTCAGGCCCGAACTCAGCCATTCTCTTGAACATATTGCACCGGAGGGGGCGCCGCCCGCAGCCGCGCCGCGCTCAGCTCCCGCCCCGGCCCGGCCCGGCCCCGCCGCAGCGCAGCGCTCAGCCCCGCGGCCCCGGCGCCCGCGTCGCGTCACGGGGGCGGGGCGGCGCCGTCACGGGGCGCCTGTTGGCCGCCGGTTGGCCGCGAGCTCCCGCCCGGCCCCCGCTCCGCCCCGCCCCGCCCCGCCCGCGCCGCGAGTGGCGCCCAGACAGCGGAAAGAGGCGCGGAGCGACGGGAAGCCGTTTGCGGATGGTGGCTTTAATGAGGAACGCGTTTAAAACTGCCAAGCGGGGATCGTCGCGCTATCAAAGCGGTCGGCCGTGCGGTGGGCGGGCTGGGCGCGGCGGCTCCTCACAGGCGGCAGCCTCTGATCCACGCGTGGACGTCGGTGCCCTTGCAGCGGTTGCGCCAGGCGACCCTGAGCGGAGGGAGAGGAGCGGTGAGGGACGGCGCTGCCGTCGGCGCTGTTGGCTCCTCTCCCCGGAACCCCCCGCCACCTACCACGCGTTCATGCCGTTTCCATCGCTGACGATCTTCTTCGCGCAGTTCACGCTCGCCGTTATGTCCGAGCTCAGCAGTGCTTAAGAAGGGAAGCGTAAAAAGCGTCATTTGATGATTTTATTCTTAACCGTCTTCAGGCGATCAGCGTGTTGGCGTTGAGCACTTTGCTCCCCGCTCCCGTGGGCCCGCACGGTGTCTGCTGAAACAGGCAGCAGAGCGGCGCCAGTGTGTGCAGCACGCAGGGACAGGCAGCGTGGGGGAGAAGAGCGAGAGATGCGCCACGACCTGGGGAAAGGGAACCTGGGAGCAGCGTGCAGCCACCCTGGGCTTCCAGATCCCCATTCTAAGGCCTGACTGCACAGAGATCCTTACTCATCTCTGGGATGTCTGCTGTCCAGTCTTTGGTAAGGGATCACAGAATCGGACAGTGCCTGGGTTGGAAGAGACCTCAAGGATCACGGTTATCCAGCCCCACTGCCACAGGCAGGGCCACCAGCCTCCCCATTTAATACCAGACCAGGCTGCCAGGGACCGCATCCAACCTGGCCTTGAACACCTCCAGGGAAGGGACATCCACAACCTCTCTGGGCAGCCTGTGCCAGCACCTCACCGCTCTCTGAGTAAATAGCAAAGCCTTCAGATGTGTGGCAGTTTCTCTGTTTCTAAGTTCCAAAGAAAACCAAAGAATTTTCCTCTAGCGACTTCCAGCTATCAGAATGCAGGCAGAGTAAACCCAGTGAAGCAAAGCCACAAATGATGCAGAATAATCCAGGCTGCAAGATGAAGCTCTATTTCATGCATTTGTCTTTGGAAGATAGAGTTAGAATATAGCATGCGGCTACTAGTGTGACAACAAACAACTTTCTGCCATCATTTTATGGTTAATCTGCAACCAAACTGTTTTGCCTATGGTACCTAACTGCACTGTTAGTTGGCTTTCTTGGCAGATAACCATCCATTCAGCTGTGCTCTAGAAAGACAAAAGGGTTATTGCACTGTTCTAAACACCCATACTTTAAACAAAACTGAAATCCTAACTAAAAGGATGTGAGAAAGAAAGATTTTAGTCTTTTCTATTTTGCTTTCCGTGTGAACATGGCCATTTTGGGGGTGAACAAGCATCACAAATTAGCTGGCAGCGTAAGCCCTGTGCTGTGTTGGACACAGGCTGATGAGAAAGCTTGCAGTTACAGTGTGGTTACCCTGACCTCTGCTGCTGTCCCGTTTTCACTCTGCCTGCAGATTATTTTCCCTCTAATGTGTTGGTCCTAGCTACATGTGTAGGCATTCCTTGTCCGTGTCAAAATGAGTTGGTGTTACAGGAATGCATTATTTGTTTGGCCATACAGATGAACAAAACACAGTACACGATCAAAATGTTTTCCTCCCTACACCTGCCGTTGCACTTGCATCCCACATGGATGGTACTTAGATAGAAATAATTGTGGGAGGGCCAACGCATGTAGGATGATTGTTTCATAGGAGTCTCCTATTAAAAATGATGCTTTTTCCTTTGTATGTACAGACCTCGAGTGTCACTTCACCTTTATCTAACTAGGGGGGATTTGCAAATCTGTTCACCTCTCCTCCCCTTCACTAGTGGGATGGGGAAGTGGCATTTTGGACAATATCTTGCAAGGGTCAAGCTCTTACTACCTTCAAACAAAAATTTCCAGAGGTTAGTGCCACTGCTAATCAATAAATGGCTTCTCTGAAACCTCTTTTCTCTAGAAACATTCAGATGGGTAGACAGGGAAACACAGTTCCTGCCATTAAGAAACTTTTTCCTCTCATGTGTGCATGGCTACAGTGCAGATCTCCTTTTCGAAAATGAGAAGAGTGAGTTTGAATTTTGTTCTGCTTTGTTCTGAAGATGGGGTTGTAACCAACCTTTGCTCATCTACTAGCACATGGATTATGGAAGGGCATTTGTTGCCTTGAGAAACTGAGCTCACCTGAGCATGGGATATTGCACAGGTTCCTGGAGCCTGGGGTCCTGCCGTCGTTGCACCACCAGCGGCTGTTGATCTGTAGGATTCCGTAGTCGGTACTGCCATCCGTGTTACGGTTTGTAGCATGTGTGTTGAAGTTACTCTCGAATTTTGCGGCACACACCCCTGTCAAAGTTCCATTCAAAAGAAAAAAACAACCCTCCGAGATTATTATTTTAAGCCTCTATCTGACTTATGTATGAAGGTACACAATCCATCTCTTAATTGAAAGATGACTGTGTCCAGAGCACACCGTTTTTCCAATCCAACCAGGTGTGAAAAACACATGCAACATGCCTGAACTTCAAAATGTTCTTAGTAAACCTGGCACAGGATTTCTACTCCTAAAAATAAATTCCAGCATGCTTTTGTGCGTTCCTCCCTCCCTATATACAGACACACAAATCATGCCTCAGGATGCTGGCGGGCAGGCTGTGCTCTGCAGCGCAGCTCCTACCACTCTTGGAAGCTTTGGGCAGCCCCAGCACGTCTCACAGGTGGTGCTTTTGGCAAGCAGTGCAGATGCGTCCGAACAAAGCTGCTCGCATTGCTCCTGCTGCCAGGCACACTCCGTGTTCTTTCTGCATCAATACCTGCTCACCTTAATGAGGCTTTTTCAGCTGCTTGTACTTTACGTGGCTTATGATGGCCTCATTTTGTCCTATTTACGTGCTGCTGCATCCGTGTCAGGGCAGCAGGAAGGAGGAGGGATGGGGACAGCGATTCACGTTTCAGCTGTGAACATGATGGATTGCTCTCCAGATCTGGGAACAGAATGCATGCATGCTTCCCTTCAAAGGAAATTGGTTTAACAATAATCTGTTGTCAGTGCCCACCAGAGGAAAGAAGCTTTCAAGTGGCCCCTCACTCCTTGACTCTAGGATCCCCTCTCAGCCCACTTTCTTTCTGACTGACCTTCCCACATCAGCATGCACAGCATCCCTTCTCCCCCACTACTCCTTGTAGCAATCCCCACCAAGCCAGCCTGACACCAGTGTCTCTGCCCAGCATGGCTCCGCACTCTGCTCCTGCTTGCTCCACAGCCTTGGGAACATCTGCAGAGGAAGGAACTGAAGCAAGTAAAACCAGAGCACATAGGATCTGAGGAGGTAGAATGGGGCAGGCTGCTTCTGGGAAACCTTTCCGATGACAGCATCTCTGTTCAGCTGAGGAAGAATCACAGGGAAAGGAGCGTAAAGGGAAAATCTGTAGAAAATACCTGCAGTCTGTGCAAGCAGAGATAGACTAAACCGATGGCTTCTTAATATCTAAATTCCAACATCATGCAGACCTGCTCACTTTAAAGAAGCTTGTTAAATGGAAATTCCCACCCCGTGTGCTCCCTGGAAATCATAAGAGTACAGACTTACAGTTTCCCAGGCTGTATCCCCGATAGTTATCAAGTCCCAGACGCTTCATAGCTGCTGCCAGCTCACATCGTCCATAGACTTTCCCCAGAGCAGCCAGGGGCAGGAAGCAAAGCACCAAGATTAGCAAAGACCTCATGTTGCCAGTGTCGTACACACAGTGGGACTGCAGGCTCTCTTGCACCTGTCTCTTCTTTTAAATTCCTCCCACCCCCTTTTGATTTCTCTGTTCTACAGTTGTCAGAAACACCCTCTTGAGTATATAGAAATTTCCCAACACTTAAAACATCACTCTAAACTTGCCAAATTTCTTATACAATGTGGGAAGTACCACGTTAACTAAGCAACAGAGGAATTTTATTGTCTGTTGCAATATCTACAGTCTTGATTTTACTGCATAGCCACTGTTCATCATCAACATACCACTAGTAACAACATAATAAAAGTAGCCATAGTAAATAAACAGGTTTTAATTGGCAGAATTACTAAACCATTCCCTGACAATGCAAATTTGGCTTTTCTTCTCAAGTGCTGAAGGATGCGACACATCATTTGTGCATTAACAGGTGCAACTTGGCCATGCTGTGCTATTACACAGTGTCTGAAGCAGTTCTGGGTTCATCAGGGCTCTGGGTGCAGGGGGCCGTGGAGCCATTTGGTGGCAGGTGGGGTAAGGCATCAGGCAGGAGTATTTGGGGAGGAAGGAGCACATGCAGAAGGCACAACTTCAACATTCCTCTTCTACTGAAATCTACTGAAATCTGAGATCTACTGAAATGAACAAGTGTGAAAAACTCTCTGCTCTAGCCATCGGCACCTGTTGTATTGTTCCTGTTTTGATAGTGGAACTAATAAGGAGAAGTTGCAGCTCAGAAAGCCAATGATATCCTGAGCTCCATCAGAAGAGGGGTGGCCAGCAGGGTGAGGAAGGTGATTGTCCTTCTTTACTCTGCCCTTTTGAGCCCCATCTGGAGTACTGCATCCAGGCCTGGGGTTCCCCAGTACAGGAAAGATAGAGAACTGTTGGAGAGGGTCCAGAGGAGGGCCACAAAGATGATCAGGGGGCTGGAGCACCTCTCCTATAATGACAGGCTGAGGGAGCTGGGCTTGTTCAGCCTGGAGAAGAGAAGGCTGTGAGGAGACCTCATTGCAGCCTTCCATTTTTTAAAGGGGATTATAAAAACGAGGGAATCAACTTTTTACAAGAGTAAACAGTGACGGAACGAGGGAGAATGGATTTGACCTCAAGGCAGGAAGGCTTAGATTGGATGTCAGGGGAAAGTTCTTCACAGAGAGAGTGGTGAGGTGCTGGCACAGGCTGCCCAAAGAAGTTGTGGATGCTCCATCCCTGGAGGTGTTCAAGGCCAGGTTGGATGGGGCCCTGGGCAGCCTGGTCTGCTACCAGATCTGGAAGTTGATGGCCCTGCCTGTGGCAGGGGAGTTGGAGTTTAATGATCCTTGGTGTCTCTTCTAATCTAAGGCCATTCTACGATTCTATGATCCTATGAAGTCAGTTTTACCACTAATCTGGAGCCCCGATGTTCAGCTTGTACAAGATGTTTCTAGTGGGAATAACTAAGCTGAACTACTGAAAGCAGGTATACTTTTTAATGTTACTTTCTACCAGACTTTGAAATTGTTGTTTGCTGTGTTCATTTCAGAAGGACAGTGCTGGCAAGAAGCAGTCTGCCTGCATATAGTTGTATTCAATTGGAAGTGCTATGTTTAGGCAGCCTTGCACGGGGAACTGCAGACACTTCAGAAAGTGCACTGGAAAATTGACCCTAATGTTTAGGAGCCTCTTTAGGAGATCAGCTTTTTACAGTGTCCTGCTTCAAAATACAACTCCATTAGAGAGTAGCTGCTCCTATAGATCTCCTAGACTCCATATTCCAAGCCAAACCACTTGATGATACTGATTGCATTGAAGTATCAGTTCAATTTAATGGCAACAAAAGGCACTTTTTGAGGATTAGCGTTGCCTTGTGGTCAATGAGCATGGCCTAGATGAGTGCAGCCCATCTGGGCCACGCTGCAATTTCAACAAAAGCCACTCTTGTGGTTTCACCTTTGTTTGAGAGCAGTGAGTTGGGACGGTCAGGCACTCCCTGACCATACCTGGAACTCCTGCTCCTTGGATCACAGCCTGACCCGAAAAGTGCCAGAACTGTACAAACTGGGATTACTGGAACTGTACAGCTGAGAGAAAATTCCAGGATTGCCTCACCTAAACTGTAGCCAGAATGGAAAGTTTTCTGACCAAAGTCAGTTATCTTGAGGCCCTATAAATAAAGGTCCTAAGAGTCCCTTTTGTTCTCTAGGACTGCACTGAGCTGTGATCCTCAATTCCCACCTGAGCTCGGATATCTGTCAGGTTTGGCTTTTTTTTTTCTTTTCTTTCCTGAGAGTAACATTTCTAACCCTGTGATTTACTGCAGAAATATTAATAAACCCTAAATCACTGCTAAAACTACAGCTGTATGCAATCAATCCATGCCAGTAGCCTGAGAGACCTGAGTTCTTATTTGACCTCTGCTGGGGTCAATAAGTAACTAAGCAAAAAGACAGATAAAGGCCCTAGCTATCCAGTAAAGGTCTCAATTTCTTCACGATAAATGCAGCTAAAACCTCATTGTCTTCAAACAGATTTATTATCCGTATGATTTTTACCCTCTTCCTTGTAAGCAGACTTTCATAGCCAGAACTGTGCTGTCACCAACAGGGAAGAAATGAAAATCTTAGCAAACTCCTTTCCAGTTCACAGTTATTATTTCTAAATACCAGTAAAGAAACAGGTGACTTCATGATGTCAAACAGAAACATTCCCAGCTAGTTCCTCATTCTCCTGCCAGCAGTCATCTGCCAACTGCAGATGTACCATAATTAAGAAGCTTAAGAGGAAGATCCTTCCTGGAAGTCCTATAAAAATGCACTGCTGTTTCAACAGACTCCATAGGAGTGTGCAGTACTGGCTCCAACAGGAGCTGGATTCCTTCAGGGACTGTGGTTATTCACTTTCATAATGTGCAAGGTGTTTCCTCCTGCACCTTAAAGACAATTGTTCCTGTTTCTGAGCATACTGACTGGTAGTGCCTCTGCCAGGAACAGCTTTCAAAAGCTGCATTCAAAGAAGCCTGAAACTCTATACACGGTTTCTGATCCTCCTTCAGACCCTGAGATTACAAACATTTGGGACTGCATCCTTCATTTTGCAAGTGTGACAACTTCTCTCATGCCGAGAAGAGCACTTTTCTTTTTCTCTGGTACTCAAAATGTTCCTGACAGCGTGAAAAAGAAAAAATAACAAAGGCAATTCTACATTCGCATACACACACCCTCCTAAGTAGCATGCATGATCATTAAAGGAAGATCTGGCCTTGGAGCTGGAGGCACATTCCCACTATGTGTTCCCTCCCAGTTTGGCAGTTCTGACTTAAAATCGTGGAAAAACAAAGATTTCAGAGACCACATTTAAGCATCTGAGAGGCATCAGTCAGGCCAGAGGTTTGATGATGTGCAGAAGATAAGCAGTTTTCCTCAGCTTGGGATGATCCTTCTGATGGGCTGGTGAAGGTCAAGGTGATGCTAATGCTAATGAGCAGGCAGCATGGGACCCACCGTTACTGCATCCATCAGCTGAGAGCATCCCTCATCTTGGTGTGCTAGTGCCATCGCTGCCAGGATGGCAGAGCACCTAGAGCAGCAAGTGTTACTTTGCCATCTCCTATTTTAGCATCTTACCGCAGCAAATAGCAAGAACTGCCATCGTGATTCTCCACGCAATTCACCAGAAAAGTTACCTGTGACTTATTTTACAAACCAAGGACTGCAAGGTGGCCTTGGCAAACAGCACCTTTGGCTTGGGGCGTGCCTGTATAAATCAGGCAACACTGTCTGACAGCTTTATTATTTCTTAATTCTATTGAGCTACACAACCCTTCAGATGTCTCTCTCTTGATGTCAGCCTGCCCCACAAGTTCTTGTTTGGGTTTCTCACATCTTGTTTATTGGCTGAAGAGAATTAGTAAGCAAGAAATCTCTCTTCTTCTTATGGGCAGCTGGACAGATTGCCAAGATTGTAACAGAAGAATGACAGTGAAACGATCTGTAAAGAGCACAGAGACACTGACACTGTGGAAATCCCAGCAAAATATATCCATGTCTGTGTTATGTCAAAGATAGCTGCATAATAGAAGTAGAAAAATGCATAAATTTGTCAGTGACAAAGTAGTAGTAATTTATGGCTCACCTCAAACAGTAAGAACTGGTAAGAATATCGAATGGCAGAAAGCTTTCAGCTAGACATTCTTTGCAAGACTGCTGAAAATCCTGTTTGGGTGGCATCAACAGAACAAGAAGACAACACTGAAGAATTAAACGGCTGCCAAAGTGAACACAAAAATAGGCCTCTATTTGTCAAAGATACAAGCTGGGAAAGTATAGAGGACAACAAGGAAGTTGTACAAGAACAACTGGGTGATGTAGAAAATGGCGTAGTCAAAACAGAACAGAGCTTAAGCACATTAGAGCCCTGAGGATCTCCACAGATACAAAAGCTTATCTATTGTATCTGATCCCAAATACAGAATTTATGGGAGGCCGCAGCTTGGAAGGCACTTGCAGCAAATTGATTATGTGCTAATACCACCATGAAAACCCTACTGAGATTGCACTAGGAATTCTGCATGTATTTTTGTTAGAGGAGTACATGTTCTGTCCTGTTACAGGAAACATGAACTGAAATTTAAATCTGCCAGAATAGGGCAAGTAGATGTAACACAGCCTGTCCTAAAGAATGGAAACAAGCTTACAGAAGTGAGGGCAGAAGTATTAACCAGGTTGTGTGGGCTCTGGCGGATGAAAAGCTTGACACAAATCAGCAAGGGGCTCTGGGAGTCTGAAAGGCCAACAGTATCCTAGGCTGCATCAAAACAGGGGCGGCCAGCAGGGAGGGGGAGGTGATTGTCCCCATCTGCTCTGCCTTTGTAAGGCCCCATCTGGAGTACTGCACCCAGAGCTGTGAAACTGTTGGAGTGGGTCGAGAGGAGGGCCACTAAGATGACTGGAGGTTTGGAGCACCTCCTCTACAAAGACAGGTTGAGGGAGCTGGGCTTTTTCAGCCTGGAGAAGAGAAGGCTGCGGGGAGACATCACTGTGGCCTTCCAGTACTTAAAGGGAGCTTATAAGCAGGAGGGAGACGGACACATTTCTTGGACAGATAGAAATAGGAAAAAGAGGAGTAGCTTTAAACTGAAATAGAGGAGATTGAGATTAGATGTTAAATGAGAATTCTTTACTCAGAGAGTGGTGAAGCACTGGCACAGGCTGTCCTGAGAAGCTGTGGTGCCCCATCCCTGGAAGCACTCAAGGCCAGGTTGGATGGGGCCCCGGGCAGCCTGAACTGATAGGTGGAAAGCAGTTCACAGTAGGGGGTTGGAAATGTATGATATTTAAGGTCCTTTCCAATCCAAACCATCATTTGATTCTAGTTGTTTTGAATGCCTTAAGGAGTTAAACACAATGGGGAGTGAGACAACTACATAGAGAACAATATCAGCACAAGATCAAATTAATATAATCTGGACTAGAAAAAAATTAGGCTGCCTCTTTGGTTTGTAACCAAGGGAGCAGTGAAATGGTGAGATAGCCTTCCAGTAGGAACAAAAACCCCAGATAGACCCTATTTCATCTTAAGATGAGTCTCAGAAAGGGCTATAAGATGCGGTTAGCTGCCCCAGCAGGAGACTGAACTTCTTATCCCAGCCTGTATTCTACAGCTCTCAGCATTTTCCTGTGGCCTTACAAAGAAGAATGTAAGGCTAGAAGACCCTCCTCCACCAGCCTCTTTCACCTTTAATTTGCCGTGTTGGATGCAACTTGTCATAGAGAAGACTGATATGGAAGAATGAAAAATGAATAAGCTTCCATTTGTTTTCAAGCCTCACATAAAGATTTGATCACCGTGAGAATCCTACATTAATAGATCCATTGTTTGAACGTCCACAGGTTTGACTGGGATTACCAGCATGGAGACGCTCTTAGTAAAATGAAAAGGAAAAAAGAAGCAGCATAACTAGAAAAACCGTCACCAAACACATGCTCAACACATTCTGAAATAAAGGAAATTGCACCAAGTGCTGTCATTTCCAAAGCAGTTGCTTTCAGAGCCACAGGCAGGTTGTGGCATAGTGCAAGTGGAGGAAAACCACTGCAAGAACAAAAGCAGAATGAAAATAGTCTGCATCATGAGATGACAGGGAAAGGGCTGGAAGCAGATGGGATTGTTGGAGTTGGACTGTGTTACACAGGCTTGCTGCTGCAGCGGAGGACAGGGCTATGGATTACCTGGAGACTGGCAGCTCTTATCCAGAGACAGGAGTGATAGGAGATGCAAGTGCTGCAATAAGCGCGGGTATATAAGAAACCAAAAACTGCTATGCATTCATTTGAGAATTGTGGTTTAAAATTTGCCAACTTTTTCAAGTTAAAAAGAGATGGGAACATTTTTGTTGTTCTTAAGGGGACTACCTATAATCTCCCAGGAGCTGATCTCACATGGGCCGTGTGGGAGAATTCCCCTCTCGCTTCTTCCAGCCCCAAAAAGACCAAATGGAGTGTGGAAGAGGTGGCTGACACTGTGTGTTAACCACAGCTGGGGGTTGCACAAACCTGGCTGTGTCATGCCACCATCCTTTCTGCTGGCTATAGCAGGCTATTAATTTAATTTGGTGGTAAGGCCTTTTTGTTTTCTAAATAAAATACTTGAGTTTATCTAAGCTTTCCTTTGTTCCTTGGTAATACCCCCAAGCCCTCTCAGTTCAAAATCTAAGCCAGTTATTGACACAATTAAAAACTAAAATGCTGGAAGAGGTGATAACGTAGACATGTTTTATTTCCAAATTCATTTTGACTAAAAGGATTGCTTTGTTTTGTTTTTCCAAATCACTGAATGGAACGGTTGGAGTAACGCAAAATCAGGAAGGCACAGCAGGGATCCCACATGATGGGAAAAGAAAAGATTTTTCTGCAACGTTGTCCTGTTAGTGCTGTGAGAGAAACACTAAGAAAGTGGTACTGTACTCCAACTGAGATGGCAGGCAGCCAGCAAAGAGCTTCAGCCGTTATGGAGAGTTTATACTTACACAGAGCTCAAAATAGTTTTTCTTGTAGAGAAAAGTGGTACTCGCTCATCTGGTTTTATGGCTGCTAATAAAACACTGACCTTCTCTCACCCTTTCCATTCAAAGTAGTTTATGTATTTTAAAAATACATCCACCACACACAGTTTATGCATTATTTCCATCAGTTCTTCTGCAACACTCCGTTGGTTGTTCTGAATGGGTCCCCATTTTCACTATTCCTACACTAGTGGTCTTTGAGAAATTGGGAGCTGTGGACCTACATGCTGCAAAGAGTCCAGGATAAATGACTTAAGAATGCAAGAATGCAGTTTTAATTACATTCATACTCCAATTAACGTTTTGAGGTTGGAGCCCAAATCCTTTACAGCTTGATCCATGAATAAGGATCCTGTTTGGGATGAATGGTCCCTGTTTTAATCCCCTTTCACTGGGGCAGAGCTGTAACACACCCAGGCAGAGCCACATAATTTCTAAGCAGAGCCCAGCCTTCAGTGAGGGTGGCCGTCTGCCTGTCAGAAATACAACTGACTGTCAAGAGGGAAAAGGAGTACCAGGGAACCTAAGGAGTCTGTTTTAAGCACCAGTTTCACCATCAGTTGCAAAATAACTGCAACTCTGCAGAGCTCCTTGCTTTCAGAGGCAAACGCAACTCAGAGTAACCCCCCCACCTTCGGCCATTATTCGGAGGTGTGCTCATCAGAGAACTGTGACCAACATTTTCTCTTCCTGGGTTCTTTCACTCTAAGAGCATTCGTGCTAAGAGTAGGAGGACACACACTTGAGAACAGCGCACTCAAAAGATACTTGAAATGATGCACAGAATAAGGCAAGAAAACTACTTCATGGGTGTCAAAGCCAGGAGAAAGCCAGCTAAGCTTACTTAGCAGGAAAAGGGGAAAGAAGCAACTGCCATCTGTCAGGTATGACAGATATGGGATAAGCAACAAATGCATGGATGTGGAATAGAAGAAGCAAGTGAATCAGATTTAACAACAGTGCTCATCTATCCAAGGCCTCATCAGTCAAGCAAGTGTTTAGAAGCAGTTTTAGAAGATCTCATTAAGCGTGTTACCCTCTCAACTACTCAGCTTTCAGTCCCTCGCAACTCTATTTTAAATCGACCAATTCACTACACTCCCTCACAGAATAGATATCTGAAGTACAGGCTTTACAAACCAAAAAACTGCCCAACTCCTCCTCTTCCAGGCTTCCCTTGTCTCTAAATCTCAAAACCAAACGCCAAACAAAAGCCACCGAAGAAGAAACGTGCGCTTCTCCACGGGCAAACCGAGCTGTAAGCAGAGAAGCTAGTTCACACCCCTAGGTGGCAGGAGGGGCCTGCCACACTGCCTGGGAGCCTCTGCACCTTTTCTACCGTGTTCTGTGGGGCTGAGCACCCAGGGGCTCTCCTTCCTTCAAAGTATCAGCACTGCTCTGAAAGTAAGCTTTCGGATCTCCTAAGAGGAAAAACCAGTGGGTAGATCAATGCCACTGCTAAACTTGCCTCCTCTCACATGTTTCGGTCAGTCGCCTCAACTCTTGCTTGGCAAACTCCTGAGCAGCAGCAGCTCTCACATATGACACAAACAAGCACCAACTGATTTTTTTCACTGTGGTTGGAGCAGTGCATTGTTAGCCCAAATGCATTCAGAAAGTCATGAGGAGTGTATCATGTTTTAACTGCTTTCAGCTATGCCAACCCTCTGTTGGAAGTGCTATGCGTGCAGACTGCGTCTCTATGAAACCACTTTCAAGTTGAGTGCTTCTCCCTTCCCTAAATAGAACAGGAGCCAAGAAGTTCACTTTCCATTACCTACTCGAGTACTGCTCTCCCAGATAGTTCTTACATCGCTTTCAATTTCACGTGGAGATGAATATTAAAAAACCTTTCCCAGATCACTAACATTCCTCTGTTGGCTAAGAAATGAAGCCTAGTGGAGCGCTCAGTGGCTCCAGGTGAAACTAGTTCAGTTTGCACAGAAGCCATGGGGACTTCTACTGTTCCACTGTCTATGCTGCAAAGTCTGCAGCAGAGCATCTGCACAAGAGCTCAACTGCAACCACACCAATTCCTGCAGTCCAGAAGAGTCCTTTTGACTGTAGCTCAAGAGCCCATGGAAGTGACTGCTTTACATTTCCCTGCTAACCCATACAAGTACCTCTCTGCTCCCTCTCTCCTAAGAAATCCTACCAATGTTGTTGGCTCAGTCAGTACAAACCGTGTTCAAAAACTGCTTTATTCTCATAGGCCACATGGTTTTGCCTTTGTGTTTGCCTGTTTTTTAACACCCATTTCACCTTCAGACTATGGCATATACACAGTTAGCTCTTTTTTTTTATGAGGCCAGTCCGCCTGCAACAACAAGCAGCATCAGTTCCACTCTGCTGCATAGCAACGGGGGAAGAAGCAAGGAAAATGACCTGCTGAAGCCTGGACTCGAGCAGAATCTTTTCCTCCAGCTCACCACAGGTTTTGGTCCTTGCCATCTGCAGCAGAAGCTGCAGAAGACACCAAAAGCCAATCAGCAAGGTTCTTGCAAGTAGAATTCAGGAAGGAAGTTCTAGCACATGCTGCTGAATTATTTATTTCCTTGTCTCTGCTCAAGGGGTGCTACTTTCCCAGGCTGCTGTACATGGAGGGAAAACATATTAAGACTGCTCACCTTCCTCATTCTTCTGGTACCGCTTCCGATCAGAGCTCCATGATCTGGTGTTGTCAGACGACCAATCCTTGAATGCTTCCACTATGAATTCATCCACATATTACCGAACCCACACTGTTCATCTTCAAGAGTACACACCCTACATATTCGTGGATGTTTGCAACATGGTACTTCAAAATAGTAACCGCCACTTTTCCCTGTGCTCCCCACCCCAAGCTCAGCTTGGAGTCCCCACAGTCCCTCCAGCCACAGCCCAGCACTCCTTCCACCCATCCCAACCGTCACCTGGCCTCTGCAGCCAGGCTACAGTCCATGCTCAATAGTGGAGATGCCAGGTTCACTGTGAAACTGAGGCATGATGCAGTAAATAACGAGTGGCCAAGTTACCTGCCACCTTCAGTTTGAAAGCATTAAAGCTGAAGCCCTTTCAAGGAAGTGGGGGTTACTTTCCTCACTAAAGATTCAGAACACTAGCCAAAGAAATCCAGGTTCACCTTCTCCTGAATGTGTTGTCTCTATTTCATGGACCCATGGCCTTTGCTTAACTTCATTCATTCAAAATGCAGTTTAAACAAAAAGAAGAGTGCTGTGCTTTTTCATGCCAATTGGACTGTATTTCAGATTCAGAAGCTACAAAGTCTGGAAAACAATATATTTACAAATGAAAAAAAGTAAGAAGTTGACTTATAAAAAAATATATCAGTAAATGCATGCACTTCTCACTAACCTTAAACTCTGCAGAAAGCGTTTGACAAGCAGATGAAAACCACAGCTAGCGTGAACAAAATCATTTCTAGTTTCAGAAATAGTAACTGCATTGAACCTACAGCTGTAACTCCACTGAGCTCACATTGTTTTGATGTCTGAATATCTGACAGAAATGACATAATGAGCACTGCAAGTCGAAATGAAGACAGGCAAAAGTATTTTTTAATATAAAAATGGTCTTTATTTCTTCAATACAAGGTAAACTACTATTGCAGTTTAAGACCAACACAAAAGTTGGACAGCAAATTGCTTAACAGTCTCCTAAAGGCTGAAAAAAAGGAACCCATGAAAGCTAAAAGTTATGCAATATTTCAAGTATAACATCTAAAAATGATGAAACGATCCCTAAAGGTAGAGATTAACTAAGTACTTCTGCTGAAAACGTATTAAAATCTGCAGTTGCTAGGATACCATCTTACCTTGCTGAGAAATACAGGTCTCCGGCAACGCAATATCCAGCAGACTCTGGCCTGCTGAAATCTGGAAACTGCTTACTATATACACGTATAAAATCCTTTGGAGTTGGGCATTCTGAGAGACATCCATTTCCTTACATTTTGCAGTGCAACTCTGCATTCCAACTCAGACAAGCTCCCATGCTGTATTTCAAAGCCATTTCTTGAATAGTTTACCCAGACATCCTTGTGCAAAATGGGAATGAGGAAATGCAATGATACAGGAAGACAATACAGCCTTATGTTTAGAAAGTCAGCAGCGCTGGTAATCTTCATAAAAATGTAACTGTTTACCAAATAGGAATGTATTTCACTTGTAAAACACCTGGTCCTTTTTTATATCTTTTTTTTTTTTTTTTTTTAAGGACACCTGCACTGATTTGCAATCACTTGCATTTATAAAAGCACACGCATTCCTCATTTTCTTACATTTGAAGATCAACAGAACGTCTCTTTCGTAATGTAATAATAATATGCACAGTTTAAAATATTTTCTATTACAAAATACAGTACACAAGAGGGTGAGGCCAAAGTCTATTGAGTATATTCCAAAATGTCAGCACTGGGGGTGTAAAATTACATCACATGGTATGAATAGAAGGAATTTGTTTATTTTTTTTAACAACTGAAATGCTCAATTCCATTGGGGTCAAAGGTGAGCACTGTCTACTATCTTCAAGAGACTTCAATCAAGTCAGAAGCTTTAAAAGATCTAAGCACAGATATGGGCCATACCAGAGCCTATATCTGCTGCAATAACCGGGGCTATAGGAAGGATTCAGGAACTAACAAGTGCGTAATTTACAAATAGAGATGCTTTATCATACTTCGTCCAACATGGAAAAAAAAATTCCCACGAGAACATCCAACTGAGGAACTTCTCTGTTTGTTAGCAACTCATCTGCTACAGCTAAGATGGTTTGAGAAGTACCCAGCAGGTGAGATGTGTTCCAGGAGGTGGCTGCGTGGCAGCGTGTGGGGACACAGAGCACCCCACCCCTGTCTGCAACACTCACTGCAGGGCAGTGCAGCGAACAGCTGCAACCGGCATCACTTCTGCATAAACACTGTGACTCACCAGCACGCTGCAACTGTGTTTAAAACCTGTGCACTCCATGACCACAATAATTTAAATCCCAAACAAATCCATGCAGCTTGTTTCCTACGCCAAAATATTTTAGAAAGTATTCATTCTTCTTTAAGGATATCACGTGGATCTGCACTTCCCTGGGATCTTGAGTGATTTATACCTCAGTGCAGAAGCAGTTTAGTGTCCTGGATCTTGGGAAGGCAGCAGCCAAACGTGCACGTTTTACATTTGAACCCACTGACAACCCACCTCACTGAGCACTGCCCTACGAAATTTAAGGCTGTATCCTTACAACACAAAAACCAATGACAGACTGCATATAAAATTCTATAAATAAAAATAGGAGTGAAGTCTGTTTGACCTGTACACACAGAGCATATAGATAAAAAAAGGAAATCGGGAATTACATATTTCTATAAATGCCATATATTTTTACTACAAACACAGATGATAAGTATATACAACATGTAAATCTGAAGTTATCAACATGTTAACTAGGAAAACATTTACAAGCATTTGGGTATGCAACTAGATCATCAGGTAAAAAAGTCCCATTAGAAAAATCTAAGCCTCACCAGTTTCATAAGGAAAAAAACAGATTGCTCACTACTTAGAAGGGAAAAAATAAAGCACTAAAGCATCAAGCTGGCCTAAACTTAATAAGGTATCTTGTGTAAGAACAACTATCCAAGCTTTTAACCACACTATAAATAAAAACCTCAAGTTCTGGCAAACATTTTTCATAACGCAATCAGAACCAAAGGCATTGGCACAGAAAGCAAAAAGGGAATGAAAGAAAAGGGCTGTACAATTTCCAAAATCGTACGCTCTTCTTTTGAAGAAATGTTTCTGACCTGTCGAAACACACAGTCTAGTAGAAATTTTACTAAGAAAAAAGGAAACCTTACTTACAAAAACAAAAAGCAAACAGAAAAAACAGGCAAAAAACTCTTCTGTCACTGAGATGCCACCACCCCAACCACCTCCTGCTGCGGGCTTTGTCTCCCACAACAAAGGACACACAGCCGTATCCCATTCTCAACATTACTTATAAAAACACCGTTCAGAAGAAATACCAAGTGTTTCCTCACAGACTGCTTTATCCTCTATTGGAGAGGAGATGAAATACAACAGAGCGAGTATCAAAGAAGGCAGCAGGAGCCACCATGGCACCATCAGCAGGCAGCGCAGCGCCCAACTGCCGCTTCCTGAGCACACACAGGAAGCCGCCAGTCACATGGAATAAACCAACACCTGGTACAACTGCATTACGGATTCACTTATACATGATGTGCATCAGACATATTCCTTTTTGGTGTCTATCAGGGTCTTTGGATCTTTTTCTGTACAGATTTCTTGTTTCATTAAAAAAAAAAAAATTAACAAAACTCACAGTAGCAAGAGTTCCATCTAAATAGTGATACGTTGTGCCTGTCAGTTCCAACTAAGTACTCAGAGAACACGCAGAAATAAGGGGCTTCATGCGGGGACCTCTTCTTCTAAGCCACAACACACTCAGTTTAACCTGTGTTGTTTTCTTCCTGCTTTTTTTTTCCCCCCTGCTATTTCCATTGCCAGCAACAGAAATCTGCACAAGAAGCTACGCTCTGTAGAAGAGCAAAGGTATCCTTATATCTATTTCAGTGAGGAGTAAAATATCAATTCCTGCATAAAATGCTTTTGATTTTTTATTTCGAGTTATAATATAGCTCTGCAATGGAACGTTACTTACCTGCTGCCTCTCCAGCATGAGCTACAGCTACAGACAGGTTATTCCTTCCTTAAACTTATTACACACAGCAGTAAACAATGTTTTGAAGTAAAAAATAAAATTACAACAGTATTGTTTGTAATCAACACCTATTCATAAAAAGCAGGAAATGAGTCGTGACTCATTAGATACAACTTTCAGTTTACAAAATTTTAAAAGGCAGCTTTCATTTGGAAACAGGTTTAAACAAACATTGCAAATATCTTCTCAGTAGCAAATAGTTTGATTAACACCAGCGATCCCACCATGAGGATTTGAGGTACACAATTTAAGGAAAAAAAGGGGAGGGGGTCTGAAGCTTGCAGCCCAGTCCAACAGCATCAACCTGGCTGCAGAAAATCCGGCCAAGGGTCGGTGATAAAAATATGAGAGCATTTCAGACTTAAGCAAAGCTTCTGCAGTAGTACACGCTACTGGTCCCGACTCAGCAAAGCATCAAAATCACTCACTCTGCACAGATTAACTTAGAGCATATGTTTACATTCCTGGAAGTCGGCAGAATGTAAGCACATGCTCTGGAAAACCAAGTGGATTGAAGTGCTTTCCTGAACAGGAGAACAGATTTTAGGTCTGCTGCAAAACCTTCCAAGAAAGAAAAATCGGTAAAAAAAGAAACAAAGAGCTGTCTAAGAGTTGCCTCTTAAAGCCATCTGAGGTCTTGAAACAGAACTTAAAGCACAAAGTGCAGCTATGTGAATCGGTGAAAACTAAGCATAAATCCATTACACAATGATTCGCAACAGACAAAGAATGAGCCTTTGTGCAAGGCCTCCAGAAACGGAGTTTTTCCAAATTAAATGAATCTTTCCATTCATTTGTGCTTACTGAAATTTAAAACAATTTCTTGTAACTGGAATTCAGCTTCCACGCTAAGCTCCAGCAAACTGTTTTTAAGGAAATGTACAAAACCTCATTTGACGGATTTAATTAGCGCCGCTTTTTGCAAAGATACTTCAGTATTGCCCACAGTGGAACACGGACATACAGGCGTACCTTCTCTTCTATATGCACGTTTGGATAAACCCCAAAGCATTAAAAAAGTATCAAACCCATAAAGTCTGAAAAATGGAAACATCTGCTTCCTCCTGTCACATCTAATATACAGCTATGTACAGACCTGCGGCCTCGGGGGTGGAGGGAAGGGAGAAACACATAAGCACTAGCTCTATAAAACTGTAAACAACTGCAGGATTATTGTTTTGTTTTTTAAACAGCTAACCTTTGCACCCCTCAATGTGAATGGTTTAAGACCATGCAAACAGTTTAATATGAACGGCAGCGTCGACCAGGATCAAGACCGTGTGAAAGACACATTTTCAGCGTGCTCCCATCAGTGATGTGGGAGCACCTTCCTCAAAGCAAGAGAACACAAAGAACTGCAGTTTTTACAGTTTTATATGTCAGTGAGCAAGTTCACAAGCCACCCAGGTAAACACTGCTAGAAAGCAAAATAGCATTAGAGGTTTTTGTAACCACCTGCCTTCGTATCAAAATTGAGCGTGTGAGAGCAACATTAGTAAGTTCAACTCACTGAATGCAAGATTAGGTTGAGGCATATGCAAGAACTATTGCGATGTTTTTAAAGACAGCATCAATGTTTTCATTGTAACATTATCTTTAAATATTGCTGAACACAAGACTTTCCCTGAGGTGTAAACATCAAATAACTTGAACAGCTTTACACATCAGCCCCATTAAACAGTTTATTACAACACTACATCTACTGTAATCAAAGTGGTGCTGTATACAGACATTATCATATGAACATTTTAACATGAACAAACTACTATAAAAACAAGCATTTACTTGACTTTTTCCAATTGCTCGCACATTATAATTGCCAAATGTATATAACCAGTAATGAAGTTGCAAAAGCTATAAGGTTTAAATCACACAGGTTTCCCTCAAATAAAACAGTTAAGCAACATAAAAAAAGTAAAAGAGCTACTGGTTACCATGTATGCAGATTTGCTTTATTCAGATCTATTCCTGTTCATTTTATCCATGAATCCTTACAGGCTCAGTTCAATCACATGAAGCAAACTGCCGGACAAGCATCTTTCCTTGAAGAACGTATCTTGTCTTGTACGCTGCTCCTCTTCCTTCAGCTGTAATGTGTCAAAATTTGTGATGTAGATTTTGCTAGTCCCCATAATACACAGAAAATTGTTGCCTTATCTATACATACACAAGTCGTGCATCTACTTCACCATATGTAAACTAACACAAGCTAGCAGGAGCAGTAGCTACTTGTTGGTGCAATTGCTTTAGGATACGGTAATTAAAACCAATTGTGCAACAAAATTGAAAGAATGTGGATCCCACATTCGGAAGTATGCAGTGATAAAGTAGAAATAGCTACTGTTCCTGTGACTGATGGAAACATTTATAAAGAACATTTTCTAAAGTATGGATTCTGAAAGAATAAACCAACAAGCATGTAAGGTAATTTTGCCCACAGCTAGATTTTTACATTTTTACCTGCTCACTTACAGAAGTTTTAAACTGATTTAAATTTGACATTTAAGTAATGCACTGATTGTATCACGAAGTGGGAGGCTCACAGCCCAGTAACATTTAAGAGCGCACAGAATTTATAGCGGCACTTCCAGATTCCCAGCCTAGTGGCAAGCAGGATGGACTTGACATCTAAACATACACACTCACAGTTTGATCGCACAAACCCACTCTTTGAGTAATACAATACAGACCTGCAGGTCTCCTCCTGCCCTAGGAAAAAACCCAAGCCCCTACTTCCTACTCCCATCTACTTAGGCAATGAGGAACCACGCCATTCAAAGTGAATTACTGTAAGGGTTCACAGAATACTTGGGACGGTATAATTCCATACACTGGCTTTCAGTTGAATTCCATTACAAAACAATTGACTATCTTCATTTCATTAATAATTCACAATTTCAACATTCAGTAACTTCAAAGTAATTTAAATCAAGTTCTGTAAAAACCAAACACATTCGATTGTTCATTTGAAAAACAGACATTTAGAGGAGCAATTTCATGAACGTATACCAGTACACAGCTGTCAAATATTCTTTTGCTATTATAATTGCAAAGCAGTTGGAAAAACAAAACATTCCACGTTTGTATAAGCGATTGACACATTTCTTCTTCCCTTCCTCAACACGATCATTAATGGCAATGTTAAAAAGAAGAATGTAAAACCCAAGCAGCTTAGGCTGTATACCCTCCAGTAACTGGGTCATAACTGATAAAGTATGCGGGCAAGGCTGAAGCAGCAGCTGGAATTTCTTTTATTTGCAACCTTTGTTCTCAAGTCGTCAACTAGTAACTACTCTGGAGAAAGTTCCCTCCCCAGAGGCCAAAGTTTCTGTAGATGTTACACATTTTTCAAGTGAACTTTTCAGAGGCTTAGCGACTCGGACGCATTCCGAGGTGTGGGCTACATCAGCACAAACGGATGGGAGAATTTTGGGTTTTAGTGGACAAAAGGTATGACAGCTGTGAGACTGCATGTCAGAATTTGCTGCTCTCTGATACAATTGCTGCTGCAAGTCATGGATCTTGAGCACTTCTACGGCAACAGTTAACAGATCCAAAGCACCACGTGTAGGATCCATAATACTAGCATGAGAATGCTTCTGTTCCTGAGAATAATTTGCTAGATTTGGTAGGCTACTAATGCAACTACAGGAACTTTCAAGAAAGCACAATAAACAGTATTTACAATTAATGCTTTCCAATAGGGATCCTAAGATGGTCAACACCACTCTAAAACTTTTAATTTTAATATTTTTAATTTTAAAACCACACTGCCAACTAAAATCCAAAGGGATGCTAATTTTGACTCCAAATATTCTGCCAGTATATCCTGGCAAAAATCAGAAACCTTTGCAGTTCCAAAAGGAAGAAACATATGTATGGATTATACCTACACTCTCAGCCCTTTTCAGTATTCTACAAGCATGTAGAATATCGAAGCAAGAAACGCTTTGGGGAGAAAATAAAGATGAAATCTCTAGCCAACCCTTTGTTGTAATGCAGTTTTCCACCTGCCTCAAGTTTATACGAGCTATCTGTCCCAAGCATGTGCCAGGTTTGTACAATTTAACATCATACAGCAATCAGTTTTTCAGCATTTCCACTGATGATACCCAAAAAGCAGACTTATCTGTTGAATAGTTTGTTGTGGTTTAAAAGCTAAGGAGCATTTCACAAATGAAATCCCAGAGCTTAAGGGATCCAACATTTTTATATTTATGCAAAATGCAACTTAAGCATTGTTTTTCACACCCAAAGACACTCTTACACCAAAACCCAAGAGATTTCTTATATATATGTAAGTATCTCACAGTAACAACTATTTTTGCCTTTAATTCCAATCATCAAGCAAGCATATGAAAGTTTTAAACAGCTTTTAGAAGTGTGAAAATTCTACAGTAATTTAAAGCCTTATGTGCATACATCTGTCAGTTTATAATAGTGATTTATCAGATAGTTTCAGAGACTGAATTTCAATCTCACAAAACGTTGACATTTGAGTAAAACACATGATACATATTTGTCATCATATTCTGATAGCTCCTATGAATGAATGTAGGTCTCATTTATTTTATTCTATACATAGGGGAAAAAAAATACACAAAAGCAAAAATCCCATTCCAAAAAAAGTTTGTTTTAACTTAAACTAGGTTCCAGACTGTCAGAAACCTTCCAATATTGTTGTTCAGCTATAACAGCACAACAAGAATTAAAGAATTTCAAGCTTGACACTGTATTTGCCATTCTGCATGTCAACTGAGATACGCTTCAGTCTTTGCCCTTCACACACGTACAAATTACCTACCCTACCATCACTAGCAGCTGTTCCATTTGTTGCATTTTCCCCCCCTTTTTATTAGTGTACTTACCTGATATCTTTGACTTAATGTTGCTCTTAAATGAAACACTAAGGCTGAACAATTTCCTGATGTTATAAACAACTTCATACGAACAGAAAAAGAACACTCCCAAACTACAGTTTGTTTCATTGCACGCTTCTCCTACTATCCCAGCCTGTCTATTCGCCAGAGACAGATGATGAGCAGAGGTGTGTTCAGAAAACCAGCTTTTTAGTTTACAAATTCAAATACTATGAGGTTGGAAAGCACCTTTCACATTAATATACGAGGAAGACACAAAAGGTAGATCAGGCTGCCACAGGAAAACATAAAATGAAAATAGTTCTCTCTCTCTTATTTTTTGAAAAAAGAAATCTTACTTCTCAAACCACAATGAGCAAAACAAAACAAAAAAAAAGTTTGTTTGTTCTCTGAAGAACATTGTACAAAACCCATGTTTTCAGTGCAAGTAATTTCTTTGTTTCAAATGCTGTAATTCTTTACAGACAAATTTCTTATGGAACTTCCACACTGCTTAAATTTGCCAGAACTACTGATTTCGCACAGCAAGGGGAAAAAGCAGAGGCCACGAGGAACAGAAAAATGTGTGTGTCTTAAGACACTTCAAAAGGCAGCAAAATTACAGCAACATTCATGAAAAGAAGTAATAAGATTTTCAGTTCATTTGGTTTTCAAACCATCTTATCACCCTTAAGAAAATGAAATTACTAAACATTCAGAAACAAAACATATGCTTCTGTAAAGCAGCGGAATAGCTATCAAACAGCCTCGAGGAGGCAAACAGAACAATGGCACCGTTTGTCTCTTACACTCTTAAGGTGGATTTCAGCTATTGAAACAGATGCACAATACATGATTTCTGTGGTAAATGCTAGAAACATAAAAAATGCCAACCCCACATACACTCTTCCTCAAAAACACACATAAAAAAAAGTAGGTAAATAATGTTTGTTACAGCTCAATACCAGTAAGATCTGGAACCGTTCTAGACATGAACATGCATATCTAGGGTCTTGGACAATGCTCCTACACAATTCACTTGGAATTCCTCATTATTAAAAGCTTATTATTAAAATAATTTACAAAAATAAGCATCCTCCTTTTAATTTTCTTAAAAGGCTAACATCATACTTCATTTGGTGCTTAAGCATTTGCTAATACACTCTTACAGAAGAGTTGCTGCTTACGCAGGCAAAAATATAATGCATCTTTTTAAAACTATTAAGTACCATTTCCCCTCTTACTGACGTTAAAAAAAAAAAAAATACAACCATATTAGTTCTTAAACCACTCCAAAGCTGAAACTATTTCAGATACCTGAGATGCGTTACTGAAGAAGCAGACCAGCCCCAGCAGTGCATTAGTGTGCATTTGTACATCTGTACAAATGATTTTGCTTACAGTGGTTTGAGAATAGAAAAAAAATAATCAGAGAAAATTCATGAAAAATGGAATACAAAGTCCACATACATCATCAGCTGTTACAATGTTAGTGTATTCTTTCTTTGTAATTCAGTCCAAATCCAGTTTAAATAGGAAATCTCAGATGACCCAGTAACAAAAACATAAAATGAGAAACTTAACATTCAGTAGTTATAGAAATTCAGACAGATTAAGATTGGGACAATGTATCAGCTAGAAATACATCATTGAGTATCAGATAAACTAAAAAAGAAAAAAATCTGTCTAAAAAAAGAACCAGGACTCATGCTGATGAAGTTACAATACTATTCTGTTTGTACACATTTTGCTTGTTTGTTAATCCTAAACACCATTCTGTTGGACTCTTAGCTTTCTTGACTAATACAAGTCAGACATTTGTCTTTTAAATCCATCATTCTTTTATATCTATAGACTTTCTATGTGCAAAAGATAGTTTAAGAACATGTTTAGTTTACAGCGACTCTGGAGAACAGATTACTGATGCATGTGAAGCCTTCCTCAAGAGAAGGCACACAAGAATCTTGCAAGAATTTAATTTTAAATCATTAAGTGTACAAACAGAAGTGTAAATACCTGCAATGGTACATCTGAACTTTTTAAGTAGAGTTTTATAATGAACACATCCATTGAGTTATTCCAATTTAATCCAACTCTAAGTGTAAGTAAATACAATACAAAGTGAATTTTACTGTATACAAAAATATTTACATCTAAACTAGATGTGTAACACCCTTTTTTCTTTTTCTTTTTTTTTTTTTTTAATATGCCAGTACAGTATCACATTTATGACTATAGGTACACACAGAAATAAGGAAAAGTACAGGTGCCAACCAGAGGGTGAGGGCACACAGGCAACTTCACGTTACTTGGTCAAACAGTAACAATAATGTGGGGAGTGACTTCAGCACTGCTGATGTTTATTAAGTGACTGAGAGTTAAATGTGTTTATGAAAATTAACTAATGTAAATAGCAAAACAA
>NW_024962265.1:33643163-33949763 GCF_019238085.1 Lagopus leucura | reverse complement strand
AAAAAAATACCAAATGTCTTCATTTAGATGTGGAATATTTAATTTGCTCTTTAAATCAAGTTCTTAGAACCTATATTCTTTGTGCAAGGGAATCTTACCTATGCAACTCCTTTGAAAAAAAGCTCCCAACACACAACAAAGTCAAAGTGGCACGTATAAATCCCACCCAAACTGAGTCCAGTCCCACAATAAGATTGAAACTAATTTTGAAATTGTGTTTTGGATATTACATAAAGTGCAACCTAATGGTACTGGACATGTTTTGTTGGGGTGGTCAGGTAGGGAAACTGTACTTGACACAGAAACTCCACCAAGGCATACACAATAGTCTAAATATACAAAAATTAGAACTGTATTAACAAAGTATGTCAAGGACAAAAAAAATAGCTGCCAAACCCCAGATTAACAATTTTTAGCTCAACTCCAATAGAAGTTAAAAAATAAAAAAAAAATAAAAAAAAAAATTCTGGAAGTACATTCATCATTCAAGCTCAATGGTTACCTCCTAGTAATAAGAACTATTTGCAGATATCACAAATATTAATTTATGATAAAAGGGAAAAATACAGTTCAACAAAAGAAACTGCATTTGCTTCTGTTAAATCTTGATATTTAAGCTCTGACAGTTTACAATTAAAAACCACAGTTGCTAGTTTTATGCAACTCCAGAATGATTTCTACCAATCCGTTTTTCATGACAAAAAGTGGCATTAACAGATATGTACTACTGCCAACTTTATTTCAGTTGCCACATTTATCTTCTCTATTTAAGCCTTTGACTCCCCAGCTCAAGGTATGTTACTACTTTTTTAGAATATAGCATCATCAAAGTTGGAAAAGACCCCTAAGATCATCTAGTCCAAACAAATAACCCAGCATGCCACTTCGTATTTAGTAGACTACAGAA
This sequence comes from Lagopus leucura, assembly GCF_019238085.1. NCBI lineage: Eukaryota > Metazoa > Chordata > Aves > Galliformes > Phasianidae > Lagopus > Lagopus leucura. Next base: position 33,948,856 of record NW_024962265.1, on the reverse strand, counting down.
TTTAATTTGTTCTCTCAGTGACAGAAAAGCCTAGCATGTAATACATGACATTTCAAATACTGTAAAACTATAGGAATGTTTTCACTTTGGAGTAAATTACAGTTTACGTGATTTCTAATGAGTTTTGTTCTGTTTGACTTCTGCAAATTAGCTTACATGAATGAACGTCACAAGAAAATCTGGAAACTTAAACCTGAGAGTAGGCATAAGAAATGGAAGCTGGGCAGACCAGCAAAGTCTGCTGGGTTTCAATTTGAGTGTACATGTAGTGGGAAATTCCAAAAAGGAAAAAGACTATTGCAGCAAAAACAATACGTAGAGTTCCTTTTTCCCCCTAGTTCCAAATATAAGGAATCATGAGCAGCTTGGATTACCAGTCCTCAAACCAGCGTGTTAAAGGGGAATGCTCACACATATTTTAAAGCTTTTAGCAGCACACTAAAGGAAGCATAATTAACCTGCTACTTGGTAGCTATCCACATATTTGATGCATGCAAGATTGCAGATACATGAAATGAAAGAACATTTTAGTATGTGAATAATCAGAAAAGAACCAATCCTTGCGTCATACACTCATTTACAAGTCTTCAGAAAATGAGTCTACTGTTCAGAGGAGGAAGAGAATGACAAAGCAGGATGGTGAAGAAAAATTGACCACAAATTTTACTGGCAATAACACCTAAATTTAGCTAGGAGACAGAAAAAAGTGAGAGGCCACGTTTTTTACAATAAGGTCCAAAATCCAGCTACATTTCCTGAACTTGAATAATACTTACTGAAACAAAAAATTTCTACCAGTGCAAGGACCTGCATGTATTTGTGTTCCCTACATCGAAATAATACTCACATGTCATACGAGGAGCTAATTGCTGCAGCAGATTTCCTTTGCTTTTATAAGATACAAATGAAAAATACAAACATACATTTACTATCACCTTTTAAGATTACGACAGAGCAGAATTACCAGTCTGGCTTACTGCTTATTAAGAGTTGGTTCAACTGCACATCATAAAAACTGCAAACATTACTACCATCTAAAATTAAAAAGGCAGCATGCCAGCTGCAGAAGGAATCACACCAGTTCTCCCTCCCAAGGCCAGAGTTACCTGTCATTACTTACCTAAGTTCATTTCAGATGCTAAAAGAAGAAAGTAATTCATTACATACTGCAGGACCATTGAAATGCAAGCATTCACTGAGTAAACAATCCCAAATCTAGAGCAGTAACTCCAGTTACTCAGTAACAGTAAACTTCAACACAAAACAAACGCTCACCTTCTTTAGCGATGGCGATATTCTCTCTCTCTGTCCCGTTCTCTGTCACGATCTCTATCACGATCACGATGTCTCTCTCTTTCTCGGCTTCTTTCCCGATAATAGTCATCGTGGCGATCTCTGCTACGTGATTTATGGCGTCTACTTTTTTCTCGTGACCTACTGTGGTCCCTCTCCCTGGATCGTTCACGTCTTCTAAAAAAAATTACTTCATTACTTTCTTTTTCCCCCCCCAGAACACGAGCCACCCGCACGCCTGTTTTGTATTCGGTTGATCGGTACAACTTGGATCAAAAAAAGACATGAGAGAAATCTCTTCTCAGCCATGAAAGAAACGTCTCTGCACTGTGATGCAGATATTTTTTATGTAACAGGGAAGATGGCTGGGGTGGCGGCTAAGAACAGCTAACGGATAGTAAGATGTCATCCACTTCCAAACAAAGGAAAAGTCAGAAATTACACATTCAGAATGAAGGACAAGACAGCTAACACCAGCTGGAGAATGTGATGCGCCTCAAACGATTCCTACATCACGGCTGCTCACTGGCATTCTGAAAGTGCGGGCCAAGATCAGCTGCCCATGTTTTTATTACTCAATGTCAGCTATTCTACTCCTACAACATCCAAATAAATCCAAAGAAGTTAGAGGCTCAGTGGTTGTTGCAACTCTGAAAGGGTTGTGAATAAGCAGTGTGTAGCAGGCTGTGAGTTTTAAACCTATTCTCAATTTTTTGACTGCATGAGGAGGAATAAGAGGAAAAATCATTCCGGCCAACCTCCTTCCCTTGCCAAATTTGACAGGTGAAGAGAAAGTTACTACTAAGCAAAATAAAACTGGTAACAAATACCCTCTAACTTAATTTTCAATAGAAAACAATGATAGAAATGATATATGTGATATATATTATATACAATATATTACATCTGAATTGATGAAAGTAATTCAATTCTGAAATTTACTTTTTGCAATACTACCATACAGAAAAGGACACAAACTATAATAAGTTAAAAAGCTAGCCAGATCCACCTTAAAAACAAGAGTCAGTTAACAGACTATTTACATTCAAAAGTTGTATTTGGCTCTTTCACAAATTTCTTGTGCAGCTGAGCAAATCACTGAGCTTCTCACATGACTCAGATCCTCCTCTGTGAACTAGTCTTGTCCTACACCTTTCCCTTCAGAAGGGTGGATGGAAAAGGAAAGCTTTACCTGGATCCAGAACCATAGGACTTGGACTCGATTCCATGAAGGCAGTCTTGAAGAGAGCTAATAAGTACTTTACAACGATCATCAGCAGATACTTTGGACTGTTTAATTAAGGAAATTGCAGTTACCAGGGTCTCTATAGCACTTCCATAGTCCCCTGAAAACGATACAAAATCATGAGATTTTTATTTGTAGTAATAATACAGTTTGGAATATTTTCCTTCAATAGCCTTCCAAATCATTTACTACAGGACTAAACATTACAACACTGTCCAGATCAGTACTCAGAAGACACTCTCAAACATCAGTACAAAAAGAGTCATAGGTTGTACCCAAATTCAACCTCCTAGTAAAAGGAAGTGGCTTCAAGGCCGCAGGCTTCCTAACAGGAAAAAAAACTGTAAACTCCTTTTGCTTGGGCAGAATAGAAAGCAAGTCTTACTAACCAGCACTGGCATCTGATACAGCTCTTGAAATGGCACTGCTTGAGATTGCCCTATTTCTGTTCATGATTTCTTCAAATTCTGCTTCACTCAGAGGTGTCCTTGCAGCATCCATCTCTCTGCAAGCAATAAAAATTAGTATTTAAAAGGTTAAGAAAACATTAACGAAACATCATTGCAGTTTTAACAATCCAAGTTTGCAACTTTAAGCAAAATGACAAATAGAAAAGAAAGCAGGATCTGGGTTTGTGTTAAGGACCATGTTACAGTATAAAATCCTGAAAGCTTGAAAATAAATAAGTTAAAAAAAAAAAAACCAACAATTATCACATCTGCTAAATGAGTAAAGTTATTCTTGTTCTACCAATCTAGTTTGAAGATTCAGCAGCACTTAAACGTGCTTTACAAATATTTAATGTTTTCATAAAATCCTTCAAGGTATCTAAGCAGACATTACACCAGCTAAGTGGATGCAAAAAATACACATATACATGGGTAATGCAACTTTCAGCAAAATTAGAAATCTTTTTATGACAATCTTGGAATTACAACTATATGATCCTGTTTCCCAGATTCTTAACTAAGACCAGAGGGCTGTAACTTATAAGAAGCAAATAAAGTTTGTCATCGTTAAAACGCTCAATTTTCTGAATGACACCAACATTTTACAGCTAATTCTAGCTTTTGTTTCTGGTCAAGTTCAAGGTGCTCCAATTTTATCTCCCAATCTTAGAAAGGAGAAAGCAATTAAAGTGAATGCTTACACTCATTATACTTTTAAACTCTATTAGCTACCTATACACAGATTCTAAAGTACCAAAATTTACTCATACAAAAAAGTTTCCCACAAGTTTTGCAGTGTTCTATTAGCCAGTCTCTGAATCATATAGAAAACCTGAAGAAACGTGTTAGAGACAAAAGTTGAGACTGTCAAATTGATCCACTGCTTGATATTTCTAAAACAGTGTTAGTTCCTCTGGTAGAAAGAAAATGCAGAATAACAAGCAATACTATCCTCTTAAGTGCAAGAAGTGGAACAAGATCCTATAGCCAGTTTAGCATAAGAGGAAATGTCTAAAAATTCATACCTCCCTGAGTTTTGAGTATTATTTTTCGTGTGCCTCCCATAGAATGGAATATGTAATTTTTCTCTTATGGACATGTTATTTCCAGTGAAACGCCTATGATATATAATTAATGACAATTTAAATAGTTATGGATGATAGTCTTAACATTTTTAATGAAAATAGTGGACAGAAGTTCTTCTGTCCTATCCCCACTCCTTCCCTCCCCAGCCATTCTATAAACTGCAGACAACTTAGATTTTGTCCATCAAAAAATACAAAGCACCTTATTATTTCCAGGCAATTAAGCCAAATGCTCGAATTTCTACAATTTCTACAGGAACACAGTATGTACAATTGTTCTGTTTTTTTGAACTTTGTGCTCATATGTAAAAGGAAGAATCAAAGTGCCTCTGCAGAAAACACTTTACGCAAGAGAAGACTCTCTCAAATATATCAGTAAAATCACAAGTGAAAATTCCACATGTAACTATGTAGAAAATCTCTCTCTTAAAATCAGACCCCAAAAGTTCTACAGAATACAAGTATGGTGAAAATTAAGAAAACAGTGGCAAGACAGAGATGCTTGAAAGCACAGATGAAAAAGATGTTTCAAACAAGATGCGAAACACTTGACTAGTCAAGTCAGAGGGAAAAAAACCCTGACCCAGATTGGATCAACTACAGAAAAGGCCACTGCTACAAACACAGAAAGACTGTACAAAATTACAAGTAGCTTGACAGGAAAGGAAAACAGAAGTCTTGCAACAAATTCCCACCCGGCTTTTGAGACAAAAGCTAACTTTTAATTGAATCCTTAAGAAAAAAGGAACAAGCAGGACTGCCAGAAGATGAAAATGACACGAGCTTGGTGCGGCACCATCCTCAACACATGCACATATTCAAAGAGAAGAACTCCAGAGCATTTTACAGTGACAGCTTGCAAGGCAAGATGGTGAAGGGACAAGTGAGAATTTCAAGTTATGACAGAAGCACAACCAGAAGCTACCAGCAGGAAGTGATATAATAAGCTAGCATGTAGAACACACAGAATAATGGTACTGTGAACAATGTACACAAACAGTTAAAAGCTGAAAATGAAAAGTAAGATTACTAGCATTGCATTTTAGGATTTTCTTACTGCTACAAGCACATTTACGAGTTCATATACTAAGAAGTAAATAGGCAAATCTCATGATTGCAGGGATCCCCTCCAGCTTTTTTTTTTTTTTTTTTTTCCCCCCTTCTTTACTTTTTCTAACATTTGCATTAAAAACGAAACAAAACAAAAAAAATTATGTGTTTCCTACAAGGAATAAAGTTATATATAAAGCACGTTGCACCAAAAACACTCACCTTCCAGGTGGCCCATAGTCACCTCTGTCATACGGTGGAGGTCGGCCATACGGATCTGTTGGAGGTGGGCCACGGCTGTCTGAAGTAGGTATGCCACTATTGGCAGGTGGGGGGAAGAAAGCTGGATTCACATGCGGTGCGGGTGGTGGAGCACCTGGAGGTGGCCCAGGGAGATGTGGAGGAGGAGCAAGAGTCAGGGGTGGCCCGAGAGGGCCAGGTGGACGAGGGGGAAATGGACCCGGAGGTGGAGGTGGACCCTGCTGAGGTGGTGGCGGACCCGGTGGCGGCCCATAGCCTGGAACTGGTGGTGGAGGGCCTGGAGGAAGTGGCCCAAGTGGAGGCTGACCAAAAGGCTGTCCTGGAAACAGAACTGGTGGTGGTGGGCGGTCACCACGATTAGGAGGTCCAGCTAAAGGAGGTGGGAGGACCTGACCAGGAGGTGGGGGGCCTGGTGGGCCCGGAGGACCGGGAGGGCCTAAAGGTGGACGTGGGGGAGTTTGTCCAGCTACAAAAAAAAAATAGAAAAAAAGTTAATAAAGAAATAAAACAGTCACAGAAATAATTAAGATTCTTGTACTTTTTTTTTTTTTTTCCTTCTCAGACAAAAAACCCTCACTGAACAATCCACAACTTGCACAAGACATGCACAGTCCCACTTTCGGGTCCAGTAGCTTACATAAATTTATAATTGGTGATCTATACTGAAAGAGAACAGTAACCTGAAAACAGGTGCAATGTATATTCAAAACGCATGAAAAGCTATATTGGAGAAAGTACAGTAAATGCAGCACTCAAAACGAATTTCATGTCCTTGTTAGGGGTTTGCTGCTTTTTTTTTCTAATTATTATTTGTTTGTTTTATTTTATTTGACTGTGTTCCTTTGACTGCTAGTAGAAAATACACAGAATGACATTCATTAAGAATATTGAAGCTGAAATGAGAACTTCACTGCAATACAAACCTGACATTTAAACAGAGATTTGTCCCATGTCAGATATCTGACTATATATGAACACCTCCACTTCAAGTTTTTGGCACTCTAAGTGCCTGCTAACTGACCTTGACTTCTGTAATTCCCAAATAAGCACACTGCATTAACAAAAGAAAATAAACATTAAACTGAAACCCTATACACTAAATATTTTACCTGGGAATGGTGGTGGTGGCCCTCCTGGCCCTGCTGGTCCAGGGAATCTGTCTCCACCTGGAATAGCACCGGGGAAACGGCCTCGCCCTCTATTACTAGGTGGAAATGCTGCTCTTGAGCTTCCTCCTGGTGGACCAGCTTTACCTTCCCCAGACATCTGGCCAGACTGTGTGGCTGCAGTGGAAAAAATTAATTATGTAGATCAAAACAGTTTAAAGCTCTTCAATTCTTGATCTAAAGTTTTATGTAGCACTAAAGCACCACTATGATCCTCAGTACCAAAAAGGAGCAAATGCTTCACTAAGATTCAATAGCATTCCAGTATCCCCACACCACACTAAAGGAACTTGAGAAACTGTCAGTCCATGAAGTTAGTCTAATCTGCCTATAAATGCTGTACCTTTAAATATTCTCATGCTTTTTTAAAATTAAATCCACAAGAAGGAATTGAGAAAGCTTCTCCAACCTTAAGAAGAATTTTACAAAGCTGCATGATAAGCGCTTCCAACAAGTCCCATCTCCTAGTAAAATCACAGACATTCATTATATTGAATGAGTTCTTTTATTTTCAGTTTTTAAGAGGATCTTCTATTTTATTTTTTTTAAGCAAAGTTGCAACTTCATCCGCTTAAGTATTTTACAGAAATTTTAAACTGTGCAGAAATTATCAAATACTGAGAGAAAAATTGCAGGACAACTTTTGGAATAAACTTCCAATTCTTTCCACAACGGCACATGAGAGAGACTTACTTTTCCTTGACTGCATTTCAAACTGACTCAGAAATTGTTTATTGCATGGAGTCACAACAGGATTCTGCCCATGCAATTCTCTTTTAGGCAACAAATCCATCAACTTTTTGGAGGATGCTTCCGATCCCACACCCACAAGGGCAAACCTGAAAAGAAGGAAAGAACAGTCACACTGCAGTTTTTTTGTTCCCTGGACATCCTGATACCTCACGAGTAACATTTAACACAGTTAGCAGAAGAATATTTGAAATACAGAAACTTTCACAAGTCTTCTTCCAGTTTTAGAGATAGACAAAGCAATTCATTCTAGGACACAGATGAAGAACCACAATGTAAGTCCAAGATACAGCAACGCAACGAAGGTAGCTTTCTCACACAGTATCAATATACCATCCAGGGATTATTATAACCAAGTTGTCATTAACAATTCACTGTATTCTCATTGCTACTCTCATTAGTAATAGTGAGAGCAAAGTCAAGTAACGAAGATTAGATTGTCAGTGAGGAATCAAGTCAAGTGCTTGCTTTCAACAGTTAATGGAAAAACAAGCATTTAAAATCATTCAATAACAGGGATGGGATAGGTAAAAATAGCACTTATATTATGAAGAACAACATACATCACCACTACACTAACTGAAACTTAGGAATAGTCTTCATGTAAATCATAGAATCATAGAATGGCCTGGGTTGAAAAGGACCACAATGATCACGTAGTTTCAACCCCCCTGCTCTGTGCAGGGTCACCAACCAGCAGACCAGGCTGCCCAGAGCCACATCCAGCCTGGCCTTGAATGCCTCCAGGGATGGGGCATCCACAGCCTCCTTGGGCAACCTGTTCCAGTGCAAATGCCAATATAATTTAACTCATTAAATAGTAGGAAGTTAATATCCCCATAAAATTTATGCCTGGAATTTAATTAGTCCGAAATAATACACCCAATCATTGTTGGATATCAATACACAAGGGCCATAAGTTCACATACTGACAGAAATATTAGAACTCTTTCCTCACTTAGACCCTCCTAAACTTCAGCCAATTTACAGAAAAAGCAGACAAGAAGGCCTTACCCTTTAGATTGGCCATTAGCACGGTTTTCAAAAAACTTTATCTCCAAAATATCATTTACCCCCAATGAATGAACCGCTTCAGTTAAGTCTTCATCTGTTGTCCACTGAAAAATATAATATTCAACTAAGAAATCTTACCAAAAACACTTTGACACTTTTCCACGCTCTTTATTTTCTACTATAAGTGGTGAAGAGGAATACTTTACACAAGTTGTCAGTATTTTCTGACTCCCAGAGGACCCTCATTTATACTGTACTGTGCCCAGAAAATCCATTTTTGAAGTATGCACTTCCTCACACACCATGCTGTCCAAGCCCCTTCACACAGCAAACCAGCTCACAGGTACCAAAAAAATTCCTGAGTAACTTTCTGAAAGCACTTTTCCAAGAATATTAAGCCTAAACTGAATCACTTAAATAACTGCCACATTTTTTGACATCCAATCCATTTTTTTTTCTCCCACTGACTCTACTTCCAAACCCCAAAATCAATTTTTATGATCATATTAACACATTTGCTCACTCCAAGAGCTTTAACTAGTGAGGCCCTACTGAACCACATATTATTTTGCACAAAAATAGCAATATTTACAGACAAAAACAGGAAACGAGCACAGAAAACATAGCAACAACTATTTAATCTTAAATCTCCTTGCTGTAACTTTCCATTAGTTACTATCTAACATTCAACAATTACACATACACTCAAAGGGATACAAGACATTTATACTCAGAGTTTTCTTCCTCTTCCTGTAACTCCATCACCTCTTTAAATCCTATCTGGGAAGTACAAAGCAGGCTTTCAAGATCCTGAAATACTTATCTGACCTTCCTCAAATCAAGGCTTCTTTTAAAAAATTAATAAATTACTTTGCTGAGATCTAAACACAAAAAAAAAAACAAATACAATAGTAATGCTCAAACAAGTTGAGTCTACTTTTAGTGGATAACTTCATTTGCGAAGCCTAACAATGAGCAGCAGGTACAAATTACTGCACACTGGCCTACCTACTTTAGAAATTGCCACATTTGACTTGGATGAGCTCAGCTGATTGCATTCCTGCATTTTAGAGAGGTACAACTGTTAAGTCAATTAACTCCCTTAGAGCCATTAGTTCCTGAAATTAGGTTACTGTACTAATTAGTGAAAAACACTTAAGAATGCCTAAATCATTCTTTTTCAAGCTTCCACCTAACAAAAATTTCTTCAAGAAGGGAAAAAAAACATGTAAGAGATTTTGCTTGCATGGACTCAATGAAATGGATTTCAGGTAAAGAGAGACCAATTGCAGTTAATTTAGCTGTTCAAGAGCTACTTGCACTTTTGTTGTTTAACTACAAATGATTTTAAAATACTTTATTGCTGACTAAAGGAATTGTCTGAAGGGAAATGGTAGTTCAGTGAGTTACCCTAGAGATGTTACTCCCAGGAATGCAAAAAGAAGCCTAGAGGCAAATGAAAACAGCTTTGTTCCAAGAATCAAAAAGGAAACAGGAAAAAGACAAAAAGTAAGAAAATGCCAGATAACCTTGTTTTCTTCTTCGTCTAAAAACTTCAGGAAGGGCTCACTGAAAACTGGATTTGTTTGACAGTTTTAAACTATCTCCAAGATACTTGGTATCTTAAGCTTATTCTCCTTCTTCATTATATTCTTTGAAAAGACAGCTCTTCAAATAAAAAATATTTCACGACAAATCACGTTTGCAATTTTCAAATCGCTGGCCACTCCTGGATAGGAATAAGATACTCACCCAAGTAAGGTTTCCAATGTACAAGGCAATTCTCTTTCCAGTATATGTGTAGACAACATTTGGTGCAGCTCCTTTACCTACATCGTCTCCAACTGAAGGTGGGAGAGAATCCATATAGTCACGATCTTCTGGGGCATCTCCATTATTCGCAGACGGAGAGATTACATCATCGTACAGATCAATCTGATCATGTCCACCATATTCAGCTTCCTAAAATACACAAAGCACCTGGGTTATATTTAACATTAAACACTTCTCAGAAACAAAATAGTCTGACAACTGCCACGTTCCATAGACAGTTTGACCCGACACCTACACAACATCCGTAACGAAAAGCTAAGCCCCGACTTCAACCACATTTAAATATATAAAATTCTTATGTCTTCTACCGTATTCCAAACTGATAAAAACAAAAATACACCTCCAGCAACTGCTTTGCACTGCAACACTCTTTACCTTGTAATATAAGCAGAAAACTAAAAAAACACAAGCTCTACTCCCACAATTACAGATGTGAACAAGTATGAGCAATGTGCAAAACAACAGGCTAATATCAGCACGCAATTTTTGTCATGAAAATATTTGGTAGAAGGAAAAGATCAAACCTGAAGTGGTCTGCACTGATAAAATTCCGCATTTCAGATTTCTACTGCATTCCTAATTTTATTTTTATCTCCTCATTCACAGAGTGAAAGAAAGGAATTCTATTTTATGTCATTAAATTTAACAAACCATTGGGTTTGTGTGCATTGCACATTTATTTACTCCTGAGCTACAAAGGAACTATTCTACAATATCAAGGCTGCCTCTGGAACACTCTGGTTGAGAAGAGTATCATGGGATTTCGGAGTGAATCACCTTGTCCCCCAGGTTGGTACAGTTTACAGCACAGTTTTGTCCAAGTGAACTAGATCTCTTTCAGAGGGAACAGAATCATGAGTTTATTTACAAAAGCTCTGCTTCATGCACTTGACAACTGCATACTACCTGTTAAATGGGAACAAATGAGTCAAAATCAACCCGTGGCCCTTCAGATACCTTTGAACTGTAAGACAGGATGAAGTATTTGATCCAAAAGACCAGAGGAAATTTAGCCCGAGGCAGACCATGTAAGCAATGCATTAGGGGAAAAAAAAAAGTAATAACAAAGTATAACCCCAACACTTCCCACAGTGCATTTAATTTCATACACTTCCATTCATCATACATTGGACAAGGTCCAGAAGAGGCCATGAGGACGATCAGAGGGCTGGAACACCTCTCCTACGAAGGAAGGCTGAGGCACCTGGGCTGTTTAGCTTGGAGAAGAGCAGGCTTCCAGTACCTGAAGTGGGCCTACAGGAAAGCTGGGGAGGGACACCTTAGCAAGGAGAGTAGGGATAAGACAAGGGGTAATGGCTTTTAACTACAAGAAGGTAGGTTTAGACTAGATATAAAGCAGAAATTCTTCACAATTAATGTGGTAAGGCACTGGCATGCCTTGCTCAGAGGAGCTGGCTCAAGGCCAAGCTGGATGGGCCCTGGGCAGCCTGAGCTGGTGAGTGGCAGCCCTGCATACTGCAGGGGCTTGGAACTGGTATAATTGGAAGGTCCTCTGCAACTCAAACCATTCCGTGATTCTGTGATATTCTACAATGATCAATTCCTATGCTGGGATGTTGCTGAAAAAGAGGCACCATCTCGATTTCTACTGACAGGAAGCCAGACCACTGTTGCTCCCTGAGAAGTTACAGAAAAAGCTTAAGAGAGCCTTTATATTAACTTGCAAAAGTTGTTTTGCCATACGCAAAGGCTGCAACTTCCAAAGTTCGTAGAACATTCCTGGACTCATCCAGAATGATTCAGAACACAAACTGCCTCATCAGGTTTTGATATCAGAGATATTTCAGTGGCTGTTATCTTGTGATTTTGTATCTAGAAACCCACACAAGTGTCCTCAACAGAGTAACTCAGAATAACAGATACGGTGACTAGAGAGGATCAGCGTGGATTCCACGGCAAACAAGCTGCAAAGCCAGCAGTCTTGGTTGAAAACCAAATATATCCACGGTCATCATCAGCTCTTCTGAAAATATGAAAACATTCATTATTCACTGCTGTTCTTAGAAGGGTATCACTAGAATAAATAAAATCAGATATGCAAGTTTTGGCTTTGTCAGTCAAGTAGATTTGATTCTCAGTGAGCCGCACTACTGCAAGACAACACCAAACTTCAACAGAAAAGTAATGTTTTCCCAAGGAAGTTTATCATCACTAAATTAATAAAGCTTTGCATTTTCACTCATTCTGTTCAGCTCTCCACCTACATTTGATTTCTCATATCATTGTAATTAATGAAACCAAGGTCAAAGAACTGCCTGGGACAGGCCGAAACATGCTATCTGATGGTAAGATTAAGAGCGATGTCACAAGGCAATTAAGGAAATCGTCTACTAAACGTGCAGCAATTCTTGCCATTTATGTGTGTAGATGGAGACTTCAGGAAAGAAGAATGCAGTCTTGGAGGACAGATTCAAACAAGCAGGCACCAGTTTTACAGCAGATGTATACAAACCTCCATCTATAAGAAGGTGGAGGTCAGCACTGCCAAAATACCAACAGGAACAGTAAGAGTCTGCAGCTATGCTGTGTTTCTTTACTGGCAAGAAACTCCTCTGAACTGGTTTGAGTTTCTGTTCTGTAGGCTTTCAGATCACCATCACAGCACAGAGCATCTGTGAGCAAGACAGTGCAGGTTGCACCTAACTTTTCTGGGGCCTTAATTTAAATCAATGAAGAAAAAAATTGACACTGCTCACTAAAATTTCTACCTACATCGTGCTGGTTTTGCAGCAAGTATGGAATGCAATGGCTCAATGGCTGTTACACAAGATCCAATAACCCTTCCTCTTTCACATGCATACCATGGAAACTCACCCAAACACACCCTTCTTCCCTAGAGGTAGAAGAAGAACCCAAGCAGCCTCACTTCTCTACTCTTAGCTATTTCAACAAACATTCCACCCAGATCACAAATTGCTTTTGACATCTTCCGACTTCCTTAGCTATAAGAAAAAGCCATCGAGCATGAAAGGATTTCTGCTCATTGTCATTCACACTCTTGCAGATGAACATCCTACAGAAAAGTCAGCACCATCACTGTCACTCCTCCTATACCCAAATCAGAGTAGCAGTGTTTCCACAGATCATGCTTTAACAAGATCTCTGTCTGAAATGAAACATCGTTTGCTCTGGAAAATCAAGACTGAAATTTCACACTCGGCATTACTCAATGGGCTTTGGTGAATTAAAAGGGCAATGAAAAGATACACTGTCAAAAACTCACCCCAGACTAGCTGTTACGCTTCCAGTTACTCAGCCCTTCTCATGTATTTTGTATTTCAATCACTGCTTGCAGCATTTTGCAACATTCAAGTGAGAAAGGCAAACCCAGGGAGCATCGCCATCTTGTCCAGGAGGGATAAATTGAAAGTGTTACTTTGTTTTGAAATTCAGCAGCCCTACTCTTGTGCATCCCAGAAACTCCTGTCTCTCCCACTCCCCTTACAAAGGAGAACAGTTTTTTCCTTTTTTTTTTTTTTTTTTTTGGGGGGGGGGGGGGGAGATGAGAGGGTGAGGGAGTAAAAGTTCTTTAAACTGTACGTTCATCTGAGATTTGTTTCCTCTCTCTGTGCTATTTGAGAGTCAAATGCTGCATGCCCTAAAGATATTTTTAAAAAGATGAAATTCCATTTAAAATTTTCTATGATTTCTGAGAAAACTCAATTATTAAAAAGCAAATTATTCACCTTCTCCTATACCATTTTCTCAATTCAAAATTACAGTACATGCAGTCAAAGACTTTAAATGGACGTTAACAATCTCACTTCAAAAAACATCCGTGGGTCCTGAAAAATCACAAGTTGAAGAAACAGGCAGAAGTCTTTCTGGTTTTGATTAGCTGTCTGAATGCACAAACAAACTGGAAGAAAACAACAGCCCTTGTTTCCAAAACAGCACACAGCCCGTGGTGGACAAGTTTGTTAAGCCACAAGACTCCCATTAATTTTAGAGGCCCAGACACTGCAGCTCCACCGGGAGCACATGGGCAACATCTGAGCAATCCAATCCGTCGGCCAATGTGAGAAGAACAAACTCGCACACGGTCAAAAGCATAAAGGAAGTGCAGGTAGTATCACTGTTTGCACTGCAGCAAAGCTAACAGGCCCCAGCTGAGACTATCTCAGGTTTTCTTTGTAGAGTGATATTTGCAAACAACAAAGGTTACCTCCTGCCCAGTGCCCTTTCAGTAGATCTCTTGGTCAGTAGACCAAGACAATCAAGGAAAACCAGCCATACAGAGAGAGAAGTAAGGCATCACACACACTTTTTAACACAAACACAAGGTCTGCCGGCTTACTCGTGACCAAGACAGTACCGCTCTTCTGAGTAAAAAGGTATCATGTCACAACATACCCATCCCCTCCAAGACAGCAATTGCCTTCTTGACATAATGGCTCTGTTCAGTAGTCAGTTTTTACACAACCAATAAATGGCAGCATTTATCATTTATTGAACAAAAAGTATTTTTCTTTGTGTTCTAGACAAAAAGTTGAGAGAGTAACAGAATCCACAGCCACAGTGGTTCCTACGTAATAAGTCTCTCAGCTGCTTTCTCCACCTAAAGCACTTTCATTACCAAGCTACAAAATACGAAGTCAAAGCTCTTTTATTTCTAATTTGTTAGTATTTAATTATTGAACAAGAACTCTTCAAGGTATGTTTACAGAAACCCAGCATGCAAGTACGCAAGTACACTTATCAGAGTATAAACAGCACAAGCATTTTTTTTTTCTTCCCCACAGCATTAAAATAAAAAGGTATTTCTGATCAAGCAGAGGATGTAAAGCAACAACAACAAAAAAAACCATATACACACACACTCAGAGATAAAAAAAATATGTTAATATTTAAGATGGTGGTAAATAATGCATAGCATGTTTTTTTAATTTTATTTTAAAAGTTTATTTATGAGCATGTGTGTGCATTCACATACAGAAAAAACTTGGTGGAAAGAAAGCCAATCAGACCACAAGAGAGCTTTACAGTGTGGTGGTCATATCTTCAGTGCAGGAAAGTAACTCAGTTCACTGGCCAAAGGTACAGGAAACCTTGAGGCAGAACCACACCAGCCTCACGCTCAGGCTCCTCACTATCTTGATATCATGGAGTAACACTCAGTATTGTGGAGTACAAAAACACATTCTAACACTTTCTAAAAGCACCTCTAATCTTACCATGGTCTTCTGCCACCAACAGGATGCCAGCTTCAGCCATTTGTATGCAGATAATGCACTCTTGTGCACAGCACAGACATAAATGTCTGTGGAAATGGTGAAACCAGAACACACCATGCCACACGTATTTCATACAGGTTGCAAATGATGCATGCAAAAACACTGTGGTTATGGGACTCTCAGTTCAGAACAAGACACTACATAATTATGAAAGACCTCTGGATGGGGAAGCCAGCTTAGCATAAAAAAAATGAATTGAGCAAATTATCAAGAAAAGGGAGGGGAGGAAATGAAATGGAAATGCAGTTAAAACCAATTTAAATACAACTGATGGGAGACAAATTGAGTAAAGCATTAAACACAAGGACAAAGGACACAATTATGATGGTCAATAGATTAATGAAAGAGGCAACACAGGCACATACAGTTTTGATGAGCGCCAGATGGAAAGTTATGTTTTCACTGCAAAGATGTGACTTCAAGTCCAGTGAGCCAGCTCCTTGCAACCTGCAGTTTTCATTCAGTTTAGCCAGCCTGTATACCTGGGGTCTGGAGTCTACTTCAGCCTTGTAACCCATACTTCATTTAGTGCTAATCAGGCAGAACATCCTCCCACCTCATGGAAGCAGGCATAAAACAAATCCCCAAAGAGCTCCAATGATAAGCACATTGAGGCCGAGAGCAGGACAGAGCAACGAAGGGCTCTCTCAGCCACGAAACCTAAAAGATTTATTTCCTGCAAGTAAAAACATTCTGTCCCAGCTCTGCTATAAATACAGTTATATTGTACTTGGAAGAATGAAGAAGCTACACAGTATGTTTTCAGTCCCTGCTATTGACAAAACTAATGGGAAGGGTTCCTGCAGTCCAACTAATATTGGCAACTGAACACAGCACCATGCAATTCGAGAGAAGTATGTTGTTTTACACATAAAACAAATTTTCGTTAGAAATACAGCATTGCATAAAATGTCTGTTACATAAATTACCATCAAATTGCCATCATTTTCTCCCTACAGCATTTGACAATTGTCATCTTCACCCTTGCACAGACATGCTGAACTGTAAGTCCTCTCTTATTAATTCAAGCTGTCAGCTTCAAATCAGAAACCCTGAATAGAGGTTTCAAGAGGACTCATCACAATGGCATCAGAATTAGAGGTAGCAGCACTGTAGGTGGTAACAATTGGCTTTTGTTCATGCTCTGCAGAAGGAAATGGAAAGTGCAGAGGTGTCAATCTTTGCCAGTCTAACTTTCTATTTTAACGTAATATAGTTCAGCTGAGGGGTAGAGACAACACGAAAGTCCCAGAACTCAAGCTTGGAAAAGAATAAACAGAAACATTTTGCAAAAATTAAACAATCTCTGTCTGCACGGAGGTTACAGCCACAAACTGCAGCACCTGGAGGTCTCCCCCCTATGCAAATCTAGCACTACTAGATTCAAATTATTTTTTCTGAAGAACCTGATTCGTTTCAGTTTTTTATGTGGAAGCGACTAACACAAAACCAAAGCTGGTACAGAAGCTGCTGAGATAGAATCAAAGAACAGCTTAGGCTGAAAGAGACCTCAAAGTTTGCAGGGGCAGCTACAAGTTGTTCGCGGGTCCGAACCCCACTGTGCTCTCCAGGCAGCCCGTAAGCGCGGGGCTCTCGCGGCAGCTTCTTTCTGGGGCAGCGCCGCCCCGAGAAGCGCGGCACCCGCACGCGGGACGGACGGTCCACAAAGCCGATAGGAACGTCGCCTTTTGGTGGGAGGGGAGGAACGCGGCTCATGGGGGAAAGGCGAGTGAAAAAGGAACCAGAGAAATCAGTCGGTCAGTCGCTCAGCAATCCAGGAAGTTCTGCGCGTTTCACCGCCACTTCCTCGCGCAAATCAATCCCCTCCGCTCACGAAGCGCCCGGGCAGCGCGGGCGGGCTGCGGTCCCCCCAGCGGCACAAGGCCGCGCTCCTCCCGCCTCCCCGAGGGGCCACCGCCGCTCCTCCCGCGCCGCAAACAATGGCAGCACTCCCCGCCGCCGCCGGGAACGGACCGCTCTCCCTGGCGGGACGGCCGCGGCAGGGAGAGGAGAGCGGGAGGAAAGGCGCCCGCCCGCGGCCCGCTTCTCTCCCTCACTCCCTCGTTCCGCCCCCGAGCGCCGGCGCTCCCCTCCCGGTCCAGCCCCGAGTCCCCGCGGGCCGGGCCTGAGGCGCGGCCTCGCGCCGTCCCGTCCCGCCCCGCGGAGCGCCCTGCGGCGCGGCGGGAAAGCCCTGCGGCGGGGCGGCCGAACAATGGCGGCGCGGCGCGGCCAGGCCCCGCGCGGAGGGCCCTGCAGGCGGCGCGGCGGCGTAAGGCGGGCGAGGAAGGAAAAAGGAAAGCGAGGGGAGGAGGGGCCGGGCCGCGCCGGCCCGTACCTGGTTGAACTCCTCGCCCACGTCGGCGTAGATGTCGATGTGGTCCACGCCGTCCGCCATGATCCCGCCCGGCCGCGCCTCGGGCTGCCGCCAGCCGCGCCCGGCTCCGCCGCCGCTGCCGGGAGGGGGGAAGGTGCACGCGGCGTCACTTCCGAGCTAGGAGGGGGAACTTCCGGCGGCCGCCGCTTCTCAGGGGGCCGCGCCCCGCCCCACCCGCCCCCTCGGGGCCGCCCTGGGGCAGAGGGAAAGCGGACCGCACCCGCCTCGGCCCCAGGTGCTGCTTGGGCCTGCGCCCCAGGGCCCCGCCGTTCCCCCTGCGCGCCCTTGCCGGGCCGCGGCGCGAGGTGCGAGGCCCGCCCTCGGATCCTGGAACGCGGAGCACAATGCGCCTAACGCTCTACGCGGTGTGTCGTGTTGTCCGTTGTGTGTGGTGTTGCTCATCCGAAAATAAAGCTGCCTTCTGACAACGAGAAGTTTCTCTTTCACAGACCGAATGGAAAGAGCTTTAAAGACTACAGGTGGATTCAAAATTCTTTTTTTCCGTGAGTGGGAGTGCATCCCAGCTCCTGGATCAGCATCCATGTCCCAGAGCAGCCCTGCTTCATATTGGGTGCAGCACTCGCATGCCTGTCTTGGTGCTCTCACAGTGTAGTTTTATTTGAAAGGAAAGATTTGTGTTTTCCTGACAGAAAAGAGGTGAAAAATCAGCCACAGCAATGGATATGCTGTGGAGTATGCAGTGTGATGGTCCTGCTGTACCTTGGGCACGGAGATGCTCAGGTTGTCCCTGGAGTTCTCATTCAACTTGTGGCACACAAAAAAAAATTGTAACATGTGCAGACCTCTTGTGTTGTTCTAGGTGTTAACAGACAGAAAATCTACAGCTGGGTTTGTACTCGGGTGTATGGGCTTTCCTGATGGAGGAACTAAACCCTCCTTCGAAAGAGCTCTTTGGAAAGGTTCGGAATACCACCTGAAGAAACATTTGCTAAGGTGTATCTAGGCATTGAGTATGGAGATTTAAACCGGATCATGACTGCTTGATGATGATCTTGTTACTTGTAACAACATGAAGCACTTTGATGCAATACTTCTGTCCATCTGTCCAAATTGGACAAAATTACTGAAGAAAAATTAACCCTTCCTAGCCTGACAAGAATTCATGGGAGACAGCAGAAAGCTCTCTCCTGAGTGGCTATCTGGGCACTGGGACAGGCTGTCACAGGAAGAGGCCATAGTCTCAATCACAGAATCACAGAATGGCCAGGGTTGGAAGGGACCTCAAGGATCATGAATCTCCTACTCCCCTGCCACATGCAAGGCCACCAACCTCCACATTTAACACCAGACCAGGCTGCCCAGGGCCCCATCCAACCTGGCCTTGAACACCTTCAGGGACAACCTCTCTGGGCAGCCTGTGCCAGCACCTCACCACTCTCTCTGTAAAGAACTTCCCCCTGACATCCAAGCTGATGGAGTTCAAGAGGTATTTGGACAATGCTCTCGGAAGTGTACTTTGAATGTTGGATGGTGCTGTGTGGAGCCAGGAGATGCACTCAGTGATCTGTGTGCATCCCTTCCAACACTGGATATTCTACGGTTCTGTAATTATATGATTCTATGTTAGGTTGTGTGCACCTAAATGTTTTATGTGCATCTGGATACCTTATGAAAATTGCACATAGATTGTAATTATGTTTCAAAGGGCAAAGAGATTAAAGAATGAATGATAAAGTCATTATGCTCACCTCAGAAACCACCTCAGGGATCACCACTAGCATTTCAAGGACCCTCCAGGGGTCTTTGAAGAGACAGGAAAAGGCATTGCCTCTTCTTTGCTCTGTGAGAGAGCAGAGAGTGATAAACTTGGACTCCCGGCCCCATGCTGTTTTTCTGTGCTCAGGAAGCTTCTCCACTTTGGAGCCTTTGTAAATAGATTCAGCAATTTATTGCACACAGACATGTACAAAATTTAGTATGATTATTTTTGTTCTTGTATACATACCATTAAGCAAATTCTGTAAACAATGTAGGAGACTAAATGTCATGCAAGCTGTTCTATTTACGCTGTGCTATGTTTTCATTCTTTTTGTGAGTAGACTCAATAAATACGTCTCCAAGTTTCTTGTAGTCAGCAACATCTTCTTTATGAATAATTCCCTCTCCATGGAACAACTTAAGATAGATCCACTCTAGTGAAAATGTTAATGCTTCGTATTTTGTGCACATGAAAATCATTTACACCATATGTTGCCTTCTCCCAGTAAAATTCAGCAGGCTGAGCTAGTGTGAGGGCTGAAGCAGAAATGTGGTTGTGAAAGAGATCTTGGTGGCACAGCCTGGTCTTGGAGATGTGTGCTTCTGAAGTTTGTTGGAGACAGCAAGTGATCAAGTGACTGCAAGCCTTCCAGACCCATCTCTGAACAAGAGAGCACACAGATGAGCAGGTGTCTTCAGTCAGTTCTTCTTTCACACTGGTTTCCAACTGATAAAACAGCTGGAGCTTTCTTCCTATCAAAAGCAGGAAGGAAAGGGGGCCCTGACAGCTATGCATAAGAAAGCAGCCCATACCTTAAGTCTGTGTTTCTCATGGATCCCCAGGAGCCTATTTACTTGTATATTGCTCCCTTAGTCTCTGGTGCTGTAATGATGCAAATTCAAGCCTAATCCTGATTTTAAACCTAAAAGCAGCAGCTGGTGCTGTTGAGAGTCTCACTATACATGCATCACCTGCCCACAGACCTTTGTGCTCTCCTCCCAGAGCCCTTCAGGGCCTCTCTATGAGGATGTAAACTGCTGCAAGACAATAGGGAGAAGAAGGCTTTTCCACCCATTTTTATTGCATGTGAATATTTCAAACTGCATGTATATGTACTACTTTTGCTAAGAGCAGCAGAACCAGTTTCAGTAGTACAGAAATTTTAAAAGTGATCTATTTTTGCTAACATCAACACAGGAAAAATGTCTTTTTATATTAAAAAAAAAAAAAGAAGTAAGAAATTTCCCCGAGGAATCAAGACTGAGAATGGCACATGAATTTTCAAACAGACTACTCCTGTAGTAGTGCTAAAGACAACTAAGTGAGAAGTTAAACAATTCAGTAAAATGCTGCATAAATCAACGTGGTGCTCAAAATCAGAAGAGGCCTCAGCCTCCTTGAGATGGACAATGTATGCTTTGTTATATAAACTTATGTCCAAGCTATGTTAGTCCAATGGTACTGAATATATGTTTTGTTTGCTCAGCTGTAGTCCTGAAGCTTTTGATCTTTCCAAAGCTGCCTGGAGCCATTGTACAAGCACTTTTATTGTTGTGTTGTGTTTTGTTTTGTTTTCTCCCAGTAAAATAATCCAAATGGTAGAAATCCGTACAGCTCCAATGGTAAGAAATTGTCTTTTCCACTGAAATTCCTCAGTTTATAAAACCACACAGAGAGCAACTGAGGAGAAAACAAAACAAAGCAAACAAACAAACAAAAAACCAACACAACCACAAATAAAATGCAAATGGGCACAAATCCTTGTTCGTATACTTGCTTTCAAGGGCTGAAATTTTTGGATTTTTTGATGGTAAGATAATACAGGCTGACAAGGAAAGGGGCAGTCATGCTCATGCCCAAGCAAAGGTAGCAACAGCCTGTGCAAGAAAAGAGAGTATTTCCTCCTCACAGGTAGGTGGAGTAAGTCTAACATGAAAGTACAACAAAAGGGCATCCACAAGACCCTCTGCTGACAAAGCTGCTGTAAGAAAGAAGCAGGTGGCAACCCTGCCCACAGCAGGGTATTAGAACTTGCTGATCGTTAAGGTCCCATCCTACCCAAGCAATTCAGTAGTTCTGTGTAGTTCAGTAGATTCTATGGTGCCTTGCCCAGATTTGCCTTTTTATAGGTATTCAGTTCTGTGCTCGGAGTTTCATAGTTTACTCACGCTGCACCTGCCCATCAGTCTGCTCGCTCTCTTGGTTCAGCTACATTCCCTGTAGTTCAGAGCCAGGTTGCAAATTATGGGGAATCAGGAGATGATTCACAAATGGCGTGGATTTCCCAACCCACAAGGCAGGGAGGCGTATTAAGAACAGCAATTACAGGATGAGATATGATAATAGATTTTGTTACCCCATTTGAATCTACCCTGATATAATAAGTTAGAAGGCTCAGTTAGCTTCAGAAGGAGTATGATATAGGATTTTCAGCTTTAAATCACACACTATTTTGTATAATTAGCTTTGTTTAAAAAAATTTCTCATGATTTTACCCTTAAGAAAAGCACTAGAATATTTTATGCAATACCTTATTGCAGCAAATTTCCACTTCTAAATCAACTGAAAGTTTTTAAACTCGTTCAGTGCATTAAACACCTTTGCCTCTGAATGGGCTACACAAATATGCAAATGAAACATCCCAGTACAAGTCACTTTCAGATGTTCGTCGTTTTTCAAAAAAATTTAAGATCAGGAATAACTGAATTCCATGGTTTTTTGTTCATTTTCTAATTTATTTTTCTTAAGGAGTTCATCTGAATTAAATATATACAGATATCTACAGGTCCTGTGGGTGACTGGGGCCATTTTCTGCGACAGTACTATAGTAAAAGAAATGGGAAAAGAGGAGAGGAGAAGAGGTTGGACAGGTAAAAGCCACATCAGGGTTTGGAGGAGTGTATCTCGAAAGAAAATTTTGGGGAAGTAGTTGAGGCTTGCCTGAAATTGTGAGCTAGAGGAAGGGGACTATGTAGATGCAGTGGTACAATGAATTCCTAACTAACATCGTGCCATCCATTATGGCACACTCTGCACATGTGGCACGCTGCTCTACCCATCTGGCTGGGAGCAGGTACCCCACTTCCCCACAGCAGTGCACCAGCACCACAGCAACTTCCACCTCTTGCTGTGGGACATGTCTCCAGCCACAGAAAAATGGCGAAGGAGAGAGAATATGAAGCTAGGGGCCAAAGCTGCAGAAGATGCACCCATGTGAACAGAGGTGAACAGCAGGGCACGGAGGTGTTATGGCTGGGGAACAAGCAGCACTCTGGCAGCTGCCTGCAGGGAGGATGGTGGTTCAGAGGTTTTCCTTCAAACATCCCATCACTATGCCTCCCTTGAGTTCCCTGGGTCAAGGCTGATGGACTCACAGGGGGATTTGGTGTCAGGGTGCTGCAAAGTGAATCATGGCAGTAACACTCCAGGCAGCTTCTCGCTACCCTGCTTGTCAGAGTGGAGGGGGCTTGCGCTAGAGAAGCCCTGCCAGCTCCATAATGATACGTGCACCCATTGCAGGACTAAGGTTTGTCTTGAAAAGGAAGCAAAAGGAAGTCTCTAAGCAGAATTTAAAATATTAATACGTGTGCCCTGGTGACCTGGCACCATTAGACTTACTATCAGAATACTGTTATATAGCAAATTCATATTTTTCAAGGCCATTCTCAAGGAGTGTTTTGATGTTGATTTCAGTTCTCTAAATAGAATGTACTTCTGCTGTTAACAGCTTAGTGGCAGAAATAGTGGCCTTATTCTGACCAGGATTGTTTCTTTAGGAGTCTAACAGATATATTAGGAATAAATAATTTTTGTATGCAATAATTAACTCCTGGTCTGTAAGGGATTCTGATAGCTCAACTTCATTTCATGTTACAGAAGATACACAAATACTCATCATAATTTTGCATTTTTCCAACATTTTACATCTGAGTTTACTACATGCTTTACAAATTTTAGTATACATTCATTAACACTCTCCCTTGTAAGTTAGCTAAGTATATAATGATATTTATTTTAATAAGGGAGAAATATTTGAGTTCACATTTCCAAATACACCTACTGAATTTGTGAGGATCTCTTATCCAGTGTGCCAGCCACTACAGCTGGCATGTTGATAAATCAACATCGATAAATGCTGATAGAATTTAGCACCTTCACCTATTTGAGCTACTCAAAATGAGCAGACATTTTAAGAAACATTGATTTTTCCTTCCTGCAAGTGTGAGGTCGTAACATATAACCAAAGCATATAAGAAAAAGAAGCATCAAATTTCAGAAATACTGGAAGAGCAATTCAAAGAATGAAAATAATAACAAAAATTGTATAGTTTGATGAATTTTTAATGCAAGTAAGTGAATACAAACTCCACTTTTGTATTTGAAATCCATCTGAATGATTGAAGATGAGAAAACTGCGAGAAGAGATGAAAATATATATTAGATTCTTATAAAGGATGATATCATCCCAATGTTAATCTAATACTCCATTAAAACAGAAAAGCAAAGGAACAGCGCCGACAACTAATTTTGTTTCTTATGTGTATCTTTATTCCTTTTGTTTGCCCAGTCTAGCTAGAAATAGACAATTATTGTAGATTAAGCAGAAATATATGAGGAGTGATGGAAAGCTTCAGAGATGATATAATAAATGTATATTTGGGCTTTAAGTAAGTATGCATCTGTAAGTCATTTTGCATTGAAATGGAAATCAAACATGAAAAGAAAGAAAGGAAAGCAAGAGAAATCAGAAAAGCAGGATCAGGAAATGTGAGGTTTGTCAGCAAGATATAAAATGGCTCTAATGGCTGTTTCTATGGCAACTAAAAATGAATGGCTCGGAAGATAACTTCAGTTTTTTTCCTCAGCAGGACGTTAACATTGCTGTCTGTTGTCACACTCTCCAGATGACAAGGTTGGCTCCAGAATTGTACAGGTGAAGACTGTTTTACAGCAATGACCAGCACCAACTGTCACGGATGAGGATGGACCCCTGGCAGAGATTTGGCCAGGCCACAGAGTGGCTGCAGGCCTTGCTGCACCGTCTGACACCCCAACAGCAACAAAGCCATAGCTTGGCAGACCATGGTGAACCAGGTCAGAACAGTGGTCCGGCTCCAAATGACCTTGGCAAAAAGAATAAGACTGCATGAGGCCACGTGAGCCTTTGTGTGAGCAGGTGGGAGTTAAGGGGTCGAGCACACCTGGGGATGGGCTGCTGGGTCTGGGAAGGGTAGCATGACCTCTTTCATTGGCAGTTCTGCTTTATCTGCTTTCAAACACCTGTGAAACTATGGCCTTGCTTAGCACCTCAGTTTGTTATTTGGTTTGTTAAAGGTCTTTTCCAGAAGTTCTGGCACCTTACTTCATGGAAAATGGCCATTTTTTTTTCAGCTCTGTATATTATAAATGTATTGAACAAAGGCTTTCAGAGAAGAGTGCCTTTTGGTTATGTGTTTTCACATAGGCATATTGAAATTTAGGAACAAATTCTTTACTCAGAGGATGGGGAGGCACTGGCAGAAGCTGGCACAGGCTGCCTAGAGAAGCTGTGGATGCCCCATTCCTAGAGGTACTCAAGGCCAGGTTGAACGGGGCCCTGGGCAGCCTGAGCTGGTGGGTGGCAGCCCTGTCCATGACTGGGCTGTCAGAACTAAACAATATTTAAGGTCCCTTCCAACCTAAGCCATCTGTGATTCAGTCATTCTGTGAAACTATCAGCATCAAACCCAACAAGCTGAAGTGAAATTAAATTCTTAGAAAGTCTGATCTGGGTCACAACTGACTTGCAGCATATTTCATGTTAGATGACCTCTCAGTGAACTGTAATATCATGTGTTTCTTTAAGGCTTTTTTTCCATTGCTGAATAAAACTTCCAACAGAAGAATCATTCACAATACCAGTAAGGAGAAGAACATACAATGCAATTCTCTGGAAAGAGGTAATTAGCTGGCTGTAAATCTCCTGTCTTTGCAGTGCAACTGTCAGCTGCTAAGCAGCCTGAGAAAGCAGCAAAGAGACTGCTTTAAAGAAGTAGGTATCAAAAAGCACAGAGAGATTCAGATGCGCTAGCCCGAGGCACAAAGCAGTAGGGGCTTATGTCAGATTTCATGTTCAGTGATGCAACAAGTTGTGACCTGCAGCTGTGAATCCACCTAACCTGTAAGCTAATGCACACATTTTTAGGAAGAAATGAAGTGATACATGGCTGCAGGTTAAGTAAATTAGTGGATCTTGTCTGGAGTGTGGACAGTAATCAGAGCATGCAAAAGCCGTCTCACTCTCCAGTATGAAGATTTCTTTCTTTGCACTTAGAAAACCAAATACAGACAAGAAATGGTGCTATGCCTGTTTATTCATAGTGGTATGTGATGTAATTACAGACTTACATAAGTGTGGAGGGTCTCTGGAACATAATTCTGCTCTAATGAATGTATAGAAAATGAGATGCTTGGATATCACTAACTACTCCCAGGGCTGTCCTGACTACAGCATCATGATAAACATCTAGGCTGCAAAACTGTGTTGGCTATCCTCATTCCTAAGAACTGTTTGTGTCCAGTCATGATACCAACAAGTCAGAAGGCGCTCAGATGGCTCCTCCACATCTTCTTGAACTGGGGAAACTGTCTCTGACTAGCTTCCATCTCTCCAATGTGCTCCAAGTGTCTACACAAAGACAAGGGTTTCACCCTCGGTTCCGCTTTTGCAGTCTCACTGCAGGCACTATGTTCTGTCAGCGTCCTCTAGTATTTACTGGTATTCATTGCACTAGGGCACTGGGGGAGAATGTATATGTAAATGTACAACTTTGCAATCCTGCTGTAGGGCACAAACTTCAACTCTGTGGCTTCTTTTGGGGGAGGTAGGAGGTTAATTTTGGCAAATAGTGCATTTAATAGTACAGAAAAAAATGCTGCTGCAGTGGTTCAGAGGAACATTCATCTGGTGTAGGAGCCTCTCCAACAGCAGCACTCTTGTAAGTTACAAAAGAAGCTGTGAAAGCTCCAAACATGGCAGGTACAGGAAAATTTAACAGCAGGAAAAGTTCCTTCTAATTCAGAATTTTAAAACTGGCTGTTTTTGGCCATTCTGAACCGCAAAGTAATAGTTATAGCCACTCAAGAAGTCATTTTTGTAGTCTCGATGTTTGTCTAGTTTCCTAATATCGCACTCTAACCATGTTTTTATCTCTGGATGTCCCTTCTTTTAATATTCATAGCTGATAGTATTTTGTATGCTCCTAAGCTCATAACTTGATTTGATTTCAAGTGCAGCGGAAAGGATTGAAAAATATGCTCAAGACTGTGGCTGTTACTACAGTAGGTGGCACTACAGCTTAAGTCAAACAAGCAAGTCAGCTGAGCTGGGATCTTACATCCCTCTACACAATAGGACTCTTTGTGCAATTTTAAAGAACATTCCAACAAACAAAGTAAGGATCAGGCCTTTGGCATGCATCTGTGCTGGGACCAAATTCCAATTTTAGGTTTTCAGGTCAAATTATTTCCTTAGGAAAACTCTGAATCATGCATAATATTTCTTTCCATCTGCTTGCATTTCTTCAGTTTAGATTTTTTTCTCTGTTCCTTACAATATTTCACCTGAAAAAAAACCAAAAACCAACCAAACAAGCATATATCTTGTTTTCTTTATTAAATTCTGTGAAAACCCAGTTTTTATTGACAGCATATAACATGATCTAATCTTGCTATCATAACAAAACCAACCACCCCTTGCTGTAATTTGTGAAAATCACATTCTAGAATGATACCACACATACTCTATACTTTGTATAGAATGTATGCTAGAATGTATACCTGACTTTTTTACCTGTAATATTGGAGCACCCTAAAATGATTGCTGTTTCCTCTGTTGTAAAATCTCAGGAGGTAAGATGGAAGTGTTTCCAAGTAAAAAGCCAACAAACAAGAAGGCCAAATAGCTTCACTTCATTCTCGTAGACACCGTGTTACAATGAGTACTTGAATTTTATATGGAATATTTCTGCATTTCAGATGTACATAGAGCGCATTTTTGTTTGCACCCCTTTTAAGCAAAATAGTGCACATTCTTCTACTGTGTTGTTTAGGCTCTTGTGGTGTTTTGAAGCGCTAAGACTTGATCTGAAACGAGTCTTAATTATAAGTCCTATATACTTTGGAAAGAGCCATAAGGATACCAAAGATTTGAAATAAAAATGTTTGCGTAAGGCAAGAGCATTTGTACATGTTTCCAGTATATTAAAAAAAAAAAAAAAAAGAGGACAACACAGAGCTTTAAACAACTCTTTCCCTTCATAATGTGTTTAAAACACAAATCTAATAACTCGAAGGAGAAGAGAAAGAAATTATTCCTCATGAAAGCATAAGAGATGTAAACAATTCCCATGTGCATCGTTTTATTGTTCAGTGTGTACTGAAATTCAGCTGTGGCAGCTACTGCATTCCAACAGGGTCATAACTTTCCTCAGGATAATTTTGGATATGTATGGACTCTTGTTTCTTCAGTAATACACAGGCAAAATAGATTTTGAGGTGCAAAGATTTTGGATTGTGTTCAGGAAGAATGCTTGGTATGATTTACATCATCTTAATTGGAGAATGTCACATTCAAAAGAAAAATGAAGGAAACAGCCTAAATAATTTCATTTTACACTACCAAAAAATTGGTATTTTCTCAGTTGATCTACCTAGACTAGAGGTAGATCTTTATCTATGCTCCTTTATTACGACATTGACTTCAATGGAGAAGCAGTGCAGAAAGGACATGGTATTTTTTATTATATTTCTTGGCATATATATTACTATGTTTGTCAGAGCTAGTTTTTGCTACAATGCATGGACATGTTTTTCTAGTATGAAAAAATGCGACTTAGAAAAAACAAGAGCTGAATCTGGAAAGTCATAGAGAACAAGGAACTGCTGCCTTAGGAATATTATTAATTTAGTAAAGAGGTTGTCACAAAGCCTTTCCAAAAGCTAAAACTTGTGTGATTCAGGTTTACATTAGAGTACGCTAGACTGCCAGAATGAAGGGAGATAGAACATTTTGATATAAACAAAAAACTGTTCCGTAAAATGAGAACTGTTATTCGAAGTGTACGTATTTCTGAAGATTGTTTTCTTTTTCTTACATTAGCAATCGTGTGGGAATTCTCAAATGAACAGTAGTTGAGGACATAATTTGAACCAGTGAGCGAATAGCTGTCAGTGAGACAAATGATTGAAACAGTGAAGTAGTGAATCTAAGTGAATAAATGCAAACTGCAGGCACATTTTTTTATTCCAAAAAGATCAGCTGCTAACAACTATTTTATGAATAAAATCTTACAGTGCAAATTTTGAAGGAAATTATATCCACTATGAAATACAGTACAGTTTGCTCATCTTCAGTATCATAGGTGTCTTCTTTCTATATAACCTGTCTTAAAAACAAACACAGTGAGGGTTTTCATATCATGTCTTTATACAGGCACTGGAAATAAATTTCTCAGTTAGGTTCCCTGAGTTAACCAGGAGAGGAGTCTCACTCACTCCATTAAGAAGAGGCTTCAGAAATGAATGCCTTAGTTCAAACAGCATGACTGTCCTTCTCAGGGTACTCTTATTTCACAATGCATTTTGTTGGAAAATGACATACTATTCAAATAACTTGGATATTAGATGTTACTGCTACATCATTAAGCGACACATACAGTAGAAGACTCAGAATGCTTAGGCTGAGGGTACTGCTTTAAGAAATGTGTCTCTGGCAAATCTATGGCTTAAACCAATTATCTATGTGTGAAAGAATAATCTTGAAAAGACGTTTTTGAAATAGCTTCTTTTCCAGTTCTTCAGCCTTTTCATCATCTGTGTCTGGAAAAAATACTATTTTATGCTTATTCGGTGGGAGTGTAACACCTACACAAAGCCGGTACTGAACGGAGGCCTTATGAGCTAAAATTTTGGCTAAAACACTGAAATGGAGTAATGAATTGGCATGAGTTCTGATCTAGTTTTAATCCAAATAGGTAGACTTTTCTGCCCATATGATTATAGATGTAGTTCGTAGATCAAAATGAAAATGATTATATTTATATCATGGAAGACCAATATTGTCTCATACAAGGATAAGTGTTTCTGTGCCAATAACTGCTTTTTAAAAGAAAAAGTAAATATAAATATTTCTCATTGCATTTAGTACACTTTCCAAAGCATTGAGTTTATAATAATTATTTGATTCCAGGTATTACCTCATGTATGACCAAACTGACCACCACTGGCAGGAGAATTACTGGCATTTTTTTGTTTGTTTTTCTTTACTTTTAAAGAGAAAATCAGCATTTGATTCCTCAGCAGATGCCTGTTCTCCTGTGGGTATGTTGAATTTAACAGACATAAGCTGAACAAAGCACATGCACTTATCAGTGCAAAGAAAAGCTTAAGAACCAAACAGGAACAGAGCAAAATCTCCAGGGTGACACTTGCCTTTGGAGACAGTAGTAACAGGCAATCACATGGTTTCTTGCATTTGTCATTCTTGGTGCCATGCCAAAATGATCAGGGCTGTCAACTGATCTTTTTTCTGACTTCAAAAGAGCTTCCCAAACGCTGAGCAAAGTCTTCAGCTTTAATTGAAAACACCTCATGCCTGTGTTTTCTACAAAGCGAGACAATGTCAAAATATTTATCTTAGAGACAAATTATTGGAAAAGTGGTGGCCTGAAGATAATTTGTTAGGACAACAGGATAATTGGTTAGAAAAAGGGGATGATTATGTAAAAAGATTTATGGCTTGTGCTGTTCTCTGTGCTGGACTGTGGTATTCCCATAAGCAAACTTCTCCTCTGGTTCTGCCTCATGCCGTGTCATTTCAATGCCTATGGTGTATGGAGAAGGGAAGAAATATTGTGAGGAAATAGTGGGCAGTTCTGCAGTTCTGTTTGCTTTCAGGCATTTCGTTAATGCATTTCTATTCTTATAAGTATGAACTTAATTACGAGTGAGATCTCAAAATATGCCAACCACAGAGGGAGCAGGTAGGAAGGCAAAAGCCCAGACAGTGTTCTTCCTTCAACTGTCCCATGAAAAACAAGGAACAAGTGATTTAGCAGCAGTATTTCTAACCCATACAACCATCAGGAAGTAAAAGGGAGAAAAGTTGAGAAGGCAGACACCAGCAGCTGATTAAATCCAGCAGAGGAATAAAAGGGCCGCTTTTGCAGGAGGTAGCCGATACCTCCCAGCTACAGCAAAGTGCTCGAGTTTCTTAAATGAGCTTTTGTTACATTCATGCTCACAAGGGGAATGCTTAACGTGGGTAATCTTTCTAATCACTATGCAATCTGAAAGTTTATTTTTTCTGGAAAGGTCGCTGCTAGAGCTCTGGAGAGAGGATGAAAAGGGTGTGAACTCTGAGAGGTTGTAAACTGAGAAAAGAAGAAAATCCTGTCCTTGTGGGGCTGTTCCCTTGTGGAAAAGCAAAAAGCAAAAAAAAAAAAAAAACAAACAAAAAACAAAAGAAGGAAGGAAGATGAACCAGAGAACAGAGAGTGTAGCAAAAATGTCACAAGCTGCGTGAACCTTCTGTAAGGGAATCAATGGGAGCTGCATGCAATCAGTGTGTAAAGCTGGCCACGGAGACTCTCAGGATAGCAATGAGTGCTGTTAAATCAAGGAAAAATATCTCCAGATGTTGTTTCTTTTCTTTTGCACTCCTCGTTCTTTTGTCTATTCTGATCTCTCTCTCTCCCTTGTGGAGGTCTATATCTTCTGCTTTTATCCTTCTATGTGTGGACAGATGCATTCTACACAGAAAGAATTCACAGCCATACAGAGAGCAGAATTTTCAGTTCTAGTAACTAGAAAGACTAAGATATTTCCCCCCATGAGTTTCAGGGGGACAAAATAAGCTGAATGTGTATCTTGATGTGTGTGTTGTAAAGTATTTACACTCTGTGCATTGTTAGTTAAGCTTATCCTGAACACTCTAATTTCAAAGAAAAGCAGTGCATTATATTTGTTTCATTGGCAGGACTTACAATGTGGCAGTATGGAGTCTGTTTATTTGACGGCAGAAGTCCCGAAACCCCACTGTAAAGGTTCCTCTATCCAATGTAAAGTCCTAGACTTTCAGGATAATGATAATTAAGGTTGGAATGGATGCCAAGAAGCCCAAAGCCCAGTCTCCTGCTCAAAGGAGAGTCAGCCACAAGATCAGACTGTGTAACTCAGGGTTTAATCCAGTTGGGTCCTGAAGACCTCTGAAGATGGAGGCATCTTTGGGCAACCTGTTTCCAGCGTTTGAGTGTTGTCATCGTGAAAAATATGTGTATATGTTGGTGTAAGCCAGTATCCACGTTGCTCTTAAGGAAGGTTTATCAGTCGGAAGTATAAACAAGCACCATTTTAATATTCAAAATTTCACATTCAGATTCCTGAATTACTTTCTTTAACCACGATGTAGGAGTGCAAATGTGTGTGGCTGAAGAGCGTTCAGAAGACAGCTGATTAAACAGAGAGCCACACAAATACCCAGCTGGCTGACAGCCAACCCAGATTAATATTAGGGTCTAAAAAAGCATAGAATTTATACTTTTAGCTGTCTATTTTATGAAATGTCAGGCAAGAAACATCTGTGGCTTCACCTTCTAATGAAAGGAAGTCCGGATTACAAAGCTGTCATAGTAATATACACTAATCTATGCAGTTCATGGAGATTTCAAGGAGAGGGGAACACTGAATGGTTCTCAACCTTCGGAGCTGGGAAGCGATGTGAATCACAACCCTTCAAAACCCCAGAGACAGAACTTAATGTTTCATGAGATTAGTTTAAAAATAGAGATTTTAAAAATAGTAAATGTTCCTTTAGTTGGTATGCTGGTTTTCAGTCCATTTAGGTCACACTTGCTGGCTACAAAGGCCTGAAATCCATTGAAAAGTACAACTATTTAAAAAGCAACTGAGATAGCAACTGAGACCATTGCTTAATGCAGTGGCACTAGGAACAGAATTTGTACTGCTGAAAGGAGCTGTTATGCTGCAAAAGTACAAGCAAGAGTCAGGTCCAAGAGAGTCAAACCAGACCAATACTTTCTACAGCAGGATGTTAAATTAAAAGCTAACATATTGAATTAACGAATCTGACTCAAGACAGAAGAAAGCTTGAGCTGGAGCCATTTTAAGCCACCATTCTGAACTCCTGTTCTACAGATCACCCCTCTTACCTAAATAACAGAGAGAGGCCAGCTGGGGCGGATGTTGGCTGCCTTCTGCATGTTGACCTGCTAGCCCTTGCTGCTCCCTGACTGCAGGGCTGTGTACTGCAGTGGCATTTCTAACATGCCATCCTCTGCTCTGTCCCTGAATTGCCCTTTGCACTGTGACTTGGTGGTGTTATTAGGAGACATCCTTACAGCCGCTTCCCATGATACCTGCATGCACTCCAGAAGCCATCTCAATTACAGAGTGCTTAGGACTCTTCCACAATTTCAATTTCTTTTTCTATTCTATCCCCGTCCCCCGGAGCATAAAGGTTTTAGAGTGCTGATGAGAATCTTGTGATAAAGGGTCCCTTCCAACCCAAGCCATTCTATGATTTTACAATTCCATGATAAACCAAACTTAATGTCCTCACTCAGATACTGTTTAAATTTTACTCAATCAAAACTCCCACTGACTTCACTAACTCTTCTGAGATTTGGCCCTATCATATTAGCACGTTGCAGTCAGCTATAAAAATAACGATAGAACTGAATCCCAAAGAGTAACATCAGAGTAGCATGCATAATTTCCATCCAAGCAAAAAGATCTTCCAAGATTTTCTTTTCTGGACAAATCTAAGCTAAACACATTCCTCATCTGTGCACAAGTCTGCTTGCTTGCCAAGTCAAAACTCACCAGAAAAACAGGAAATAATAAGATTGTGATATATAAAACTAGGTTGCTCTATTCTGTTAATTTGTTACAACCACAGAATGTGTTTTCCATTAGCTTTCAAGTACAGGGTGAAATGTTTAGCTCAACTATCCATCCTTCCATCCATCCATCCATCCATCCATCCATCCATCCATCCATCCATCCATCCATCCAAACATCCTTGTTTTTTTCCTGAGCAGAGCAGAAGTTCAGAGCATTTTTCAGCTATACAATCCCCATGAAAAAGAAGTAAATGAGAATCGAGGACTTCGTGCCTAAAGGTACATCTCTGCTGGTACCAGACCAAACAGTTTAGAAAGTGTGACTTCCTACAGGAAGCTAAAGGCTAAGGAAAATCATTGGAAAAATCTTACTGAACTCCAAGTGCACTGCATTATTTGGATCATTTGCCTTTCATTTTCAAGCTCCTTAACCTGCATCCTCTCACTGGACATACAGTGATCAACCTCCAGATCTCTTCACTTTCTGATCATGTTTTCAGAACCAAATGAAATGATTCGGTTAACTGGTTTTCAAAGACTATTACAGATGTTTTAAGAGTATGCATGCTGCATTTAAATCTTGGAAGCTGTGGCAATTTTGTCTGCCTGCATAGAAAACAGGGCTTAAAAAATGTAACATAGGTCTTTGATTTTGTAAACTCCAAAAATATTTATGATAATGCTGCATAGATGTGGAAAATAGCAGTCATTCCTGAGAATTAATACACCCAAACACTCAATTTTTTAATAATTAATTGTACTAGAAATAAATGGTTATGTCTGGTATTATTTTTACTTATGCATCTATTATTAATTGTGCTTGTAATGATTCTATGGGAGAAGTCAGAAAGTCCCATTTACTTGCAAATACATTAATCCTAAAAATAGAGCCCAGGTAAATCTAACTCAAGTCTTCCTCTTAATATACTAAACTTCTGGACAATATTAAGCCTTGCTAGTGTCTAAAATGTTACTAAACACACTGGTATAACAGAACCCAAACTGTCAAGCAGATATATTTAAGATAACTTTTCTATGACTCTGTAATGCTGTAATGCTATAAGGTGATGGAAAGTACAGCAATAATAGCAGAGTGGCACAATGTTAGCCTACAGCAAATGAGAACAAGTCCAAATGCAGCAGCTGTGGATGCAGAAATGAAGAAAAACTGCTTACATTCAGAAGGCCTCTGGTAGGCATACAGATTGAGTGATTGCAGCAGATCATCCTTACAAAACTGAATGAATGCTGGGAATGCTGAATGTGTCTTTCAACAGATTTCATGAACATTCCACAAAGGATATGGATGTGAGGATATCAAAATACTAAATTATTAATTGCTTTCATTATAAAAATAAAAGCTACAAAAGGACAGAAGCTGTAATGAATTTCAGAACTTCTGAGGATCACACAGTGACCAGACAGTCATAGATGTAATTTTGGAACTGGGTGATGCCAGAAAATGTCAGGTCAGTGAGAAATACGCAGATTTATTCAGGACCAACCTCATCTTTGTCCAGGTGAGCTACAAATGTGAAACCCAAGCTAATTATAGGCTTGGCTTCATGTTGTAGAATAAACTGTGTACTAATATATTAAGTAGATATTTACATCATGGTGCTAAATTTCTCACTGACATGTACAACCCCCTCTGCCAATAACTGAATGCTACATATGGCATTCAGTGCCATTCAATGGCAATTACAGACATGTAATTGCCATTGTTGGTATTGCTAATTTTTAATTCATTAATGATTTAAGGGACAAAACCAAGAATGTTTGCAGCTCATGTGTGTTGCTGAATGCCATATACTTCAAAGAATGTCCAAGAGTGTTAAGCAGTTCTGCAACTCTTTCCAGAAGCGGAGTTGCAAGGTAGGCCCATGTCACATAGATACATAACAGTCTGTTAGGCTGGAGGCAGCTGCAGGAGAAAGCATACAGAGAGAGGAAAGTTGATGCTGTAGAGGCTATCTCATATGGGAGAAAAACAATTACAAGATAGGACACAACCCCAGTGCATAAGCTGAACAGCCGTACCTGCAACTGTGAGCTTCAGGTAGGGCCTGTACAACAGCAGGAGGTCCTTATGGCATGGAAGAAGGCTCTGTGCTCTTTTATAAGACTGGGATAGGATACAGGCAAGGCATTGTTATATCTCTGAGGGTTCCATATTGTTTTCTATTTCATGCAAACTACTCTGTACCTCACCAGAAACAGATTTTTTCCTGTCAAACTCTCTTTGGTGGTCTGTTCCAGGAAGTCTCCCTCTCGTACACCAATGGGACAACCATGGCGGCTGCTAATTCCACTTAAGTCGTGTTGTAGTTGCTGTGGTACCATTACCTTCTTTTAACAGAAATGCCCCAGAGTCGCAATCCTTGGCCCACTACTTTGCCTGGGAGCATTAATGGCTCCCTTTCCATATCTCCTGTCTTTTTTGAAGGCTAACTTAACCACTGATCTGTGAGTTACTCCACCTTCCACATGAATCTGTGCCCCTATGAAGAAAAGAATTAGTAATTTCTTTGGCCAGAGGGAATATCCAGAGAGAGCCTGGCTCTGATTGCAGCCCTCACTCTGGTAAGGCAGGATGCTGCTGGTCTCTTGGCTACCAATGAGCAGTACAGAAGCCATAATAAGGTCAGCATGGGAAGAGAACCTGCCCCAGAGGCTGTTCCTGTGATACTGGAACAGAGACTGATTCCCACGAGCTGCTGTTGCTCCAGACAGTGTCTGAGACTTGCCACTGGGAGCAGCAGGACAGACAGAGGAAGCTGGGAGAAGCTGGGAAGGAGAACACTGGGGAGGGGCCACCAACAGCAATGGGAAGTAACTCGAAATGGCTATAATGACAAAGAAGGCATATCGGAGGACTGAGCATGCTCATCTTCTTCCCCATTCCCTGCCCCTTGCAGCCTCCCCTGACGCAGACAGCAGCATGGCCAGTGGAAAGACATCAGAGACTTGCATTTCATGGGAGACAGCATCAGTGAAAGCCAATCAACATGACACTAAATAAATAAAAAATTTCTCTTCAGAGAGCAGATGTTGGAGTTGAGCTGACTGCCTTGTCACCTGGGCAGCCATCACCCTATTGCTGGCATTTTTGCTCCGTGAACTTTGCCCGCAGCATTAAGGAGGTAAGCGCTTGAACAGTGAGCACGCTGTGCACCAGATTCACACTCTGCAGGCATGTTCCTTAACTGTGATGTGTCTGCCCATTATGCTGGCTCTGTGATTTATTGTTTGCCAGACTGAAAACCCTAATCAACAGCCTTGTGTTCTCAGCGAGTTGTTATGTGCTGGGGGAATGGGAGGGTTCAGTGGAGTTCTTCTTTCCCAATCTTCATAAGCAAGCAGCCTCTTTCTTTCCTCCATGCAAAGCAAACATTCAATTATTGTGGGAAAAAACTCACTGCAGGGACAAACTAAACTTTTTCAGCAAAAAGCACAAGCAAGTCTGACTCTTTGTTATAAGCATTTCATTCCAGGTTCATGCATGGAAGGTCTGGATTCATGCAGTGTGTGAAGCTGAGTACAGAGGCATAGAGAATGAGGGATTAAATCAAAGGGAGGGTGGGGAAAAGAAAACCATGGGAGTGAAGAACAAGTGGCCAAGAAAGACTGGAGGCGTGGAGAGGGGATGGGAGAGGGTACAGACAGCTGAAGAATGGGAACTGGCTAATGGATGATCATATGAATGGTGTGAATCATCCTGTGCTAATCTCTTCTTCCACTTGTTTGATACTGCAGATACCACTTGGCATTTTTCCATGATGTCCTTCCGAGAATAGAAGTATCTCTTGTTTCTGGTGTGCAGGAACTGAACTATTAAAAGTTAAAGACTAGAAAACAGTAGCTTTTGGAAGACATGTGGCACCTCACAGATCTGAAAATAGAGCTGAGCTGGAAACTTCATTAAAATGTTTAAGTCATTGCCACCTGGCAGGTTTCCTACTTTCTGAGGGGGTGGTTGCTGTCCAGTAATATATTTTGCTAAACCGTGGGAAATGATTCATGTCTAATGTGGCATCCCTAAAAGAATTCTTTTCACTGAGTTGCATTTTTGCCTTCTCCTAATTGATTTGAGATGTGTAAATATCAGTATATTATGTTTGTAACTGGAGTCAGTTCCAGACTTTTTGCTAAACTAAATGTACCATCCACCAGACATCCGAGCATTTTCATAAGGAATGGGACGACAAATTTTAAAGGTTTGTATTTCCTCAAGGGCTGCAGGATTTGGCTAGTCCAGTTGCATGTAGGACGTATCTGTCTTTAAGACTTTTCTGGATCTGGACAGGGATCTCTTGTACTTCATCTTCTACCACAAATATCCCCCTTGAGATATATTCATCTGTCCCAGTAGTACTGCCAAGAAGAACTGATTGAAGTAGCAACTAACAGTATTGTTGACACTGTGATTTTAATTTCCAAAGTGACTACAATAACTTTTTTCAGCTGAGCCTCAGTGCCCTTGCTGGCAGCCATCATGTTGGAGAGGATGAATGTGTTCTTCTCAACTGTCAGTAATCTTCTTTTGCCAAATACTTTCTTGATGGTATTTAGAACAGTTTGAATGCATCTGCTGTTTTGTTCTGGAGGATTGGGTTGGAAGCTCTGGAGGTAAATGGATATCCAGATACACGTGGTCTTGGCACAGCATGTCCCTCTGTGCCATGGGGCCCTTACCCTAGCTGCACTCCCCAAGTGGACTACAAAACCGGCAGAATTTGACTCTGTTTTTCTTCTTCTGCTTAATGTAGTGGTAGCTTAAGGTCGAATTTTATTATGAGTATAAAATTTTGAAAAAGTGGTTAGTTAGAGGGATTTTTGTTTTACAGAATCATAGAATCATCAAGATTGGAAAAGACCATTAAGGTAATCTAGTCCAACCATCAATCCATCACCACCATGTCTACTAACCACATTTCTCAGTGCCACATCTTCACGTTTCTTGAACACCTCCAGGGGTGCTGACTCAACCAATTCCCTGGGCAGTCTATTCCAATGTATAACCACTGTTTCAGATATGAAATTTTTCCTAATATCTACCCTGAACATCCCCTAGAACAACTTAAGGCCAT
This sequence comes from Lagopus leucura, assembly GCF_019238085.1. Classification (NCBI taxonomy): domain Eukaryota; kingdom Metazoa; phylum Chordata; class Aves; order Galliformes; family Phasianidae; genus Lagopus; species Lagopus leucura. Next base: position 33,910,369 of record NW_024962265.1, on the reverse strand, counting down.
CTCTCATCCTATTGCTGTTATCTTGGAGAAGAGGCCAACCCTCACCTCACCACAGCCTCCTTTCATGTAGTTGTTGAGACAAACATGGTCTCCCCTGAGCCTCCTCTTCTCCAGACTGTGCAATCCCAGTTCCCTCAGCTGCTCCCCATAAGGCTTGTTCTCCAGATCCTTCACCAGCTTCATTGTCTTACTCTGGACATGCTCCAGGGCCTCAATGTCTTTCTTGTAGTGAGTGGCCCAAAACTGAATGCAGTATTCAAGATGTGCTCACGTACAGAGGGACAGTCACCACTCTGCTCCTGCTGACTACACTGTTTGAGATACAAGCCAGAATGCCATTGGTCTTCTTGTCCACCTGGGCGCACTGCTGGCTCACGTTCAGCCAGCTGTCAACTAGCACCCCCAGATCCTTTTCCCTGTGCAGTTTTCCAGCCATCATTCCCCAAGCTTCTAACATGGGTTTGTTTTGACCAGTATGCAAGACCCAGCACTTGGTCACGTAAAGCTCACACAATTGGCCTTAGCCCATTGACCTATCTTATCCAGTTCTTTTTATAGAGCCTTTCTACTCTCAGGCAGATCAACACTTCCTCTCATCTTAGGTGCACTCAATCCCTTCATCCAGATCTTCAATAAAGATATTAAATGGGGCTGGCACAATTTTGCCACAGTTTTGCTGATGAACCAGCAGTGACAGCCATTGCAGAGACAAATTTAATGGATAGCAAATACAACACCATAAGTTAGATTACCATTAATATGTCTAAAATATTAGAAGGAATGATATACACACAATATAGGGAGATCATCTAGCAGCCCAAGCTTGAAAAAAGGAATGCAAGATCCGTAAATGAAAGCAAGAAAAGCTGTTTTCCTCGTTTTGAGCACAACTGTGATATGTATTGCAAAGTTCCTGCCAAACAAAAACAAGGAAAGCCCACCCAGGGACTGCTAATAGGATGAATCAGAAATAGCCTTCACAGTCTTTAGGTGTTAGATTTACCTCTGTGATGCTGGAAACCAAAAAGGTATGCAATCTTAGAAACGAAGGTCATGGCATATTTCCAAATAAAACTAGAATCATCAGGTTAGAATTTTTTCAATTATTTATGTCTTCTTCATCAGCTTAGTTTGTCTGAGGTTGCATTTTATCTGTAACTAATTTGAAAGAATAAATAACCTGGATAATGTTGCATGGGCAGGTCTTCCCATAACCTCAATATCAACATGTGGAATTGCCTTAATCCGGACCTGGAACTGTTACCTAAACAGAAATAGTCCTTTTGTTTTTTGCTTTTTAAAACTGATTCCAAATTCCATGTCCTTATTTCATGGAAATCCTACTCAGCTTTCCAGTAAAACTAGAAATCTTTATTTATCATTGGTACTTCATTTCCAGTGAGACACAAGGAACAGTGTCGTCTAAGCCTGCTGTCAGAACTTTTCAAACACAGAATTATCAACACAAATCATGCCATATGTTCTTCGTCGCTGCAAATTGCGTGCCTTCTGACAACAAGATAGAAGAGGAAGATTTATCAGGAGAATGTTGCCAGATGCTGTGCGGAGAACAGAGGCGGTCTGTAGCTCTGAGGCTAAAAGCTTATTCCATACCAAGCCAATAAACTTCTGGCATTGTAATAGATGTGTATGAGTATTTAAAAGTTTGAGAGGGAGACAGTGAATAATAAAGTCTCCTAGTTGAATAGGAATAGTGTTAGCTTTTAAAGCTTCAAAAGGTTTGTTAATTTTGTTTTGTTTTGTTGTTGTTTTTTTGCAGATATTCAAATTAAAGTACATCCCATTATAAAAACAAAACAGAAACCCTTAGATGTTCCAATTATCTATTAAAATAGATGTTTGGTATAATTTGTGGAGGCTGTGAGCTTTAGAAAGATGTTTTGCCTGTTTGGTCCCCCTGATGATGACGTTGGAATAAACAACAAACTAACTTTGAAGGTAACAGCTAAGTGGCCTTCAGCTAGTGATCGGTAAATTGCTAATTATCTCATATGAAAGATCAGGTTTGTTTCTGTGCTGACCATGTTTCTGTTCCTACTAAACACACAGCACTTCCAAAAGATGGAAATACTATTCCCTATTCCCAGCCTAAAAATCACAAGAGATAAATCACGTGAGAAACTAGCAACAAGAATAAGAAAGGCATTATGAATTTGGAGAAAGGTGACTGAGTAAAAGAAATGAAGAAACTTGGGGAAAATATACTTGCTCTGTTGAAGAAAAAAAGAGGCAGAATGGAAAAGCCATTAAACCATTTGCTCTTCTTCCCGCTTTTGTTGTTATCTTTTCATTTGATGTTTTTTATTAAATTTTATTTCTATTTTTTTGCATTTGTGCGATCTGTAACATGGCTTCTAAAACGCTCTGGAAGAGAGAGTGCAGTATGCAAGAATGTTCCCACTTGTTAATAAATCTAAAGCATCTGAAATGGGAGATTCAAGATAAGCAAATCTAAGAGGTAGCAGCATAAAAATTAATAGATCACGTTTAATGATGGTAGCATTATGAAAATCAGTGTGTTTTCAGTTGCGAACCATTTGTGTGATTACGTGCTTAAATAAGATCCTGCAGCAGTCCATACATCAGCTGCACAGTTGATAGGGAAAAAAAAGAAGATTAAAATGAATATGTTCTGTGAGTGCCAACTTGGGTAAGAGTTGAAAGAAATGTGGGTTAAGGATATGCATTTGAAGATTTGAGATGGAGAGAATGAATTATCTTCTCATTGAGCAGGGATACATTTGGCTTTGGAAGATGGAGCTCAGCTGTAGTTGTGTGTTTCTGACCACTGATGTTACAGTCAATTTTGCTGTTTATTTAAGGAGGGACTGTTGATTTAAGTTAAGCTGTTTCTGTCTTGTTATAGAAAAGAAATGGAAATAGTGGGTAATGTACTTAAAATGAGGACTGATACACAGATCAAAAGAAACTCCAACAGTAGCTTAGATTTGTTTAAATGTTTTTTGTTCTATTTTCATCATCTCATATGTGCAAACAGAAGAGAAAAGATGTGATATTATCAGATTGATTTCTCTAACTGAACCTAAAAAAAAATACAAACAGAATGAGGTGTACAAATAGATCCCATATTAACCATGCCATCTCCAAACACATTAAAGTATTTCTCTCAGTAGGGATAAATGGATGTCTGTTATTAATAAGAATCATGGCTAGCAGCTCACTAATATGTAGGTGAAATGTCTGTATATGTAGCAAAGTACATACAGGCAGAGGAGTAAAACATTGAGCACTTTAAAAAAGAGGAGGCACATCAGTTAAGAATAGAAATGATTATTACATTACAAAGTTCCTTAACATTTTGGAATATCTTACATCATTCTACAGCAGTGGGATTAGGAAAAAGCAACACTGTACAGAGTTACATTGAGTATATTTTTTAATGTTGATGAGTGGTAATTGATCAAAAGGAAATATCTCATGGCTAAAACCAGAGGTTTGTCACTTGTGGACGGTAATATTCAAAAATTTACGTTATTTGTACACTGCAATTTAATAAAAAGAGGCATTTGGATTTTTTTCCTTTTTTCCTTTTTTTAATTAAAAGAGCCAACCAGGTAATTTGAGAAATGTACAATGGTGTTTTACACTTCACACATTGCTAATGCTGTCATAAAATCTCATGTTCACCTGCTTGCTCAGGTATTATAATCCAAAACATGTACTTTTTTAACCCTGCTATTTGTCTATGAAGATGGATGAGAGCAGGAGTAAGCTTTCTGGAGAGTTTTATTGGCCAGATATTGCTAGCTCAAATTGCAGATCAACCTGTGCAAAACAGCTGTGAAGACCTGCATTTACAGGTCAGAAGACCTGCATCTCTTTTGATACATGAGGACATATTCTGTAAAAATTTGCTTTCAACACAACAAAGAGATTCTGAAGCCAAATTCCTGTCTGCTAGAATGGGAAGGGCATGCTGGTAGGAAATGGCATTACAAAGCATATAGTCAGAGAAATGGAAACAAAACTGCAGTGTCCTAGACGTCAGAGCAGGCCAGATACCGTCAGCGAAAGGACAAGATTGGCGCAGTGATATGCATCCCAGAAAGGCAGGACAACAGCCCCACTGTAGCTTATTTCTATGAATACAGAGAACTAACACAGTAACAGTCCGTACCAGAAGGCAATATGCTGTGTTAGTGGCTTAAGGACAATATTAAATCTTCCAAAACATACGAAAATCTCCCTGCAAAGCAGGCTTTACACAGACTGATAGAGGATAATTTTATGATAAGGAAGACTGGCTTGTGATCCTTCACAGGAAACCTGTTCAAAAAACTATCTACAGAGTCCTCATCATTACAAAAATATGCAATACCTAACACTGGTTTGTGGCAGCCCCATAAGCCACCACAGAGAGAGATGACGTTCATTGACACAGGACAACTGTTGTGCAGCTCTTCACTCAACGCATTTATTACACGGAATTTTTCACACTATAGATTGCAAGAGCCTGGTACCCTTAAATTAGCCTCAGCATTCTTAGAGTCATGTAACAGAGGATCCAACAGTCTGCCTCCCAGTAGCAGCAAAAGGCCACCCCAACCTCCATGTCAGGGCCTGATCCTGCACTGCAGTGCAAATAGCCTTCTCACAAAGTTGTAACAAAGCATAAACAGATAAACCCTCCCAAATAAAGATCTCCATACGTGTTAAGTCTCCTACCAGCATGTACTTTTCTTTCATTTACCATTTGTAGAGGTAGAGCACTTAACATATGATAAAGTGCAGAGAGCTCCTGCAAGATGAGACCAAACTGATTATACTATGCTTTAGGCAAAATAGTATTATATCCAGCACTCTGGAAAGGGCTATCCAGGTCCTATCTTGGTTTGCCTATAAACAACAGATTCACTATATAGTTGTTATGGTTTTTTTGTTGGTTTTTTTTTTTTTTCCAAAGCATTGAGCAGACCCTTTTGAAATTTCTGTAAAACACCTCTCTTAAGCAAACAGGGCACCAAGCTGAAGTTCAGTCTTTGCTTGCATACACAAACTGAAAGAGCTAAAGGTGTAACAGGGCTGCTGCAAACTCCCTTCTGTGCCTCGGAGGAATCTTACACTAGAATGATAAGGATTTTATTTGACCTTTCAATTTAAAGTCTTTCCTGATTGTGATGAGTGACAGTATTTTCAACAACATGAGAGTTTGTTACAGGAAATTTTAGTGAAGGGCTCTTTTGTTCTGCCTGTACTATTCTTAAAGTATTGTCATATTGAATGCATGTATCTGTCAATTTCTTTTAATGGTTTGACTGAGAGTTGTAAATGGTGATGAAGCCAAGGTCCTGAGCTTTGTGTCTTTTCAAAGTATGAAGTGATGGGTTTGTCCATTTACAGAAAAAAAGAATGAGTTGGAATAGTCAATTCTGGATTTATCCAAGGCTGGGTTTAGCCTTAAGGTCTGAACAAAAATTCACTGTTTTCACCTTGGGTTTTAATACTCTAATATTTCTGTTTCATTAATATTTGGGTATATTTATTTTACTGTCCTTATGGTGTCATTTCGCTGCATATGTCTTGTCATTCTTTAGATTGTAGTTTTTAGTATGAAGACTTTCTTTCTACTCTCAATATTTTGTTCCTTATGAGAATTATGTTACCTAACTATGTGTATATTTAGACATTAATTTAGCCCTTAAAGAACTTGACATACCTCCCACACATTTGAAGGCACTTGTGTCTATTTACAGAAAACCAAATTTTGACCTGCAGTTTTCTTTGTAAATAAGGAACAAGGAACAACAAGGAGCTTAGGTCATTAGTTAAGAACCAAGTCATTAATTGTACAAATTCATTGCAACTATTCCTTTGCTTATATTACATAGATACTTCAAAGCCTTCACATCAATGAACCGCTTAGCAACTCAAGCTTTTTGAGTTTCCTTGATGACTCCTCTGTGCTCAGATTTTTTGCTGGATGGATGGTACTGAATCAGAACCTGAAAACCTCAAATTACCAGCCTGATTGCTGTCTCTGACTTTATAGTTCTCTCATTAGTAACAATTCTGTATTGTGGAAGTATGAAAAAGCTGATAATATTTGGATTTTTAATTGCTGAGAGATACATACAGTATACTTAAAAATGCTGCTTTATTATCAGTACCTCTTCTCTCATTCTTGTTGAAAATTTATCATTTTAAAATGAAACTATCCATTGTCCCCAGTTCATTCAGGTATTTCTTATGCTTTCCCAAGATATTCACTCATACCCACTTATTTCATAATCTGTGCAATTCTGCTATAGTTTTGTATTTTAAGAGCAAATATTCTGTGTGCTAAAAGGAAGAAAGTTCAGTAAAATGGGAGAATTACATAAACAAGGAGAAGATACCACACTTGTGTGAATTCATACACTACAGTATATTAGAACATGCAATTTCTTTCAACTTAGATGTTGAAATTAGTAGCATTAGTAGCTTACTTGTCATGGAAAATCAGTGTCATCTATTAGGTCAGAAAATCCAACTTTCCATTGCCAGTTTTAATTTCCATAAATAGAAAATCTCACATATAGTGGAAATTACATTCTCAATTTTCCTAATTTCCTATGTGTTGTACAGAGTAATAAAGAAGCCAAGAAAGCATTTGTAATGCCTCTCAGCACTGCCAGAGATTTATTAGTGTGGCAATATTAGGAAAAATAGAAATAACTGAGCCTAAGGTCACCAAATGTTTGAGAGATTGCAGCCACTGCTGCACGTGTATATGAGAAGAAAGTAATCTGATCAGTGAGGACCTTGGCTTGCTATGCTTGGCTGCTTCCTAAATACTTCTGAGAAGGTCATCAGATCTTCCTGAGTTTAAGCAGAGAGAAAGGAAAAAATGTTTGTAGTCCTTAAGAAAATCTTAAGAGTGGCCTTACAACCTGCTGGGTACCACGTGATACTTCATAATCAGGCTGAAAAGGAAAAAAAGTCTTTTGAAGATTCTACAGCAAATGGTTCAACTCTCTTTATGTTTTCTATCCTTGTAAATTTTTAAGCTTTTAGCAAATACGACAGGTGTCAGTATTACCAAAATACCAAATACTTGTGCAATAATTCACTTGAGCTAATATAAATAAAGTACACAGAAATGGTAGGGAACGAACAATGAACTGACTAATGCAATGAATCCTGATCATCAAAAAACCACCATGTAGGCATTTAGCACTGTACAGATTTACCTGACATGACAGACAAGAATTACAGTCATTTTACAGGTTCAGGAGTTTGGCCTATTTGGATCTCTTAAGTATTCAGCTGAACACAATGCTGTAAATAGAAATGTAAGTGCAGAACTTTGATAAGCCAGATGATCTTGAAAGTGAGAAGATATTTTTGCCAATGCAGAAGTCACAAAGATATCTTTGAGGCAGATGCGCACATCTAGTATCCAAGTTTTTTAATGATGGCTTCACACAGTGGTACACATTTTCTTTATGTGCAGAAAATAGCTGAAAATGTGTAGGTAGTAGTGACTGACTCAGTGCTCCAGCCCCCTGATTATCTTAGTCGCCCTCCTCTGGACCCTTTCCAAAATCTCTCTGTCTTTCTTGTACTGAGGGCTCCACACCTGGACACAGTACTCCAGATGGGGCCTCACAAGAGCCGAGTAGAGAGGGACAATCACCTCCCTGTCCCTGCTGGCCACCCCTCTCCTGATGGAGCCCAGGATCCCATTTGCCTTTCGAAAGGTCAAGCTGGGCACAGATACTGAGAGCAGATCCCTGAAGTTCCCAAACCTCTGCAGGCATTGAAGTGCTTTGAAAGGCACAGGCATTGTCCCTGATGAACCTGCGGACACAGAGGATAATAAACTCTCAGTAACTGAATTAGCAGTAAACAAATATAACCTTGTTCATGAACTACACAGGGGTTGGTGTAGAACTGAATACTTGTTCTCTCCATTTGTTTTTTGTTTTATTTCTTGCACAGGAGGTTACACAACGAAACCTCTTTTCTACAAGAGCATTGTTACAAAATAGCATCCATGAATCCTTTTCCTGGTCCCTTCACGCATGGACTTGTTAAATGACACTTGATTTTAAGCTGTAAATAAAAGACATAGCTGAACCAAGGGTCCTACTCTCATTTGCTGCTGAAGCTGGAAGGAATTACACGAGATCACAGAGTGCAGACAGAAAACACAGTTATGTGTTTAAGGTTGCTAAGGCTGGTGAGTTTCATAGGATTATGTCTCTGCCTCTGCTATGTGATATGCCTTAGTAAAATAAGACTTGCCAGATGTGGAATGTTCCCTATTTTTAAGGCAAATATAAGGTTAAATTAGCCATATTCATTCTTGTGTATTATTCACATTCCACTTTTATGAACATGACAACAACAAAAACCCGCAAAATAAACCCTCACCAAAAACAAGCAAACAAAACAAAACAAAACCCAAAGCACAAATAAATAAATAAAACAAAAACCAGAGAAAACTACTGATTTGGTCTCCCTACAAGAGTTCAGAATATCTTTTTTTTTTTCTTTTTTTTCCTGGTTGTTAAAATAGTGGCTTATTGAAATTAAGTTAATAATTTAAGGAAATGCATCAGTATCATGCAAAGGAAATTATGTTTGTAGTTCACTCTGAATATGAAAGAGGATAAATACAATCATGTTTTAAACGAGTCAGCTACTAAGTTGGTCAGAAGAGATTTCTCCATAAAAGACCTTCAGTTGTAAGGACAGAAGAATTAAAGTCTCTTGAAAATGTAAGCAAAGAAAATGTTTCTTGTTTAACTCCTACTGAGTTCAGCAAAATACAAATTCATGACTGTCATTCTTTCTAAATGAAAGCAATTGTATTAACAAAATGTTTGATCCCATCACCGGTCTCCACTTGTAAAGGGAACACCCGCAAGACCTCAGATTGACTGATCTCTGACATGAAAACAGGCCACCCACTGAAAAATGAATATGAAACAAAACATTGAATAGTTGATCATCAAGAGGCATTACTTACTGTGTACTCTGACCAAAATAGGCTTCCTGGGTGCGAAAAGCAAGTCAAGTTTGTATAACAACTATCATAATGCAGATACAAAGCATGAAAGTAACTATTTCGTAGTAGTCTTTATTCTGTCATTTATGTCTTAATTTTCAAATGCTGGATTTTTGCCACTCTAACGATGTTGTTTTTTTCCAATTGTATGCATATGGAATTCTATTTCATGTATCAGGAATTCTGTATTCCATGTATCAGGAGTAGGATTACTGCATAAACTGAGATCAGCACACAATACATTGTCCTCAGAGACCTCAACTCCATTTATAGAAAGACATTAGAACAACATTTGTTAACTCAAATAGATGATATTTCAAAGGGAGAAACTAAACCACTGTATTCAAAAATTATTCCTTTGTGCTTCTAGCTATATTAAAATTAGAATCATGACTGAGATTTGCAAAACAGCAGTGAGAAAATGAAAAAACAAAACTCTTCCATTTTAATTAGTTAAATTCCAAGTTAATCAAAGCATTTTAGCCATATATACTATCTCATTAAAGGAAAAAAAGTACTTCATGGAAACATATCTATTTTCATAGCACTTTCCTGTGGACATCTTTGTGGGCATTTCTGACCAGAGAGAGAAAGAATGGGGATGAGAGGCGCTTACATCTTCAAACAAGAGTAAGCAACAATGTATAATCGTATTTTAACCGGATAAAATGCTTGTATGGGACAGGGAAAGTTCATTACATCACTACTGACCTAACAACTCACTACAGTTTTGTTTTGTTTCAGAATAGGGTGTGAGGAATTCATGATGACCAAAATTCTGATCCCGAACCACAAAAAGAAGACACAATGGAAGTGACATTTGCATATGTCCATTTATCAACTTTAATTTTGGGTAAAGTTATGTAAATTCCAGAGTGATGAGTAAACACTGATATTTCTAGAACTGTAAAATTCCCATCCAGGAGAGCTCCCAAGCCCATTTCCTCTCCTGCAAGATAGTACACAAATAATAATAGGTTTAACTGTGATTGAAGTCAAGGAAACTTTTGCATATATGTAAAGTTGTTGGAACATACGGTTGTGTGATTTATGGGCACAAATTCTGTTTACCGCTAGGTAAAGCTGAACAACAGATAAAGATCTTTTTGTAATTCTAGATCTAGTAAAAAGTACCTAAAATACAAAGATTAATTAGGACAACACTGGCTGGAGAGGAAGAAATAAATTCAGGTCCTTTTATAAACAATAAGTGTATGAACTTACACAATAATTAATTCAGTATTTTTTGTGTTTTCTTTCCTCACATGTAGGTAAAAGAAATATCATTTGTTTTTAGACAAAGAAATTAGTCTGATAAAATTATCTAGTACAGTAAACACCCAATTGAATTTTATGAGGAGGTTTCAGAGTACATCTTTCTGGATATATTTAAACTAAAAAGGCCAAATTTAGGAGAACAATATCATGAAATATGAATTGTAGGGAACCATAACAAGTCAAAATTAGAAGTTTGCATTCATGTAGCTTGTATTGCAGAATCAGAAGGTGCAAGTTCTGCCAACTTGGACTCTCCTTTAAATTTGGCCCACTAATCAAAAGTAGCAATATTTAAATGATCAGATTAGGTATTCATATCCATGTCAATCTAGAAGCAATTTTTATAATACGTAGTGCAAGTTAGAGTATTAGCCCACAACAAGATCATTCTAAAGCATAAATAATTCTTTCAATAGTCCAGTATTTTGTCACACAATTCTTTATGTAGTTAAGCTTGCATAGGAGCAGTCAAGGCCTCAGAAAGTTACTGAGCGTGTAATGAAAAGAGCAGACTGAGGATTCATAGTCATCCATTCAAACTGCACAGAATGAAAAAAAAAACATGAAAAACAATGCAGAAATGCTTTTGGTAAGCAGTACATGAAGGCTTAAATTGCATGTAACCTTCAATCTTGCTATCTCTAATGGAAATTTCAATAGAAGTCTTAAAATAATGGCTACCTTTGCATTAACTTCATTTAATGATCTCCACCACAGGTTCTCTGAGGGATTAATACTGTTTGCTTTCTTCATGCTCATTTTCAGGTATCCTCTGTGGGAGACTGCCAAAAGGTATTACTAATGCAAATGAGAAGAAGCAGCTCTTTCTTAAACAGTTAAAAGCCTCACTCCACTCCCAGTGCAGAATTTTGTATTATGTACACGGTCATATATTAAAAATAAAAATGAAGATGTTTGGCCCCCAAGATTTCTTTCCTTCTGAGGCTGGGACGGACAATTTGGATCTTGCTCAGATACCAGGTTGCTGCCTGATAACCATGCGTAAGGCTGTTATAACGTGTGTTGTTGTGACACATCCATCCCAAGGATATGACAAGAATGCAAGAGTGTCTCTTGTCTTGTACATCTTCTCTAAGCATGGATTTGACTGTACAGGAAAAACTACTGAGTGGTTACCTCTAGGGAAATAAAGAGTAGCAAAATAATTATTCTTACATGATTTACTTTAAGTACAAAGCATTCTAAATTGAGAAATTACTTAAAAATATTTCTAAGTAAGTGATACCAGAAGAAGCTTAATCATATAAAGATTCAATTAACCAAGACAAAAATTAAGGCTTGCTGTGTCTTTCTTGCACTCTCAGCTTTCTACGTCTTCTAGTCATTCCGTAGAACACAAAATAGAAAAAGAAGCATCTCTGGTGTCAGTAACAAATTTTTTTAATCACTGTTTTTTCCAATGAAATTATGCATGAACTCCAATAAACCACACTCAGTGCCTGAAGACTGTAAGATATTTTCTGGCAGGTATCTTGCTTGCGAAAAGCTGCCCTTTTGCCAGCCACCATACCCATCTTGGGAGCAGCTTTTCTCCCTGGATTTGAAAACATTTGAGAATAAAAGTTATTATTTTCAGTGCTTATTTGTGCAGTTTATTGAGTTTGCAACCACAAATTGTGTCAAGATAACCTAAGTAAGTTTTCTGTCTGAATAGGCTGCCTTAGAAGTCTTATTTATCTGAAGGATCTAGTCAGTGATTATCCTTTTCTATGCAAAATAAGCAACAGCATAAGACAAACAGGGCTTTCTACATTGGAAATAGCACTGCCTTTCTTTACTTTTTATTAAGTCGGCTAGATAAACACTGATTAATCTATGGTTAAATTCAGTAATACAGTGCCTATGTTGCTAGCGGTGAAGAGTTACAGGATTTCATGTCCAGTCTGTCTGTCAGGAATGAGCCATTACCAGAACTGAGGTGGCTGTCAAGAGACAAGAGTCTTTCTCTTCTGAGCACATCTCACTTCTATGAAGAAGTTCTCTCTTGAGCTACTTTATCAATATCCACCTACCTCTTGCCAGCAGTTCACTTTAAATATCCCATCTAAGTTGCAGATGCATGATTGGTGCTGGCTGATCCAAGGTAGGTTTTTCCCAAGAAGCATATTCTTTCTCCTCTCTGGCCAACTACCCTTTCTACTCCCTCAGCCAAGGCCAGTGCTTACAGTGGATGGACCAGCGACCTGAACCAGGTGAAAATGAAGACAATTTTTGGATTTTGTGTATGTGTGTTTGCTGAATTACCTTCCAGATGAATCAGTTCCCTGATTCAACTGCCCACATGGCTGCTTGCGTGCCTACACTAGGAAATAGGAAGCAGCAGGGCTGGGTGCTGTTATGACTTTCCCAGTATAAGTTCAGTTTTAGGTTAGTTAACTCTGACTATGACACCACACCCTTCTCTCTGGAGAAACGGAGTCTCACGGAACCATACGGTTTAATAAACAACAGTCTAACCAGTACACAGCAAGTACAGATTAATCCAAGAAAGGCTCACCAGCTGCTTTCAAGGAGGTCAAGCAAGTTGCATGTTTGTTTACTGCTTCACTAAACATTCATTTTTTAACTGCTGATTGATAAAATCATAGACATCAATATCTAGAAAGCTCCCTTTTCTTTTCTCTCCCCCAAAGAAAAAGAAAGAGTTCAAAATACTGCTATGTTGATAGGAGACCGCAGTGCATATTGTTTAACTGGTTGTCTGTGTAGAGGCCCAGTTTGCATAAATCAGAGCAGAGAAATGGAAGTTTGGATTTTTTTATTATACAACCAAGTTTTCTAAAGATGTCTTAATTTATTGTTCAGGAAATGGCACCATTGTTTACTTGAAACAGATACGTTGATTAAGTGGCCTGAGGGAATTTTGTTTTAAAGAGACAGGCTAGCCATTAATGTGAGTAAGAGTGTTGCATTCTTCATGACAATGGCAATTAGGAAGATATTTGGATTTGAAGATGGTTAGCAAAAAGGATGAAAATCTTTTCCAAAAATGATATTTCCACATGTTCAAAGCTGAAATTGGTCCAGCTGTTGGGACAGAACTCAGATTTCTCAAAAGTATTGCTTAATATCAGCAAGAAATTATCTAAGGAGAATCTCTGTAATTTCCATGGTATTAACTGCAATGCATTCAATATACAAATTAGGAGACCTGACAGGGTGCTATGTCAACATCTTAAATCCCTCAAGTTTAATTATCCTGTACACAGATTAGCAGGATGTTGGTGAGCAGAAACTTCTCTCAGTTCCTTTCTCCATGAAACACCCCCACTGAATCCTCCCAATTTCTTTATCTGGACAACAATGTCCATAATACTTCCACCTTCTCACCCTTCTTTCCAGATTTTAGTCTTCCCATCTCCTCAAAACCCACACAGACATATCTTCCCTTCCTTTTCCTATTTAGTTCCCAGAAACTCACCAGTTTCCAGCCCACTGATCTTCCCACTAAACCCTCCTGGCTTTCCTCATTGTACTTAGCTACCAAGAGATCCAACATCCTACAGGGGCTAAATTAAATTCTGCCATTCCGGAACTAATCTATTTTCAAATTAGGTCTAATTTTGTGCATTACTGAAAGGGCAAGTATAATAAGCCAATTTAAGAGGAGAAAGATAAATCCAAAACATTTTACAACTGTACTACAATACTCAATGCATAACACCGAAGAACTCTGCTTTGAATGAGGTCATGTTCCCATGCTTTCTGTATCTAAACAAATAAATGCTTTAACCTACTGCGGAGCAGAACTGACCTGTTCCACCATAGCACGACTGTGTGTTGTCATACAGTAGCTCAAAATCTCGGCTGTATGCAGATGTTGCTGTTTGCAAGATTGGAGAAGTGAGAGGCTTGTTAAGCAGCTAGTTGTGGTTCCAGATTCTTCAGCTAATTCAGTGCTTGTCTGGACAGCTCTAAACTATACCAGCTGCTAACAGTCCCCCTTGGGATAATTTTCTAATTGCAGATTACCAGACACAGCAGGGCATCCCTTTCTTCTCCAGGGGTAATCCTCGTGCTGGGATGGAGGGAAGGAGATTTATGAACCGAGTATGCAAGCCTCAGATTAAAACTATCTGCATAGTAGAGACGACTAATAAGCTGGTGAATACTTGAGTGACTTCTGGTGCTTTTGTTCTTTGTCATACAAGGAAAATAACATTTGCCAGGCTAAAAAGCAGCCTGTTAATTCAGCACGGTGGGTGTTGTATTCCACAAGGACTTCATCACAGCTTATTCCGGTGATTGGTATCTGGGTTTATACTAATTCAGGACTGAGAAGTTGTACCAAGTTCTTGTTTCTGTGTCATCACTTGTACTGAACTCACCCATCTGATCCTCCTCACTTGAGAAAGACTTTATCTCATGTCTTTTCCCACACCACAGATCTGATTGTGAGGTTCTTGTTGCTACCTAGACTGAGACTCAAAGAACCTGAAGCTCCAGTCTGTAAGCCTAGGACATTATTTCAGATGAGAAAGTTTTAAAAGCAGCAGCAGCCCTTAAGAAAAAAAAAACCTTGTTAGTGGCTTCTTTTATTTCTCCAAATATTACAAAAATATTTTGAAGCTTCCATTATAGTGTGGGATACTATTTTTTCTTACCAATCTTTGGAAAGTGATGAAATCCTGTATGACAGATGACAAAACACTGAGCAAGATTTCAAAAGCCAGGATCTGTTTTGTGACTGGCTCTCAAAAACCACAAAGCTTCCAGAAATTTTTACTGCTGAGACCCAACCTAAATATATTTCTGTTGTGCGTTCTATAGTGCATGAAGAATTTTTCCTACCTGTTGCTTCTGGCAGGATTTTCTTAACCTGTCACTAGAGGGCAACACAGCCACTCATATCGTTACAATACTTCCATCTACTTCCAAGTAACTGCTGAGATTCACAGGTGAGAATTTCACTTCAAAAATTGTATTTTCTTCCTACAAAATTCATGCTCAGATATCAGTCTTAATAGTTGCTTGTCAAATACATTTCATTGGATGACCCTGAATGTTTCTGAGAGGAGAGCAGTCAATGCTGTTTACAGCAGTAGAGCTTCATTTACCTTGCTTCATTATAGGAATCATTTTCCACTGTAGTGCTGAGAATGATATTGCAGTCAGTTTCAGCCTACGTGGTGCCTGATTTGACACTAGGAGATTCATCACTGACAGTTTTACACAGTATTTGGTGTTTAGCTCTGACTTCTAAGAACAAACTTGTAAACTAGTATATCATTTGCCAAGTTTGGATGAAACTGACCTTCTGAAGAGTAATTCAGGAGCAATAGGTATCCTCAAGCTTTGTACTTCCTATTACAATGCAGGCTTAAAACAATCAAATAAACAAACAAAAAAGGATTCTGATACACGTAACTCATACTAACACCCCAAAGGATGACTTGTCCTATCTTGCGAGCACCTAGCGTGGAAACAATCTATCATTTTGAAGTGTTTTCGAAATTCCTAAAAACTGGAATGCTCTCATTTAACCGTGACTCTGTTGGCTATAGTAAAGAGTGGTGTGATTTCAAAAGGAGATAATGCTGTGCAATTATCAAAGGTGTTTTTACTCATTTCACTGAGATTAATTTTTACAGCCCCCTGTCATTTCACAATGCTGCCAACACCCTAACAGTCATAGTTCTCTGATTTCACGTGATTACAGTGGGATAGTTTCCAAGTGTGTATATGTGGGATTACGAGTGAAATCATTTTCTTTCCTGCTTACTCAAATGGTGTCACCAGATCATCTTTCAAGGTGCCTGTGTATATGTATGTATATATATACATATTTATATACGTATATAAATACACACATTCAGGTCTCACATGTTGAAATGTGAGTCCAATGTACTTGACTTCTACCTCCTGCTTCTCCGAACACATTCAGCCCACACATTCAACCCAACAGCTTCTCTCCCGTGCCTTGTAGCAAATGCAAGTAACTGCAACCATTAACATCCTTTAAGTAAATAATATAAGGATACCCATATTGATGTCTCGTAAAAATGTTCTTTGACAAAATGTGAGGAAAAGTCTTGTAAACTTTTGATTGTTAGAAAACAGTGGAGTTTGAGTGTGGAACAAGGGTTATGGGGCTGCTACCTCCTGCAAAAGTCCATGCTAGAAGGAGCATCATTCAACAGAAGTCTAATGTTATGTACTCTGTTAAATCAAGTAGCTTTAAACATTCTATCCCTTGTCAGATGGCACAAGGTAGTTCTTCCCATGAACTAAGGCTACTTAAGATGCCTGAACACAGATCTCTTACCACCATTTTTAGATGTTTATGCTTGGGATATAGATGCTTGCACCAAAATACACTTTGATGTTTTTCTTAAAGCTTCTGGGTTAAAAAATAAGAACAGGAACAAACTTTTTATTTATCAGAGCCTTTTATCCAGAATACAGGATCTGTTATTTTGGATTGGATCATGCACTGATTTGCTTCTCTAAACTCAGAAGGCAGCAGAGGGCATCCTGCTGTGAGTTGTAAAGAAAACTGTCCTTTGACTTGCTCACCCAAGTTCTCCAGAACATATGAACACTTGTATTCCAGCTCACAGCTGTAGCTATATCGTATTTTAAAAGAAATCTTGATGCCATCCCAACTTTTGATGCAGGAACTCAACTTCAATTTTTTCTCTCAGCCCTTTCCAATACTAAATAAGACAATGAAAGGTGATGAAAATGCGCCTGTGGTGAATCCCAACAACAGGATATCCCCAAAGCAATGTGGTTAGCACAAAAAACAAGAGAAGCACTTATTTCGTAGATATAGTCCAAGCCTATTAAAAACTGATTTTAAAGAAAAGCTGCCAAGCAGAGATTTCGTCAGATTTGGACACCCATATTCTCTTAGGAGTCGCTCTGCACACAGCAGGCGTGGTTCAGCCCCTGCTAAACCTCAGGGGGAGGAAAACAAGGAGCAAAACCGCGCGGGGACACGGTGCTCCCTCAGGAACAGCCCCACCTGAGCCAGCAGCAGCGATAGCCGGCGGTGTGCTACAGCCCGTTTCCCCCCGGCAACCTACGTGGAGGGTCGTGGAAAGGGAGAATGAGATGCGAGGCGGCAGCTCCACGGCGGATGCAGGCCACGCCACCCCCGCGCTGACGGGAGCGGCCCGCCGCTCAGGTGAGAGCCGCCGGCGGGGCGGGTGAGGGAGCTCCCCCCTCCCCTCCCCTCCTCCCTCGGCCCCTGGGCGGGCCGGGGGACCTGAGTGGATGGAACCGGCGTCAGTCAGGGGCAGGGCGAGGCCGGGCGGCGGGGATGGCGGCCCCCGCCCGGCGCTGGGGCTGCAGTTGCGAGGAGCGGTGGCAGCATGCGGACGGGAGCTGGGGTAGGAGCGCTGGGGGGGACACCTGCTCCCCAGAGGGGTGGCGGGCGGGCTGTGCCAGAGCCGGGCACCCACGAGCTCTCCGATCGCCTTCCCTCAGCGGGGTCACGGGTTTTTGGTTCGTCTGCTTCTTTCTAGGAGGCGGTGGGCGTCCTCTGCCTGGTCTCTCTGGTGTTCGCGCTGGACTACAAGTACCACCACAGCGAGGAGCTGGAGGCGTACCTGAAGGAGGTGCACGCCGCCCACCCGGATCTCACCCACCTGCACAGCATCGGCCGCTCGGTGGAAGGTGGGTGCGGCGGGGAAGCGCCGGCTGGTTTTGCTCTACTGGGGACGAAGCAGCGTTCCCCTGCCGAGGAGGGGTCGCGGGGGTCCTGCGCTGACCGCGGGCGCCGGGTGCTCTCTGCTTCGGTCTCTCCTGAGTTTCCTCCGCCTCTTGCTTGAGCGCGAGTAACCAGCTCTGATGTCACCACGGCGCTGCGGCTTGGGTGGAAGCCCTCCCGACGCCTATCTCTGTTGCGAGTAGAAACTACCGAGTGGCAATTTCAGAAGCGGGGCTGTTGCTCAGGAGCTTAAAACGCGTTTATCCCGTGGGCTAAGTACTCGTCTCAGGCGGGCTGCAGAGGAGCATGTGTCTTCTAACCTGTGGGCATATTTGAAACACCCACCCTCTCTTGGCCTTGTCTGTTACTTGAGTAAATTGGGACAGAAAGGAAAAAGGGTATCAAATACCATATAACAGAGATTGTAAGTGAAGATTTAGGATTTCAGTCTCCACCCACATAGGAGAAATCTCACTCAGTAACCACCTTTCTGATCTTACATATTAAAACTTTTTTTCCTCTATGATTGGTGCTTCATTGCAATGCTTTATTTGGGGGTAAAGCTTTATGTGTTCTTTGAATGTTAATCTTTCTAATATCTTTATTAGCAACCTTAACACTTGCCTGACTTTGAGGAAAAAGGGAAAAAAGGCTATGGAGATCTATTCAGAAAACAATCGTGAGGTATAAAACCAGATCATTCTTTGGAAACATCTCTTTCTCTAATCCTACTTTATATTACTACAATTAAAGTATTTGAAGCTTGTTTTGCTTCAAGTTTTTATTATTCTAGGTAGATAACAGTGAAGAATGCTGACAGTTTATTTCTGCACATCCTTCCTTGTGTTACTGTAACTTCTGGTTGAAAAGAGTCTGGTCTATTTCAGCAGGGTAGCAAACAGCTGTCAGGTAGCTATGGACATGTGATCCCGTCTCTGTGCATGTCTACGCTCATTTCTAAGGAAGCCTTTTTATGGGAAGGTTCAAACTAGACAAGGAATCTTGAAGTTAGTTACACTGTGGTGTCCTTGCTTTCATCAAAGGCAGAATCATATTCGGTTATGTTTTTCACTCACATAAGAAGTCTGTACAGTTCCTCATGTACAAACTAATTATCCACATTTTTGTATCCCTACCTTCAGGGGACTTAGGTAATTTTTTTAATTATTTTTTTTAATGATAGAACTTGATTCTGACTTCTCTGACACAATCTCTGTTGGCTTATCTTTCTGCTGCTGGGACAAAAATGCTTGTTCAACCTGAGACTAAAATTTTGCCTTTCATATCTAGACATCTGAAAGCAGGTAACATGAAGTGTTCAACTTGTCTGACTTTAATTAGCATGAAAACAAACTGGAAATGCATCATGTCTTGACTGTGAAAGAGTGTGCCTTGAAACTTTATTCGGACTTCAGTATGTTGCCTTCTGCTTTGCCAAACTGTGGGAGGGAAGAGAATTATGTGGGCTCTTGCTTGCTCTGTCAGCATATCTTCATGATCCCCAAAAAGATTACCGGTTACTCTTTATGCACTTCTTGCACACCTGCTGTATTCCTCTGAATGGAATACATGGACAGTAGAAACATTCTCTGTATCAGGTAAGCAGAGTGACAATGGAAAGAAATAAAAATAAATGAGGGGGGGGGAAATTAGAAAAGTACTGAACTTTTTTAAGCATTAAAAAGATTTCTTAAGAAATTTGCATTTAGAGTCCCATGAAATACAGTAGAGGATGGGACTGAAATAGGATCTTTCAATTCACTTGCTCATACTAAGAGAAAGTTTTGCGACAGCAGTGGTTATATAATTTTGCTTAAAATGAAACTTCAAGTATTGGTCAATGAGCTGAAGTTCCAGTCCCCTCTTCTATGTTAAGCTGGTGAAAGCAAGAATGCATGTATGTATACACATGTTGTATGGATATAATACTGTTGTCAGTTAGCTAAACTATGAGAGCAAAATCATGGATAAGAAACAGAATTTAAATATTAGAAAATTCAGTAGTAAGTCTCTTGTTATGAATTTAAATATAAAATATTATGAATTGGAGAGGTGACTATAAAGTCACTAGATGTAATTTTACTGTTGCTATGAATGACTACTGTTTTCAGATTGCTACTTATTAAATAACATCAGAATAAGGCCTAGATTAATCTAGTATTACATACTGCCATTAAGATTTGAATTATGCCAAATGTGAAGTGAGAACTTGGGTTTTTCAATTTATCTTTTTATTATTTATCTTTGACTTGAGTGGACCCGGAGCTCTGTAAGGGTTTAGGATCTGTCCTTGAAGCCCAGATGTGGAGGAGTGTATCACCTCTTGAAGAGATGACTGCAGGTAGTTCTACAGAAATAGCTGAGTGCTCTTCATGCCTGAAGTCACACGTGCTCCAGACAGGGTAATTTAGGTCTTGAGGCCAGCTACCTTAAGCTAGCCTTGTGGGCTAACTTAAAGTTATGATGCTCAGGGCATTCTCCATTCCAATTATGACCATCTGCTAGGATAGAGATTCTATAGAATCTGAGTACCTGGCCCAGTGCTTAACTACCTTTGCTGTAAAAATAACTTTTCTACCATCTAATTAGTATTTGCTTTGTTGTGTCTTTTTGCCATGTGCCTTTAAGAAGGATCTGGATCCATCTTCTCTATAATCATAGAATGACTTAGGTTGGAAGTGATGTTAAAAATCGTCTAATTCCCTGCCACGGGCAGGGTTGCCAACATAAAAGGCCACCAGCTTGAACTCAGATCACCTTCTTGTCTTGCACGTGCCTTAAAATAACTTCCAGGAGGATCTGCTCCAGGATCTTCCCAGGCACTGAGGCGAGGCTCGTCAGCCTGTAGTTCTCTGGATCTTCCTTTCTCCCTTTTTTAAAAATGAGAGTGATGTTTTCCTTTTTCCAGTTACCAGGGACTTTGCCCAACAGCCATGACTTTTCAAATAGTGGATTGGCAAGCAAATCGGTGTTTCCTCATAACTGTGGGATACATGTCATCCAGTCCCGTGGACTTGCACACATTCAGTCTCACAAGGGGTCTCTTACTTTCACTTCTCTTACACTAGGATAGATTTTGCTCCCTCGGTCTCCACATAGAGGTTCAGAGACATTAATATATCTTCCATTAGGTAGTGGAAAGTTGTTGTAACATCATCCAGGTCAAAGAAGCCAAACTTCATCAGCTTCTCCTCAGGCATTCTTCAGTGTTCTAATCATCTCAGTGGCTCTCTATTGGACTTTCTTTGGTCTAACAGTATCCCTCTTGCACTGAGGAGCCTATAACTGGATATGGTACATATAAATTCACTAGTGCTGATAGGGGAGAATTTTCATTTCCCTCATGCTGCTGGCTTATGTTCTTGTTGATGCAGCCCAGCACAGAAGTTACCTTTTCTGCTGCAAGAGCACTCTGCTGGTTCAAGTTTGTCTTATTGCCCCTGGGGATATCCCTCCAGCTCCCTGCAACTCATAGCTTGCAGACCTGAAACCTAGGTAGTCAATTTGTAGCCTGTGCAAACAGGGAGTTATTGGATTGATAATCCCAATATGAAGTGGTTCTGTTCCAGGAGAAGGACTTTGTATTTGCTTTTGCCAAACTTCATGATTCTTTGGTTGAGAAATTCCTTCAGCTTATCAAGGCCGCTTTGAATGGCAACTCTGGCCCTGCCGACAATGTTAAACAGTATCAGCCTCAGTACTGGCCCCTGAGGAATGCTGTTAATGACTTGCTGTCACTTGAACCACAAATTGCTCGGTCTCACAGTTCAGCCTCTTTTTTGACCTTGCTGTAGCCTACTGATCTAGCCCATACGTCCCCAAGTTTGCAAAGATACTTGGAGGGGTAGTTCTGACAGCTTCACTAAGGTCAAGGTTTAAAAAAATCCAGTATCCAGTCTCTCCCACTGAGCCAGTCACTTGTTCATGACAGCTAAGCAGTCAAGTGTGATTTACCACAGATAAATATGAGGGGAGATTTAGAAAATGTGTACTTTGCCATTTATGTATAAGCATGTCAAATGAACACAACAAGACCAGTACCAAGAACCTTATTGAAAAACAATGTTAAAGATGTTCAGTCTGTTTGCAGTGATTTACATCAACACATGGAAATTCACGGCTCCTCTGCCAGGTTACTGGGAAGAACGTATTCTAGATTAGCAGCGGTCTGTTCAGTCTTCATCCTGTACAGTGGAAGAGATGATGTTTACTTTACTCATTTCACCTTGCAAGCTATTATCTTGGAGTCTGAGGAGAGGGATATGTAAGTGCAGTCAAAAAACTTAAGCAGGGGTAACGAAGGCAATAAATGAGACCTCAATACCTGGCATGGATGTCTGGCTCCTGCAGGTGGAACGTTGGGTACTGTATTCTGGGCTATCTCTATGTATGACTCTTGTGAAAGAGAAGGCTGAAAGAAAAAAAAAAAAAAAAATCTCCCCAAACCTAAATTGATGGAGCAGGTTAGTCAATGGCAGATGACAATTCCCATAAATGCTATGAAGAATCAATTTATTATGCAATTAAGTTCTAGGAAGTGCGGTTCCTCTCTTCTCAGAGACCCATCTGTACAGCAGTGACAGGCACGTATCTGCCAAAAAGAGCATTGCTTTCCTTGTGAAGTTACTTAAGGTCAGATGTGCAAATGTGTGGTGGCTCAGGACACTCTCATTCTTTGTTGCTGATGTGTTGTTTGAATAAGCTTGTAGAAGACCTTTGGCAGGAGCTGTGTTTTCTAATCTGCACAGTATTCAACCTCAGTACAGCATGTATGCTCTACAATAATAGAGAAGACTGCACAGCTGTGTCAGCCTAGAGAATGGGATGCATTGTGGCCATAATTAACCTTGCCTGCCTAATGGCAACCTAGTGGAAAACAAAGACTGGCTCTGTAGCTGATGAATCTTACAGTGTCTTTCTAAAAAAGATGACATTTCAGCGCATGTATTATCCATAGCTTTTTGTTGTTAGAAGTAATGTGCATTTATTTTATTTTTTAGAAGAGGGTGGAGGGGAAGGGTGGGATAGCAGACTTGATGATGATAATTAAGTAGTCCTGATGATTATCTTATTTGGAGAGAATAAGCAACATCGAAATAGCCGAGTGGCTTCTGTAGTAGATTCATGCTCATTAAAATCTTTTCAGATACACTCTGGATTCAGATAAAGTTGATAGCATAGCAATTTCAGCTTGTTTTAGATCTATATTTTCTGGAGGCTAGTCTACATTTTTGGATTTCTAGTTCAATTGGAATAGTTGTAAACATCTTAGGCCACTGAGCAAAGAAGGTTGTATTTGGTTCATGTTACTTCTACACAATGAAGAGCTTAGAAGGCTATCTCTTCTTCGGCCAATTCTATCATCAGAGAAATAAAAAGGAAAATAAACTGGCCAGGTTTTGTTCTAGTTTCACTAGAAACTTTCAGAAATAGGACAGCTTTGTTGCAAGTAGATTAAAGTTGGCATGTGCTTTTGTGTTGTTTTTTTTTTTTTTTTTTAAGGGCAGAACTATGTGATTTAATCATCCTGTTTACTGTTCAGTTACCATTTGTTGCTTTTGAATTGGCACATTCCCACCCATTGATCTTGAGCACATCTCCAACTCGTAATAGTAAACAAAAAAGAATATCTCATTTATTAGCATTCTGCTATCCCTGTTCTATCAAGAGAAGCTGATACTTGCAAGCTATTCTTGCTTGGCTGTGTGTGTACATATGCATTACATATGTCTACATGAAGACATAGTTGGCAGGGCTGCCAGCAGACCAGGTTTCTCGCTGGTTCAGAGGAGGTGCCTGTTGGAGCTCACCACATCGCCTTCCTGCCCACATTCATGTGTTTCCCTCCTGAGAAAATAGAAGAGAATGCCACATGCCCAGGTCTGCATCTCATAAGCAGCTGTCACTCAGCTGAGGAGCACACTAGTAGTGAGTGAGGGCTGTGTAGTACAGAAGAAAGTGTGTGCCTACTTTGTAGTATAGTTGGAGAACCTAGACAGCTGCTTCAATGTCATTCTGTGCAGGTGTCAGTGGGAGTTATGCCTGAGATGTATGAGGAGTTGATGCTGATCTGCTAACTGTGCTGATACTGTGTGATTAATGCCTGTAGGTGTTTAGGGGAGACTATTTAACAGAGGAGAACAAAGTTCTGGATTGTTGCATTCCAGTGAATATATTTTATAAATATTTTTATTATAATAATTATTTATGATTATAATTTAATTAATTTTATAATTATATTTAATTATAATTATAATTATAATTGTAATTATAATTTATTATAATAATTATTTATAATAATATTTTAATATAATATTTTATTATATTAAAATATAATAATATTTTAATATAATATTTTATTATATTAAAATATTATAAAAGATTGACTACTGTGTGATTGACTAGAGACTGTGTAGTCTCTATATTGATAGAATTTGAGTAAAACACATACAGACTACCTGGGGGCAAAATAGGAAGGTATTTTCAGGCTTTTCTCATGGTATAGTATGTAAGGAGCCTGGGTTACTGCCATCAATACTACCATGAGCTGTAAATGTATTACATTTTTATCAGAAACTCTTTAGGTTCCAAATGCTCTTAAGTACTAGAAAACAAGTTTTGCTGCTGGAGGAAACAAGAACAATTCCAGTAGAGCACTAAGGTTTTGTAGATGCATATTTTGGTTTCTTCTGGTTAGTTTCTGGGGTACTGGCACTGTGCTAATAGAGAATGAGAAAGCTCCACCTAACCCAGTATACCTTGAGGTGAGTTTCTCAGTGCTACCCATTGATGTTTGTACAAACCACTGTGAGAACCAGTGCATCTAAAAAGAGGGAGGAAACATAAACATAATAATGACAGCTGTTAATTTTCAAGACAAAAAAAGAAACTGCCTAGAGGAATATCCACAGAGAATATGATATCTTTAAAGAGGGGCTTTTTGTGCGTGTACATAGTGAGAGAGGTGTTTGTGTATACAAGAGTATTAGTGTTTCTTCCATTTGAGTGACTGCTGCAAATGTTCTTCCTCCTGTCTCCAGTCCTTGATAATGTCTCCTCTTCTCTTCCCCCTGCTTGTCTCCCACCCCACAGATTTCCTCAGTCCTATGAATCACAGGCTCATCATGCAAGCGTTGCGTGTGTAGATAATATAAGCATTGAGATTTTCAAAGTTCATTCTAAGAAACAAAAATGAATGGGATGTTTCCCACTCTAATGGACCCATTTAAAACACACTTAAGTAATCTGCTCAAGTCTAGAGTTTCATTTAAAAACAGGCATTCAAAACTTATTGTGATTGCTACTTTTACCCATTCTTGCTTCTTTTCTATTTTTTCCTCTCTCCCCACTGTCCTCTGAGCGCTTCTTCTAGCAGTTTACTTAGCAGAGTTGATGTAACTGCATGTGCCTTACATGTCTGACTACAGAAGAGCCGCAGTACTTCCACCTTCTACAGCATTTTGACTACTGTAATGCGACATTGGTTGTTTGGATGCAGTTAATTCTGATAGCCAAACATTACACTTTTTTGCCTGATAAAATGACCTCATACTGTCAGCAATGCCCTGACAGACTGCCTACACTTCCTACACAATTCTGAAAGAGTACTTAGCTTGGGCCAGTGTTGCACATTTGGCTTGAAAGACAATTAAAACATTGAAGAAGTCAGTCTTAGAGGTGTGGAAACTGACTGTAAGTCTCTTGCAATGAAGGACAAATAACTTGCTTAAATCTCTTTCCTTACCTTTCCTATGACAATTCAGTCCTCTTTGCCTTCTATGTGGTCTCCTATACCTAAAAAAGTAATGATGGAAGTGTGTGTGCATGCAAATGCAACTCAAACACAATTCTTATAGAAAATATGGTCAGAAATGTTTTTTTTTTCTCTATGAAATTTACCAGAAATACTATCTAGGAGAGGAAAATAAGGGGAGGAAGGAGAAAAAAAGACAACTGCTTGAAGGAAACCTGTCTTAGCAACATAGTCCAAATGCTTTTTGTTTAAAAACTTTTCTTGTACTGGAATCATTCTGTTGTAACTTTGGAAAGGAAATGTGATCTACTTATAAATAGTATATAGTTACTGTGAGCAGAGTTTATCTATAATCTGAGCTGTGGGGAAAATCACAGCTTTCCTGCCTCCTCTCTGCTTCTGGACAACTAGAAAGCAGGGAGCAGAATGTATTTGTTAAGCTTTTCTTCCTTTATTTAGAGTAGTAAAGGTGTAAATGTACAGCTATCCTATTTTTCCCTCAGTAAGGCTCTGCAGGTTTCCACGTTTGCTTAGAAGTAGACAGAAGTGATGACTGGGTGTGATTATCAGCAGTAGCAATGCTGGCAGCCTTTTGTGACTTGAAAGTACCAAGTGCAGCTGGTGGGTATAGTTTGATTCATGTCTGGTTACATATCCCTTATCAGGTGTTGGGAAAGTAAGTAGGTAGAAGATGTAAAGTCAAACATACACTACCTAACCCTCCACCTCCCAAAAAAGGACAAAACAGAGCTCAATACTCTAAGAGCTTCAGTTACACAAAAGACAGTTAATTTACCTTTTTTCCCCCCCCCTCTTTACTTTCTGGAGGCTTCTGCTTTTTTGGAGCTGTGTGTGTGTGTGTGTATCTGTGTGTGTGTGTACATTTCCAACCATACAAATGAGAGGGGTGATCTTCACAGAATCACAGAAGGGCTTGGGCTGGAAGGCATATTAATGATCATCCAGTTCCAACCCCATGCTGTGGGTAGGGTTGCCAACTTCTAGGTCATGCTGCCCAGGACCCCTCCAGGGTCAGGAATATCCACAACCTCTCTGGGCAGCCTGCCCCAGTGCCTCACTGCCCTCTCAGTAAAGACTTCCACCTAACATCAAATTTAAATCTGCCCTCTTTTAGTTTAAAACTGTTCCCCCTTGTCCTATTGCTATCAGACTGTGTCAAAAGTCTGTCTATATTTCCCTGAGAATAAGGAAAATTGGGTGAATATTATGTTAGCTCAATGATATGAGCTGAATTGCAACTTACAGTACAAAGTCTTAAATTTTAAAACAAATTCTAGTCTCAGGCTTCCTTGGAAAGAAAGAGGATTGCTCTCTGATGCCTATTCTTTTCCCAGATGATCAACCATTTTCCTCTTGTTTGCAAGGGGAGCACAGTAATGCATCCCTCCTCGCCTACTCCAGGTGATGCAGCTTTGCAGGATAAGAGCAGTACACCTTGCATTCTTCCTGTCCAGGAAGGCACCTAAGGCTAACAGTGTTGCTGATTCCCAGTGTTTCCTAATTAAAGCTTTACTACATGTAGTTATGGCATATTGTGTCCAGCTAGTTCAGTGAGTACAAGTATGAGCATACTTGTATGTAGGCAAGATGCAATTTCTAACCCTGAAGCATTTCTTCCTTAGACCATTCTACTACATTTGGTCATGCACAGAAGAGATCTAGATTCTTTTTTATAAAGCTGGATTTTTCCTTGTGAATGCAAGTTGGATGTGTGCAGTTGCTATTTCTGCTTTTTTCAACTTCCTATGAATTAGGTTGTTAATTGAAAGGAGAGAAAAATGTGTAGGTGTGGTTGTAGCCCTCTTTTCCCTCCCAGTGAAGAGGCTGCCCTGCTGGTAAATGGTTCCACTTTGGGCACAGGAACTTTTACCACCTATGCAGTAATTCAGACAGGACAGAGCTTAGATTATGCTTTAAGAAGAAAGTTCTGCAGCTTGATGTCCAGGGCTTACTTGCAAATTCTTGTTGTTATGGAGAAATTTGGTCTGTGGCAGTTGAAGTTATTTAACGGAATGATTGTAGTGGCTGCATTACATGCTGAGTTCACAGTGGATTTAGGGTAGTGGAGTTATATTTCCTGTTTGTTCCTAGTACATATTTTCTGCATCCTAGGGTCTGCAGTTACCTGAAACATTTGAGCAGGGAGAGCTTGTACAGATCTGAAAAAGTAAAATTTGTGCTAAGGATAAAATAAAGAAAACACCGTTTTCAATAAGAAATAGAGTCCTACTGTGTCATTCAGAAGTTCAGTCTGGTTCAGTATTCTTTTTGTCATGAACAGCTAGAGAAAACTCCAAGAATATGTTAAGCACAGAATACTTCCAAATACGTACAAATCAGGTGTTTCTGACAAAGCACATTTCTTAACTGTGATGACTTGAACTAAGTTACAGTACAAATCTTGTTTCGACGCACAGTTGCATTAGGCTGGTCTTAAAATCCAGGAGGAAACAAAGACCATCAGAACACACTCCCTTGACAAGAGAAAGGACTAAGTTGCTTCATTTGCTGTTGGTAGTCACACTGCCTGGATGTTCCTGTCATGTTTGTTAAAATGGATTGCCTTTCCTGAAAGGAAGTCACTAATATTCCTAGAGAGATTTTTTTTTAACCCATTATGAGAGAATCTAGAAGCAACTGGTTGAACTAAGGTAACTTATTAACTAAACCAGGAGCAAAGGTGGTGATAATAACAATTGTATTGTTTAAATTAATTGATCTTGCATTTTTTCCTCTGCAAACTGTTTGATTAAAAACAAAAAAAGTGACAAATACAATGTCTAGAGTATGCCAAGGATGCCTAAGTAGATATGCTTAGCAAGTTTCTTGGCAAGGTACCTCAACACTGAGGCCCTCATGTATACTAGTAGCTTTCGAGCCATGTAGGAACAACAGCCTATGGTGTCCTCCTGGTTTTCTTCTCCTTCTCTTGACTCTGAATGCCAGGAATAGTTTGGTCTCCTCTGCCTTTGGCATTTAAAAACAAAACAAACAAACAAAAAAACAAACAACGACAACAACAAAAACCTAGGCCAAATAAAACTGTTTAATCAGGATAAATTACATTGAGACCATCCTCCTTCTTGTACCTGGCTTGCATTATACTTTGCTTGTGATAATCCAGTGTATTACTGTGAATTGATAGCATTTCTTTATTTTATGAACATGGTTGCTTTTCTGAAAACTACTAGAGTATACCAGTTTTATACTTCTCTCAGAAAATATTATAAATTACACATCTGTAAATTTGGTTTTAAAATTTGTGCTAATAGAAGCAAGAGTTGGTGAGGAGGAGAAACGTTTTGATTGGTTTCTGGGAGTGAATATGAAAGCAGGGAGTGTAAATAACAGAGAATGCCTGTTTAGGGTAATTCTATGTGTCCATGGAGTTTTCCCCTCAGTGACCAGCGCTGAATAGGACTAGTGTACATGAATTTAAAAACAGTGTTCCCTTCTGGATTGTTTTTGTTTGGATGTTTTAAAAATTTATTTCTATTTCTTGTGTTCAAATACAAGGTGCTATTGTAGAAACTGCTCTGTGTTGGCAATTTTCCATGTTTTTATATATAATGAGTAGGATCAGCTTGATTATGAGAACTGGAAATGGTACTGCATGGCGAGTCATATACACATAGGAAATAGAGGATTGTTGTCATAAGATACAAGTCCCCTGAAATTGTTTAAGCAGCTATAGGTGTCACAGACAACCAAAGATGTGTAAATCTTTAGGTAGATAAGCAAGAACTATGAGCTGTTCTGACCCCTTTCTGTTCTCAAATGCTTTGATGACAAATGACCTGTGTCTGAGGTCAGTCCTGCCATCTTGCTTATCACTTGCTGACTCTAAATTAAATTGGCTGATACAGTCTCTGGAAACAGGTGCTTACTGAATATAGAGAAATTATTATTTTTGTTTATATATAACCTTTAGAGATACGTATTCTTTTCAGATAAGATATTTTTTCATATAAGATTTTTTCAGATAAGATTCAGATAAGATTCAGGCCATAAGCTTCTAAGAAAGGATACAAGGACAGAGACCAGAAGCAAGAAATCAAACAGCATAATCAGCACAGTAACTGTCAATGTCGGTGCATCTCTTGATGGGATGTCTGCATTAGCACTTGAAGATTGACAAGTGGAAATGGAGAGCACAGGGTAGTCCTAGCACCTTGAAACAAAACAGCATGGGTAGGACATCAATTAAGCATTCACTTCCTTATCGATGATTTTCACTCTCGGCTGCAACCTTATTAGGAACAGTGTGTCTAGAATAGTTCTTGTGAAGTATGATCTCTTTGACAGCTTCTCTATTAAGCAGGGTACTTGGGAAAGCAAAACAAGTAGTGAGACCTTTGCTCCCTTTTGCAGGATAAGAAGCGCTATTGATTTTTGGGGTATGGGCTGGGCACAATAATCTGATGTTATCTGAGGATCTTTTGGGTTTGTTCTGCTTATATATGCACCATGCTGAACACTGTTAGTCTTGCACAATTGATGTATGTGACTGATCTGTCTTTAGCGCTTCAAAATACCTTGAACAGTTTCTTATGTTTGAAGTGTCCTAGCTTCTCTTGGGATATCAGTTTTGTCATTCATTACTAATGGAAATCCAGTCCAAGTGTTTAGATAAACCTTTCCGTCAGTAGACTATGAGAATATGGTACATTGACAGCAAGGGTAAACTGATGTGCTACAGTTGCTTATTACATCTGTCCGACCCTCACTTCAGGTATGCAGGTTATCCAGAGTATAAACTGTACATCTAGGATGTGTGTTTCCTGAGCAAACACAGCTGCCTTCTACTGGTTGATAATTTACAAAGTTTATATCCCTGAAGGATACTTTTTTTTTTTTTTTTAACTTACTGTAGCCTAGAAGATACTTTATACAACAGTCTGGCTGGCTTAAACTTGCATATTTGCTCATGTCTATAATGCTATTTCTGCAGTACTACCTAATTTTAATTATTTATGTAACCAAAATCATTCAACATGCTGCTAACTCTCAATTTCTGTTGGAATCTGAATCAAGTCGTGTGTGCTGTCAAGCAATCCTCTTGCAGAGACAAATTTAAAAATAGCTTTAGATGCCCAGCTTGGATTGGTGATGACTAATCTGAGTAGTTAAAGTTTCAGAAAAGAGGTGTCCCATGCCGTTTGTTAGATACCCTGACACAGTTCTGCAATGAAAACTGTCAAGATCAATTAGTATCTTGTATGGTAATAATTTGGACTTACACTAGTGTTGCATATTAGGATGGAGTACCCAAAGACATAGCTGAAGGTTGCCAAATACAGTTAAGGAAATGTTTCTAATATTAGTATGCACTGTTAAAGTGGATTAAGGAGTGTTTGAGGGATTGTGTGGGAACTGTGGTACGTCTACAGAAGAACTTACCAAGGAGCAACTCATACCATCCTGTCTCCCCGCAGTGTTTTGTATAAGTAATACACATGGCAGTTATTTGCATCGTTTCTCTTTCTTCTGTCAAGCCATAATTATAGTAGCGGCTGCTTTTGCAGTGGAAGCTGTTACATCAGCTGGTATGTTTATTTCACTGCTGTTCTCGTCGTGGAATCTAGGCTGAAGCTCTTCTGCTTATACTGGAATCAAATATGATTGATATGATATAAGCTATGCCTAAGGTGTAACCACCACCCCATTACGTTCTCATAGATCAAAACCCTGTTTTTTTTAGTCCCCCTTCTTATCTTGCACTGCTTTGATCGTATGTTTTAGGGACAGAAACATGTGCTTAAGTAATTTGTGTGGTGCGCGATAGAATGAAGCCTTGATAGGTTAAGTTGTCAAGATTGCTGAAATACCAGTAGTGCATAGCAATCTGAAGAAGTACGACAAAATTATTTATGCTTTTTAACTGCTCTATACATACTAAGATGGCTGTCCACAGAGTTTAGAAACACATGTTTACGGATAAACCACCCTGATGGTTTGCTACTTCTTGTCAAACATGAGGAAAAACTTACTACTTCTGCTTAAGAAAGAGGATATGAAATAGAAAGACATGTAAATTGTTGTGGCTTATTTAACATCTCAAGAGTATTGCTTGAGGTCCTTACTTTGATTTGTATAATGACTGGTATCATATTGTCTTTTTTCATAAGCTTGCATCATGTTTTTTTATAGGCAACGGAAATGGATCCACATAGTTTCATACCTGAGGCTTTGATTTAGACATCTAAAAATTCAACTTTCCAGTCAAAGTCAGAACAAGTTTTGCATGACCTATGTTCAGTGCTGCATTACTCAAATTAGCTTTTAGTCAGATTTGGAGCCAGCGTGAACTGGTTTTGGACTTTGTCTTCTAATTAGCATTGGTCTTTCTCTTCTCCCTGCCTTGTGCCTTTTTAGGAAGGGAGTGCCTCATGGATAGGATCTGCAGTGATGCTGATCCATGCTGAGGTGATGTGTAGCATGTATATGGTCAGCTTGGGAGAACTGTAGTCGGCATACTACTTTTCATTAATTAAAGTAGACCTCCATGCAAACATTTAAGCTGGTTGGCTGGGTCTGTGGGTATGGACAGCATATTGTCTAGTTAGTTCATTTCGCTTCTTAGCCACAACTGCCTTTGAAATAACAACTCCGTTTCATACATGGAACCATGAAGAACAAAGAGAAGAGAAGCAGAAGTAAACTTCAGAGCAAAACAAGGAGTGTAACCCAGTCTCCAAGGCCTACAGATAATCTGGTTTCTTTCTCACTTGATCTGGACATCGGTTTCAATTCTCTGTTTTAATTCCCAGTTTTTGTGGGTCTGTTTAGAGTATTGATACCGTGTCATGAATATTGCTGTGGCAAAGGTAGAAAACTCATCAATAAATCTGCTCACCCTACCAGAAGCTGTATAATCGGGCTTTGCTCCAACGCAATTACAAACACAAGTTTGTCTTGATTACTTGCAATATAGTTCAGTGATTAGCTGAAATAATTTCTGGTTTGGCAGTGAGGAATGGTTTCTCAGTGTATGTTCAGTTGATGCAAAGCATGGGAGGTGGCTTAGCTGTTCGACTATGAAAACAGAGTTATCTAGGGCTTACTGATTAAAGGAAACTTTATCTACTAGATCTTCTTATATGCAGTAAATTACTGCTATATGGAAAGAATCTTACATCATCCCTTGTAGGTACACTATCCAGTACTGCAGGCTGAGCAGACCCAGGAATTTATTTTAATTGTTAATGGTAAGCTTAATGCTTCTCACAAGCTGGAAGTGCCAGAAAATAATTGATGTCTCAGTTCATGGGAGTGTTTATCATTTTGATGGCCCTCATGCACACAAACTGTAAACAGTCTAAACATTCATGCTGGAAAGACCAATTTAGATCAGTACTTAATGCTAGTCTATACTTAGCTCTTCCATGTGCTTCCCATGAGGACCATGAGGATGATCAGAGGGCTGGAGTACCTCTCTTATGAAGACAGACTGGGGGAGCTGGGCTTATTCAGCCTGGAGAAGAGAAGGCTGTGGGAAATCCTCATTGTAGCCTTTCAATGCTTACAGGAAGCCTACAGGAAAGCTGGGAAAGAACTCTTTGTCAGGAAATGCAGTGATAGGACAAGATGTAACAGTTTTAAACTAAAAGTGGGTAGATTTGGGTATGTCAGGAGGAAATCCTTTATTCAGAGGGTGGCAAGGCGCTGCAACAAGTTTCCCAGAGAAGCTGTGGATGCCCCATCCCTAGAAGGCCAGGTCAGGTTGGATGGGGTTTTGAGCAATGTGGTCATGTGGGAGGTGTCCCTGCTCTCAGCAGGGGCTGGAATTGAATGGTCTTTAAGGCCTCTCCCAGCCCTAACCATTCTGTGATTCTAAGGCACTGGAAATGTGGGCTTTTAAAAAATATATTGTTTTTCTTTGTTTTAAATCAGAATATATTTCATTTGCAGAAAGCCTTAAGTGACACAGAAATAGCTTGTAGAATTGATGGGTTTTTGTTGCTTTAAAACTACGGTACGGTGCAAATGCTGCTAAAAATAGGGTGCTGTTCTACATTAGCTTGTAAGATACCCTGAAAAGCCTACATGCAATGGATGTGCATGTCAGTCATCTTTGCCCTTGGTCAGATTTGAGATAGCTCTGATGGTCTTGTTTTGTTTGAAAGGAACCAGAGGCAAATCTCAATGTCTGATTATTGGTGAGAAGATCCTCCCTTTCTAGGGACTACAGTACAGCTTGTCTATTGTAACTGGTTGGGTATTTTATATGCTACGTAATTAGATATAGGAAAGTAATCCAAACATAGTTAATATATTGGTTGGCTTGAAGTTCAGATCCCACTTTCAACTGCTTCACCTTTTAGGTCACTGCTTTGTATTCGTATGGGAAATGAAAAACGATTTGAGGAAACGAATGCTTTTAGTTGACGCATATTTCATTTCCTCTGAGAGGGCTTTTGACACATAATACACTCAACCTGTTGGCTCTAAGCTATTTCAAAGACTTGCCTGTGTGCTTGGTGCTCACTGTGATAACAGTCCTGGAGTTGGATGGATCTGTAACCTTATAGAAAGTGTATGCCTCCTCTGTAGGAAATAAGTGATCTACAGCTTAACTGTATTCACCTCCATCTAGAAGAGAGAGCTGGGGCACATCTCTTGTATAGGTCTTCTGCTGCCTTAATCTTACAGTTTCACCATAATCTTTTAGATGCTGGATATGCTTTTTAGCACTGCTGCTTCACCTGACCAACTCCTGGCCAGGGAAGCTGCATGTTGTAAGGCTGCAGGTTTGAGCCTGTGGTTTGAGCTGGGGTGGAAAGGCTGCAGTCAGAAGCAGGTAGGTAGCTCCCAGTGCAGCAGACTGCATGGCAACTGAGAAGCCAAACACTAGGGAGGAATGTCCGATACATATATAAAAATATATATAGTTTTTTGTTTTTTTTTTAAGTTTATTTTCTTTTATTTTTCCAATAGAAGGAAGGAGAGCATGGCTTAGAGGGAAGGACTTTCTTGGTAGCTCACTATGGGTTACCTCTGGATGCAACCAGGGAGAGAATAATGTTAAAGACATGGAAATCAGGTTCAGACTCTCATGCATGCTGGATTATGAATAAAAGCAGCATGTTTTCTTTCAGTACTGCTGTTTTTTTCTAGTTCCAAACATACTTCTGCAGTAAGACTTGTCTTGTTTCCACAGAATTGCACAATGGCTGGGGTTGGGAGGGACCTCTGGGTTTTGGAGGAGAAAAGGGCCAGGGTTCTGGGGGCCGGTGCTTCCGTTCTCTTTTTGAAGAAAGATGTGCTTAAAAGCTAGTATCTGGCTTCTCCACTCTGCTGCTTGTCTAGACTTACAGAAGTTGAACTTTTATTATTGTTATTAATGAAACAGTAGCTCTGCACACAACAAAGCTGAATAGCTTCCTCACTTACTGCAAACTTATTTCTGGATGTTCCGGAGGACGACTGCTTGCTCACGTTGTCCTTTGTAGTGGATGTCAGTGGTGGCATCTCTCAGCCTTGTGTTTGCAAGGATTGAATAACAACGTATTTGGAGTGACTGCAGACAACTAGGGAACGCTGACAGCACTCTTGTTCAATCTGTCTGCTGGCATTGCAGTCTCACTGCTTCCTGATCCTAATTAATCCGAGATTCCGACTCAACCTGTGAAGTGAGCTTAGCTTGGCAACCACTGACTTCAGTTTTAATCATCTCACAGTTATTTCAGTACATCTTGTAGTGCTTCTGGTTCTCTTCAACATTTGTCTCCTGTTTGCTAAGATACTACAATTGGTGCAGCATTCCTGTTTTCTTTCTAGCCATGTAACTGGCTCCTTGCCGCTGGACCACGAGTGTTATGGGATCTACCTCTGGGAAACTGTTGTCTTCCAGAGTTTCCTACAGACTTAATGATCCACAGTAGTGTAGGAAGTAATGCTCTGTATTCTTGCTAATAACAGCTGGACTCCTCCCAGATAGCTCGTGGGTCCCACTGAGCAGTGTGTGAGAGCTGGGGACAGGCAATATGCATGAGAGGTCTGGCCATTAGCAGCCCACAGGCTGTGACTGCTGCTGTCAAGGAACTGGTCCGGTTTCTTTGCTGCCATCTGCTGAAAGCAGTGCTGGCCCACCTAAGGGAGCAGCATAGAGGGAAGCACAGTTGTGTAGAAGAGCTCTGAAATGCCACAATATCGCTACTAATAATAACAACAACAAAAATGCCCTCTCCCATTTTCAATTGGGACTTCCAAAATATTTACTTATTTTATTACTTAAATAAAGCTCAGCTTCCTGTGCGTCTTTAATGATCTTAACTAACACTCTTTCTGTTGCCGCTAGTTCTACACTATGAATTTTTGGGACGTGTTTCTGTGCATGCCAGCTCCTTTTTATTTTTTCCCTGAGCAGTAATTCATGTATGTGTTCAGCTTTTCTACCTTGTCTTTAATTGGGGGGGGGGAAAAAGAAAAAAGTTTCTTCTTTGTGACAAGTATCATATATAAATACTTTACATTTGCTTGGTTAATTTGATTGACAATCTTCACTGTAAAATTTGATTAGAAAAATATATATTTCCTATTTCCTACCACTGTTTAAATGTTCTTGACGTTTCAGGATTCACTGCACGCTTTCAGTTGGAAGACAGAACAGTGGTTCCTATGACTAATTTAACAAGTATTTCTGTAAATAAATCTACTTGAAAACACTACTATAGGATTGTCGGTGCAATTATGAAATATGGGAACTTGTTGGTCTTCTTGATGACCAACTCTTGTGTACTTTTTTTGTTCTTTAAATTCTGTATCATTTTATACTTTGTTTAAAAAATTGTCTTTTCCCCTTCCCCTCTTAAAGGTAGAGACCTGTGGGTTCTTGTTCTGGGAAGGTTTCCAACCCAACATAAGATTGGCATTCCAGAATTCAAGTATGTTGCTAATATGCATGGGGATGAGGTACGTTACAACTTTTGCAATGTCACTTATATCAAATATATTTACTAGAAGTTTAAGGTGAACTGCTCTCAGGTGTGTGCTGCTTATTATCAAAGTATACACATATTTCTTTGTCAAGAAATAGCCTCAAAGAATTTCAAGAAAAAAGTTACCTTGCTATGGCAGAAGTGTTTTGGGAGATCTTTCGTCATTACATTTAAGATCTCTCAAACAGAAAGAGCTTTGTCTTCTCCATAAGAATAAACCCAAAGGCTTTAATTTTACTGGCAATGAATCAGATGTAATTGTCTGCTTGTTACCAGCTGGGCATGAAGTATGACTGATGGAACTCTTCAAATCCAACCTAAGAGTGAAAAATAATTCTTGTGAACCACCAAATAAATTGTTTTTAGGGAGGCAAATTCTCTTAACTTTAAGCTAGGAATAAATGCATTTACCTAAGATAACACAGTGAATACAAAAAGCAAAGCAACTTCAGGTTTGATTTGCCTTGGAAAGAATCATTTATTAATGATAAAGAAGAAGAATGCTGATTGTGAGATTTCCAGGTGTAATATGTAAATGTGAAATAAACTGCAAGCTTCACTCTTCTCTCTGATCTTTTCTTGCCTTCTATTTCTCTTATTCTTTAGCTTTCCCTGCTCTTATTAGATATGTTTTGGATAAAATTGAACTACGCCATATATTTCTATGTAGACTTTAATTTCAAGGGTAAAGAATTCAACAGAGAAGTGGCAAAAACTGTCTTCATACGCTAGACTGAATTCCCTACTCATCTACTTCCCTTGGTTTTGGAAGTGTATCCAGTGTAAAGTATTACTGATCACAAGCTATTTCTATTATCAGTGCTGTGCCTGAGCACTTGCATGCCTAGAGGCACTTGTGACATTCCATGCCAAGAATTTTCCCCGAGTTCAACTAATTTTACCTGGTTCAACAGTGGTCATTTTCAAAGTGCTGCTGGGAGTCTGACTGCTTTGGGATTTAACTCTCGTGTGGGAGGAAGCTGATTCACAGCCTCAAATGGATATGTGGTACTGGATGCCCAAAACAGAGCCTGCAGCTCATGAAACCTGTTGTGTTTCAGCAGGGGAGTGCAGGCTGCTTAGGGATTGCAGCTGTGTGGGACAGTCCCTATGGGCTGCTGGAGAAAGCTTCAAGACTGTGGTTGCAGATGAGCCAGTTTTGGTGGAAAAGAATTGGAGGGGAGAATGCCATTTTGTCCAGAGTGGCTTGCCTTTCAAATCTGCTGCAACTGGACATAAGGGCAGATTCCTGCAGCTACTCCTCTTGAAGCATTCACAATGGGGCACTCCTGGTACTCTTGCTACCTACAGAGATGTGCATAAGAAACTTGGGCTGCGGAGACACTCAGTGTTTACGTGCTTACATGGTTAGGGGTTGCTAGAGAGCGGGCAACCTGGCTTGCTATCTAGGATATAGATTTTGAAGTTAACTTTATAACAAATGAAGAAACCATCTAAGTGCTGTTCACAAGCTTGTCTGAGAAGAGTTGTTCCTTGAGCTAACAGCACTGGAGCTTTAGGTGCTGTATTATGTGACTCTCTAATGAGCTATGTTCTGGCTTGTTCATCAGAACAACCACGCACCTAGGAAAGATTCCAGAATTAAGGCTGATCCTCCTTATCAGGCCCCCAACCTTTGCCTTTCTTTGTGCGTGGACGTCATACTCACTTGGTGTTTGTTTTTTCTATCTGACCATAAATGTGTTTCATATGGCAGGAAATGAATTCCTCATATAGAGCCGCATTGGCGAATTTGAATATTTATTCCCATAATCTAAGATTCTGTTAGACTAGTCACTGGGGAAGGATTCAACTTCCCCTATAATAGATTAAGCAGATAAGTTTTTCATTAACTGTATGACAAGCTCCAACTTGTGCTCCACAGACTTTCATAACTTCAGATTGCTGGATTACAGCCTCATTGATCTCTGAATTCCTTTGGTGCTTCAGTGATGCTTTCCATAAGTGGTACACAGCGAGGAAATTCAGTTCTCTTCTATTGCTGATGCTCCCCCTTTAAGCTGTCACAATAATACAGACAGCACTTACCTTTGATTCAGTCAGTAGGCTTCTCCTAAAAGCACTGGGAAGCCTGAACTCTGTGTGCAGGCTGTTCTCATGTGCTGCTGGAGGGAAACATGGGTTAATTGGGGGACTACTAAAGAGGGAAGCTCCATGAGAGAACATAACACTAGGAAGGGAGCACTTTTTTCAGAATTGGGAAGATTATGTTTAGAGTAAGTTAAGGTTTTTTTTATATATACCATAAAACATGGCTGGCCAAAGCGGAATGATTTTGTCTTGTGACAGCCATTGCCAAACAGAGTGAACTTTTGCCCTACATCCCTGGAGGTGCAACAGGAGACTTTTCCCATTGTTTCTGTGCTTGAATGAAGTTGGACATCATTTTTAGCAGTACTTATTTAGCCCACGCCAAACTAAAACTGATGATTAGCGATCGTTCTGTCACTTGGAACTTGAGTCTGGACTTCTGTGCTGGACTTGAGTCAAAATGCACTAATAGGCTGCACAAAACCTGTAGGCCTGTGAAATGTCAATGAAGTTTGCATTAAAGATGAGGGAGGTTGCCTGCTGCTCTGGGGCCTGTTCATTACAGTGGTAGTCCCTGTGTTTGAATCAAAGCACTGATTCGGGACTTCAAACAGTTCAAAGCAAATTAGAGGTTTGTCTGGTTTGGTTTTCAGCTGTTCCTCTCTGTAGGGAGCAGTGATGTGACTTACTGTGTTATTCATTGTTTTTTTTTTTTCAGTTGCAGCTCATTGTGAGTTAGGCAGCAGCTCTCTCCTGTCCCAGGGCTGTGCTCTCGTTGAAAGAGTTTCTATTCTATGTATGCAGTTGCACATTCCTCTCTGGGGAAAAACTCATTCCTTGTCACACTGACCAACGCCAAATCCCCTGATGCTTTGAGACGTGCAACTTTTGACCAGCAGTACTGCTGTCTGCAAAGCTAAGCTGCAGGATTTCACTAATAGGCTCTTTCTAAACCATTCATATGGTTCTAGGGCAAAGTGTATCCAAACAGAGTGTAAGCTATCTGTGTGATAATGCTTGTTCTCTGTAGTGTACTACATAGATGTGTAGCTAGAGTAGCATGCTTACAACAAGCAGTAGCACCAGTCATCACAGAATTCATCCCTTTTCCAGGGTGACAGTATTCATACCATCCTTCTCTGAAACCATCCCCTTCTAATAACTTAGTGCAGCATTATTTTGTCTCTTTTTCACTGTGTACTGGTGGGCCTGGACTAGACTACATGGAAGGAAAGTGTGTTTCTATTACTGGCTTGCCTCATGATTTAAGTTCATGCAGCTATACCCTATGTTATGGACATAACCATCTCCACAGTAGGGTTTCCAGATTAGAGTAGCTCTATTGTGATAATTGGAGCTTTCAAAAACAAAAGAACAGGAAAAAAATACAGTGAGTCTTTTGTAGAGGGTTGTGACTTCATTTCCAAAAGTGAATAGGAGCTGCATTTGTGCTACCAAAATATCCCCATATGGTAATACGTTATTTTTTTATCACAATGTTGGGCAAAAGGTTGCATCCATGTACTATAAAATCTGCTGTAATGAATTCTCAGGACATATTCTGCTGTCATTTATATGTATTGTACAAGACATCCTATATATGTTTATATTTAATACATAGGGAGCTATTTTCTGCCTGCTTTCAGTATCAGCAGATGCGATATAAAGAAGGTTGGAGGCACGTGGCATTTCAGGATTCCCAGCAACCAGATCTATTTTTTTAACCTTACTTCAAGGAAGTGTGACACTGCTGAGATCTCTTTCAACACTCATAGGGCTGCTGCCTGCCCTCAGTTACCTTTCTGATCTCAACTCTCACCCTCCTCAACGGGAAAAGCAGTGACCCGTGTCTCAACCAGGTGAAAGCTGTGCAGATCAGAATTTGCCCAGGCAGAAACAACTCACACCAGCTGCTAGTTCAAAAGCAGGCTGGTGTTGTGCTGCTACTTTCTTCGGTTGTAAAACAAACTGCAGTCCCCGCATATTTGGTATTTCCATGGTGATCACTGGTGTAGAAAGAAATGGGTGTTTGCCAAATGGCGTTTGTATGAGCAGTGCCTTTAAGACTGGTGGATTTTACTAAAGTAGGACAAACACAGTGGGGTGTGTCACAGCTGTGCATAATAATTAATGCTGTACAAGTGTTAAAAAAGAATGTCTTACATGTGTGGCATCTCAGCGATAAGCCTGAGGGCTGCTGGTTTCTCTACTGTAATGCTGCTCCCTTACGTGGGTCAGTATGGGAGTTGGGGCTGGAGCAAGGAGAGTGGCAGGGCTGTGCTGTTCCAAAACAGGTCCTACCTGATGGATTGGATCTCTTTCAACATAGATCAACTGAAAAAAAAAAAAGAAAAGAAAAGAAAACCAAACAGGCCATGGTTAAGGAAAGAATTTCGATCTTAAAAAATGGGCAGTGTCTATCCACCCATAGTCCCCTGGCATTAAGTCTGTATTATTGGATAATAAAAAAGCTTTAAAACCAGATGTGGTGGAGTGAAGCGTTAGGGCACAGGTACAGTCACAGCTAACCTTAATCTTTTAACAAGCTGCAGCTCAGGCTTCTTTAAATGCTTCAGCACCTGAGCTGGGTGCTGACCCAGCTGTGCCAGAAGTGACTGTCAGTAGGCTT
Organism: Lagopus leucura; assembly: GCF_019238085.1. Taxonomy (NCBI): domain Eukaryota; kingdom Metazoa; phylum Chordata; class Aves; order Galliformes; family Phasianidae; genus Lagopus; species Lagopus leucura. The sequence continues at coordinate 33,868,987 of NW_024962265.1, read as the reverse complement.
AAGGTACGTGTTTACAGGAAGGGCAGTCACACCCTGCAGATCCATGTCCCAGCACACACATGGCTCTGCTTTCAGGACTTCCCCTGAGGATCACTGAAAGCCTTTTCTGATGATTCTCTCCCTCTGGGGCACGCAAAGAAACCTGGACAGCTGAAAGTGCAGAGAATCTTAACATGTCCCTAAAGAATCTAACTGTCCCTAAAGGTGGGGAAAAGGGCTCATCTGAGCTGTGGCAAAATAGTACACCTGGATGAGAGCCCATTGCCCTTAGGATGATGCAGTTAAAACCAAAGACATGAAATCTTTGCTCTGCTCCCCACATCTATGTATTAGATAAGAGGTGTGTTGAGGTATCTGTCCTTGATGTTACTGTTAGCAGACTGCCTCCAGCATATCGAGATTTATTTGAAGCCCTTAAGTTTAAAAAACAAAAACAACAACAACAACAAAAAAGAACCAAAAAAAACCTTGTAGCTTGGTTGCACAGGTACAGCTGAACTTGTCAGGGTAAATGTTGGCTGGGCATTAAGTGCTTTCTGAGCGCTTGGTCAAAACTGGAGCTACACTTTCTCAAACTAAGACTCCCTTCCCCTTCCTTCAAACACCTCCAGATGTGCTTTGTTAAGAAACCTACTGGGAGTTCTGGAGGTACTCTGGAGCAAAGCAATACTCTTCTGTTGTTCTACCAAAACAGAGTGGTAATACACACAGCTCAGAGTAAGTACCCTCTGTGGCAGGTGGTAGCTGAATTGTTCTGGCACTCAGTACTTGGGTATGGCAATATGCAATAGGATCCCTATGCAAGGGATCCTATAAAATAGGATTGTTTAGTGCTCTATGTGTAAACAAGCCTGGGCTTAACTCTAAGTTACCATGAACATCATCCATTAAGCACTGCTGAACTGCCATTATTTATGAACATTATCCTTTTTCAGCCACCTTCTCTTTCTGCATCTTTCCCTTTCTTTTTCTGCTTCTCTACTTTTTTTTTTAATCTTGAGAGTACTTTTCTTACCAGACATTGAGGAGAAGTACTGTAGGACCAGGGGGCTCTTTCCCACTCCCTCCACAGAGCAGCCCAATCTTGCCTGCAGTTCAGCTTCCTGTGTGGTAGGGCTGTTCTTGTTTCTCTGAGTGCTTGCTTTATCTCTGGTGCCCAGGGCCATGCTCTGGCTGACATCTCTCCCCTCCTTTCTTCCCCCCTCCCTTGCCTGCTTCCCAAGATGTCTATCACCCAGCACTGGAGCTGAGCTGCTTCTACAAGACAGGTTCTGTTGCATACCTTCTAACACCTCGCAGAGTAAATGTAGCAGACCTGTGGAGTGGTCTGGCTCCCACGTGGCTGATTTGTAAGCTGCCAGCAACAGGGGAAGTTAGTATCTTTATCCCCCCCATCCAAGTCTGCTTGCTGTAGAGTCCAGAAAAAGAACCACTAGCTACTGGGACAGTCAATGCATTTGTTAGTGCTGCTTCCCCCAGCAGATTAGTGGATGGGGCCTTGCAGAAGACCTGGAACTGACAGGTAATAATTAAATTAGGAACAAATCTACTCAGAGCAAGGTGGGGAAAAAGTCATTTTTCCTTATACAAGCAGCATTGCAGAATTGCTCATCTTTAGTGTGATGCTTCTAGAGGTGTGAGCTGCAGCTTAGCAGAGCAGTTTGGAACTGCTGCTCTCCCATCCTCTTCCTGGGATAAATGTCAGCTGCTGAATAACTGAGACCCAGTTTGGTCCCACCCTAAGTAGTGGTGCAGCAGTACCGACCTGTCTTCTTGCAGGCAGAGCTCCTGCTGGATAATGTTTGTGTTCCCACTCATGCCTACAGCTGGAGCAGGATTTGCCACTTGAAGTGAAAACCGAACAAGATATTAGTACGGCAAACAGCTGTGAACAACATTTCCTTTCCTCTGATTTCACCTTCATTTATTTACCTTACCTTGTACCAGTTTGCAAGCAAGATGAGGTTGATCAGTTTCCTTCAGTAATGTGGCACCACGTTTCTCAGTTTAGGAGGAGGGAAAGAATCATTTGTGGTACTTCAGTCTTAGTGGTGCAGGACTCATTTTAAAAAGATACTGAGATACTCTGTAGCTTGGAAGAGCTTGCAGTAATTTACCAGACTCAATTCCTGGAGAGGAGTGGAGATAAGCCATCTGCAGAGCACATCCAGTTGCAAGTCTTGATTTGTTCCCATTCCAGTTTGAGATTAGGAACACTGCAGCTCCCTTGAGGCATGGGTCATGTTGCTATAGAAAGCGCTCCCGGAAAGCGTGGTGCAGCGAACGTGCTGTGCTGGTGGATGCTGGCACAGAACAATGTTGGTCTCAATTCTCTGAAATCTGCCAGAGCACACCAAAGGGGGAGATGCCCCAATAGTTTTTGTGACTTATCAAAGTTCATATGAACAAAAAATGAACAACAATGTTCAAATGAACAAAAATGCCACTGCCCTTTGAAACCTAACCTTTGAAAGGTTACATCAAAAAGGCTCTTCCATCTTTGCCAAAGGATTTGCACGTACCCATTCCATTTGCCCAGTGCCAGTGTTTATGACAATAAAATGCCTTGTAACAATGTACAACAAAAGTGGCGTCTCTCTATTTCCCGTACTGGGAATCAGCCTCTCTTAAGCCTGCATTAGAGCTGACTTCACAGAAAAGGAGATGAACAAGGAGAAAATCTGGCTCCTTCCTTCCCCCTCAGCTATTGCTGCCATGGGGTGATGCACAGCACCAGTGCTTGTGTGCAGGACCCAGGGTCCCTCAGGCTTTGGCACAGAGCTGACTCTGCAGAGCCTCTGATATAATGCAGTGCTGCGTTTCCAGGCCCACGTGATCCCTAACAAGCAGCCTCTGCAGTTTTAGGTTTTGATAAGGCTGTGCCTTATCTATATAGGATTTAAGCAGTGTAGCTGACACAGTCAGTTTCTCATCACACAAAAAGTTCTGGTTGATCCAGGTTTAAAACCCTTGTGAAAATCTTCTAGTGACTCCTTGAATCTTTTAAATTACCTTAAATGTAATTGGAGGGAGAGCATGGAACAAAACAGTGTTGACCAGAAGGCTCTTTCACGCCTGTGTAATCCAGTTAAAACTGAAACCATACAAAAAGCTCCAACTATTCATGTATAAGGTGGTGGGGTTTGGAATGTTTTGGGTTTTTTTTTTCTTTCTACAGCAGACATAAGAAAACTTACGCTTCTTTTACAGACTGTAGGGAGAGAAATCTTACTCCATTTGATAGAGCACCTGGTGACCAGCTATGGACGTGACCCGGCTATTACCCGGCTACTCAATAATACCCGGATTCACATCATGCCAACGATGAACCCCGATGGCTTTGAAGCTACAGTGGTGCCCGATTGTTATTACTCACGAGGAAGGTATGGGTGGCTTAGGTGGGTGGGAGTGGGTAAGGGAAATGGGCGTGGGGTAATAATTGGAGTTAGCAAAGAGGCTGAATCATACTGAGTGGAGAGAATAGTCCAGTGGATGTATTAGGGCTAAGTTTGGCCTCTGCTGTTCAGAAGAGTCACTGTTACAGGACAGTTTTTGGAAGAGTGAGTCACGCAGATGTTTGTATGTGGTGTGGTCAGAGAAAATTAGTCAGAAGGATATAACGACCTGACCTTCTGGGCAGGAGACCCAGGCTGTGAATAGAAGTGCAGTGACCTCTTTAGACTTTTAGAGTACTATATTAAAAAAAAAAAAATTGTCCACCCACAGAGATCTTTTTCAGTTGGAGAACTGTGTAACCCTTCTTCGTGTTTGCAGTTCATACTGAATGCAGATCTACTTAGTAAGAGGGAAAACTACAAAAACATAGCTTGCTTTAATAGGTGCTGTGCTAGGAAAAAAAAAGTCTCACATGGGAAAATGTAACCCAGAGTTGCATCTTGCACTACTTCTGCATTTTTTAACATAAACTGCAATGACCAAAAAGGGGAGGAAAAGTTTAATTGGCTAGAAGAGGGGGAAGAAGAGGAGAGAGTAAAGAATTGGAAGAAATGTCAAAGGGATGAAGTTGGAATGTATGAGCTACTAGTTCTCCTGGAGCTTTGGCCATGGCAACACCAGGAGCAAGGGAAATGGTGCTCTAGGTAGAAAGAATTCTGAGTTCTCCAGGTGGGTAGTGCTTGCAGAAAGCATATTGAAATCTATTTTCTGAATGCTTGAGGAGATACATTTCAATGGCCATCTTACTTGCTCGCTGAAGGCACCAGCGTGCCCCAGTTCTCAAGTTCTGTTGGGCTGGTGCTGTTGAGATGCCTATGGGCAAAATGGTAACAGGAGTGCCTTCTCTCTTTCCTAAGGTACAATAAGAATGGAGAAGATCTGAACAGAAATTTTCCCGATGCCTTTGAAAATAACAACAATATCATTCAGCCAGAGACTCAAGCAGTGATAAACTGGATAAAAAATGAAACATTTGTTCTTTCAGCAAACCTGCATGGGGGTGCCCTGGTTGCCAGTTATACATTCGATAATGGCAACTCAGGTAAGCCTGGAACAAGTTCTTTCTTCCACAGTTGATTCATTTTAGGAATTTTTGCTCTACCAATGCAGAATGTTTAAGGTTTTCTACAAGGTATTTTTCAGCTTTTAAGTTGGGATGGGCGGGTTTTGGTAAACATCAAGGACAAAATAGGTTATTGAAAGACACTGCGTGCTTTGACTATCTGTGAAGTTCTTATCCTGTGTAAAAGATGGTGCTGTATGTTTTATCAGTAAAGAGAATTACAATGGCTGTCTTCATTCTGCAGTTACTGGCACATCAAATGGTTACAGCAGGTCTCCAGATGATGATGTTTTTGTTCACCTGGCAAAAACCTATTCTTTCAACCATGCCAGCATGTACAAAGGGACTGGGTGTGACAGCAGACAGACCTTCCCAGATGGCATTACCAATGGGTACTCCTGGTACCAGCTGGAAGGTAAGAATGTCCATGCTGCTTTTTCAGCTACCTCAGATTCCTTCTTGCTTCTGCCACCTGATGATAAGGGCAATGACTGCAAGGATTGATTGGAGTAGCTAGTGAGAAATGAGGAAGACAACCCCAACAGGGATTATCTGAGAGGACACAGGTTAGCAGACTCCTCATCAGCAGTGACAAGAGTGAAATGAGACAGTTTCTGCTCTGGCTTTGTCTGTATCCTTTCTTAGGGCATATATTACACACATATACTGCCTGCTGCTCCGGCACCAAGTTGAGAACCTCTGTTCTCCTTTCAGAAAGAAAACAAATGTTTGGCACTTATATTACCCTTAGGAAAAAAAAAAAAAGATTACTGAAATAAATCTTTTTCATTTCTGTTTACACATGGCCAAATAGAATATGGGTCCTGTAAACTCTGGCCCTGAGTGCTGCTTTGGCACCTTAAAGGGCTCCTGGGACAGCTCAAAGAGGCAGACTCAATGCCAACCCCTGAATCAATCCATCTCCGTTGGGTTGGGAGAGCCTGAAAAGCCTTGTGAGTTTTTGAGTCAAAGACCTACCCTTCTTCAACATTAAATGTCATCATTTCCAAGACACCACTGTGCTTTAAAAAACAAGAAACTCTACAAGTATTTGTGGAGTTATTAAGCTGCTTTTCCAGAGGAAGCAGTAAATACAGGTATGGCACTGAGGAATAATTTGTCTGTTTTATGTGCTGATTTTCTTACCGGTGTGATGCAATTAGCAACACTTTTCATTCCCCTTTTTCATCTTGCTTGACCTTTGGTGCTTCTTTGCAGTTGAACACTTTGCTTTATTTTCCCTTTAAGGTGGAATGCAAGATTACAACTACGTCTGGGGACAGTGTTTTGAAATCACACTGGAGCTGTCATGCTGTAAATATCCTCCAGCAGAGCAGCTGGAGAAATTCTGGAGAGACAACAAAGTTGCTCTGGTTGAATATATAAAGCAAGTACACCTAGGTGGGTACCAAGTGGAGCAGGAGATAAGGCTGAGGCTGGGCTGGTGGGCAGAGTAGGAATGTTTCAGCAGCTGGGGCCAGTGGTGGGGCTCTTGGCTATGGCACAAACCTTGGGAGCTCCTGCATTCAGGAAAGGACCTGAATGATGACTGCTGCAAGGCCAGGGCTGGTACGAGAGGACAGCTTACGGCTGTGCTGGGTGTGGGGCAGCAGGCGCTCCTACAGTGCTGCTTGGGGTTAAATGTGTGACTGGGCAGGAGGAAGGGATGGGCCTTTCAGGGAGCTGCCCTGGGACAGTCCAAAGGTCTCTAAATGGGTACATGCAGGCACTCAGTGTTTCAAGGATCTCTGCTGTTTGGATTTTGTATTTTTAAGGCCTTTTTAAGTTGGGTCTGCACTTCACAGCTGAAACAGAGAAAATCTGCTTATTGAATTGGAGATATTTTGCAGTGAGTTAAAGGGTTTGCATAAATCTGTTGCCGATGTCGCATTTCATTGCCATGAACGTCCAACTGTTTTGCTTATTGATGGTGCTCACTTTAGGGTGGTTTGTGAGAATGCATCCAACAAGTATGTATGGTGCTTTCAGCAAATGAGGTTTAGAAGCAAAGCTTACTGGAACAGGTTGCCCAAGGAGGCTGTGGATGCCCCATCCCTGGAGGCATTCAAGGCCAGGCTGGATGTGGCTCTGGGCAGCCTGGTCTGCTGGTTGGCGACCCTGCACATAGCAGCGGGGTTGGAACTAGATGATCATGGTGGTCCTTTTCAACCCACTCCATTCAACGATTCTGTGATTACAGTGCTGTTTTCTAAAGTCAGAGGAAGCTACTAATGACAACAGAAAGGAATTTGTTTTAGTTTCCTCCAGTAAGATTTAAGTACTGGTGATATTATTACATGTACTTGAAATCATTGAAGTGGCCTTTAAGTACATCCAGCAGCAAACAGTCCGACTTTGCCAGAGAGGGCGGCTTGTCACATGTACACACTGTTATCTTTCCTCCTTCTCTTTCATAGGAGTCAAAGGTCAGGTTACTGATAAAAATGGGAATCCTATTCCCAACGCAATCGTGGAAGCCAAAGGGAGGCCTCACATCTGCCCCTACAGGACAAACGAGCACGGCGAGTACTTTCTTCTCCTTTTGCCTGGGAAGTACGTGATCAACGTAAGTGTGCTGCCTGCTTGAGTTATTCTGATTGTGCTTTGAATCCTTGAGCACAGCGAGGGTTTTGAGTAAGCTGGACTTGCTTGAGTCAAATACAGGAGTTGTCAAGACTCACTGGCACATTTTTCTTTTGAAATAATCTTAAAATTTGAGTCAGCAGTAAGAAGATGTTTAGATGTGGTAAGATTTCCTGTCCCTGGGATGTCCAGAAATAGCACTCCACCGACTGGATGGTGGAGCCAGCTGAGTTCCTGGATTGTGCTGGGGCTGGCCTGAAGTGTTAGAGCTCTGAGGCAGCAGAGGCTGGAATCCATATAGCCCCAAGCAGCGGCAGGCTGACAATGCCATTGGTGACAGCTGTTCCCCTGAGGGTGGTGTCAGGAGACATTAGAGGGCATTTGTACAATGCAGTCTCTGGCAGGTGCCAGCCCAGGATCTGTCCTCAAGTGTGATTGCAGGATTCCCTCTTCCATACTGCCTGAGGTGCTCCTGTGGTCTTTGAGCCAAAAAAAAAACCAAAAAAACTCCACAGCTGGTTTGCAGTGAGAATCCTCCTCTGTCACTTCCCAGGGAAATGACTTCCCTCCACTCAAACATCAAGCTGGTAAATTCCTCCTTGGGCTTCAACGTCACCTGAGAGCCTCCTCCATGCACTCCACTTCCTGTCCCCTTCACCCTTCACTGCAGCCTGCAAAAGGAGTATGGCAGCAGTCCTTCACTCAGCCCCCAGAGGCAAACAATCTCCATCAACAGCGACAGGGGGCAACACCCTGACCCAGAACATCGTTAAGAAGCAAGATGGTCGGTTCATCCACTGAGAGGCACTGACCCAAATAAAGCAAAATTAGCAGAGCCATGGGAACTGTGGGGAGAGAAGAAAAAAAAAGTGTTCTGTTAACATTCCAAGCTCAGCTTTTGTTGTTTCCTCTTGTTTAGATCAACTTACGTTTAGAACATTTTTCCTATACCCTGAAACTGTAAACAAGTTTAAAGTGGAACTCTGTGTTTAAAACACGAAATCTTTTGTGCTCGTTCCCAGGCTACGGTACCAGGGTTTAAATCGATGCTGAAGACAGTGGACATACCTGACAACACCGCTAACTTCAGCGCTCTGAAACAAGACTTCTCATTCCCAGAGGTCTCTGTCAAACCGAGACCTGCTTCGTGCCCCAGAGCCCCTCTGTACCAGGAGCTCGAACGCTCGTCAGCTGCAGTGAAACCAACTCTACATATCTTGGTTTTAGTGATGGTTGCAATTTCCATTTTCAAATGAAGTCGGGAATTACGTGACGTGGCAAAAGCCTCCTGCACAAATATGGCTTCTGAAACAAAGATTGTGTGCAAGAGAATGTTTCTGTAAAGCTGAGAATTTGGTTTATAATCACGTTTATTGCATTTTGTAAAATACTGCCTTGACAATCAAATGTTATACTTTAATTAGACTGTCCCTTTTCTACAATGATACTTCAAAGAAATACTGTACAGCCTATGGAGATCATAGCTGTGGATGTTTGCTGCAGTGTTACAGACACACTTTAAAGAACTTGCCAGAGGTTCAAAAACAGTTTGGGATTGTGCTGCAAATGTTTCCCAGTGGTGCTCTGTTGGACCAGCAGTTTGTGTGCCCACACACGTGTAAGCAATTAGATCCATCCTAATTTCTCATAATAAAGCCACTTCTATAAATGAAGAATGACACTTTTAACTGTGCTCTTTCCTGTCTAGACAAATGAGACTGATCAGGACTGAAATAACATCAGTAACACCCGTTCTAAGAAAGGATGCAGAGAGGAAGCAGTGGGAGGTATGTGCCAAAAGGCTGTGTGCTGAAGGCTTGGTGCCAGCCTGTGCCACCAGGCAGAGCTCAGAGGGAACACTGGTTTCAACAGTTCTGCCTAAAGTCTCTGAAAAACATACAGAAGTAGTCTTCTACAATTGTAGAACAATTTTTTTTTTTAAACTGGAACGAACTATAATTCCAAATGCTTCAGTATGAATGGTTGCAGTAACAGCATCAGCTGTGATTTGGTTTGTTTAGTTAAGAGCACGTTTCACCGCCCTGTTCCCTTGCTCCTCAGCCCCTGTATGCCATACAGCAGTAGCTGGAAGGTTCAGCTCTGCCAGGAGCAAGCCTTGAGCACAGGCACTGAGGGCTGTGCTACCAGCATGGCACAGTGCTCTCTGCGTGCACCACTCACAGATTCCTTTTGCTTCAGCAGCTGCAAATAATTTCCAGGCTGCTTTGAAGCTGTTCATCGTTTATCAGGCTCGTTAGTCTCACTTCATGTGTTTATTTTAAAACTTTATCTGCCCTTTTCTTAAGCAATTCAAGTAGTTACAAGAGATTCTATTTGGAGATGCCTGTATTTTCCTGTACAGTCAATGAGATTGGCAGGAACACAGCTGTCCACTGATGCAAGTACAGCACTGTAAACACACCACTGTAAGTAACCTGCACTCTTATCTCTCCCATTAAGATACTGCAATATGGCTGTAAGTGCACATTGCTACAGAAACCCCAGTGCAGATTCAGATTGACATGGGTGTATGTATGACAGCAGACTGTCAGTGCCCTTGTTTGCCATACCTCTTGGGTTGTCTACTTTTAGAAGTTGCAGAGCATTTGTAAGTCAGAGGACAGTACCAGTGCACAGCCTTGCTTCTGATTTTGTCACTTATGGTACGAGGAACAGGAGTGTGCTGAAGTCTACCATCTCCTCAAAACGTGATGCAGGAGTAGACTGTACTACCCAGCCCAGGAACCTGCACTGCTGTTCTACAATTACAGAGATGCATAAAAATCAAGCAGCACTTAAAAAACATCAAATCAGAAACACGAAAAGAGCACTGAGGAGGATATAAACATCTTTATTTAAAGCTTTTAAACAGATAAAATGTTCAGTTTCACCAGAAAAGGAAAAACTTGAAACACAATGTAGTACATGTTGGAAATTCTTCTCGTCAATGTAACTATACTCTGTGCAACGAGCGGAGAGCTGTATCTCACTGAATGATCGACAGAAGTACACCCAGTAAGTCATGGGGGCAGCCTACAGGAGTGGCAAAATTGCATAGTTTGTAATCTCACACTCAGCTGTCTATTTAATAATGATTTCAGCTCTGCAGAGTCAGACAACAAAGTAAGACTCCGCTTTGGGAAATGCCATTTGATATTTTAGGTGTTATGGCATCAGGGTGGTGACTGCCATTAATTTAGCTCAAAAACAAGAACTGCCCCCTGAAAGCAACATCTAGTGAAACAGAGGAGACAACACTTCCTAAAGTGTCAACAACTTCTACACATACAATATATGCGACAGAAAGACGTTCTCTTTTTCAGTGCACCTGTGGTAAGCAAGCATACGTTAGTTGGAAGCAACACTGCAAGATGCAACCCTTAAATATTCCAAGAGCCCCCATGCACCTCTGCCTGCACTGTGAGTAACAAAGGCAGTGAGCAGAGCTGGAGGCAGGCAGGAGCTGTGCCACCCTGCAAGTCATTACAAGTGCATGTGCTCAAAGCTCTTTTCTACTGCCACATAGCACAGCATCAACTGCCCTCCCCTTTAGGCTGTGTTGCACAGCAAAGCATCTCCTCTGCCTGGGATAAACACAACACAACTTCTGGTTAAGATGAGAAAGTATGTTTCAACCCAATCCTCATTTATTTATTCACCTCATTTTGTTGTTTCATTATTCATGCTTCTAATAATTTCCTACTCTCCCTCCTGTATGATCACAGTTTACTGAAAATTATTCTTGTTTGTGCTTTCTTTAAGAATGAGGAATTTCTTTTTGTCCTCATGTTGGTCTTGTAGGGGAAAAGAGCCTTAAGTCCTTCCATCCATACAGAAATTTCAGAGTGACATCTAAACAAACACATGGGAATTGGAACTCCGTGACAACGATGTACCAGGCTGTTAGAAATAAATGCAACACATCACCAGTTACCCTTTGTAACATCCTTACCCTCTGTAAATCAGCCTCCTCACTGAAGCTACAGCCAGAGCCTCAGCGTGGCAGAGATCACACTGCTCAGTGCCACAAACAGACAGTGCTCCATAGGAGCTGCTCTACAAAACCAACCTTTGCAGCACAAACACTCGCTACCACCAGCAACCCAGTTACCTGCTTCATTCCCACACACTTCTAACAGAAAGGCAACAGACTTCTGTTAGAAGCTGCTTCGAGTATTTCACTCCACACTTAGCTTTCTTGGCTAAAGGGAATGAAGCCTTTAATCCAAAAGTGGTTTTCTTGCACTTAATTAAAAAAAAAAAAACAACACCACAAAACAATGGTGAGTTCTTGCAGCAGTTGTACCCAATTACTGCTTACTTGAAGCTCAGAGACAGTGACCGGAACTGGGCCCTCCTCTGTTCTGTTGGTTCCCCCATCTCCCTTGGTCACCTTCATAAGGGTGAGGGCAATCACTCCTAACACAGATATTCAATACGATGCCTCCCACTGATCAGTTCTGGCCACCTTGCAGACCTGCCCTCCGATGTTAACAGAGCAGTGTGTGGCTGCAGTGGGAGACAGAAGCATTCCTACAGAAACCACCACCCAAGCAGTTTCCCCGTGTTCATGTCGCATTAGCTTTCATCTCTATTCAGTAAGCATTTTACAGTTTCAACACCAAGATGGTTTTAAGGGAAGGAAAAATGAAAACAAAGGCATGCGTCTTCCATCTCTCCACCTGAATGTAGTCTGCATCTCTGTTTTAATGCTACAATTCCTTAAATATCCCTCTTGTAGCTGTGACTTACCAAGCACGTGTGTTTATCTGTACAGGTACCAACAGACCAATCCAATAAATTAAAGCTCACAACACTAACTATAAGCACAAGAATATTTACAAACTGCAATAAATTAATGATTACAATGCGTACAATATTAAATAACGATCTCAAAGACCTCACCAAGTAACAACAAGAGTCCACTTTCATGCTACAACGTCGCCAACTTTTGCACCCTTACAGGAGGAAGGGCAAAGGCTGTCTGCCACAAAGAGGAGAGCAGCCAACAGCTCACAGTCAGCGCAGCGCAGGGTGACCGCATGGTGACCAACCCAAAGGTTCCAGCACATCCGACCAAACGTTGCTCTCAGTTGGGTCTTGGTCTGCCCTGCACTGTGCGCGTCCCCAGCAGCTGCTCCAGTGGGAAATGAGACAGTTGCCAATACCCCACCACTCCGCTCCCTTATTTGTAAGGCACGCTTTTAAAAAAGAAAGGAAAAGACAAGAACAAACAAACAGCCAACCTTCCCGGCTGTTAAAAATAACATTAAGCCAGAAAACAGAATTCAAAATCAAAATTTACTCTGAGAGAGCAATATGGCCAAGGATGCAGGCCCCTGAATTACCTGAATCTCCTTGGTACTGCGTGGAGCAGCGAGTGTTTCCACGGCTGCTCTCCACAAAAGAATATGTGCTAAAGAAGTAAAACTTTAGATCACAAATGGAGAAGTCAGCTGTGCTGTATGCTCCCATTTTACCTTCTGCCAACACAGGTTTAATAGAAAATGAGACGGAACTGTTTCTGAAGGAAAATCCCAAAGCTGAGTGCTTGCAAACACCAACATCATTGCTGTGACTACTCAGGCATTATTAAGAGCTGATTTCTTTTTTTTTTTTCCCAATATGGAGATCACACAAGGGAGCTGGAAGAGAATGCCCAGAGCAGAACAGCACAATTTGTCCCAGCAGGAACTGGGTTAGTGGCAGCTGCTTCCCACAGCTGGGGTTCTGCAGCAATCACACTGACTGCAGAGAAGGTATCCAACTGAAAAAGACATGAACTATTCGTCCATTGCAGTGTCTCTCAAGTACACTCCCCATTTCATCAGTGCTTCTCCCAACTACACAAGTTGGGAATTCTCTGCCAGCTGCACACTGCAGACCAATCGGACTGCTGATCAGTTCTGACCTGCAGCAGCACTGAACAGTCTCTGTAAGCTTCACTGTGCTTCAATTTAGTAAATACAAATGCAGAGAAACGAAGAGGAAGCAGTATGAATGGAGTCAGGATCTGCACGTAAAGCAATTCTTTCTTTGAAGAAACACACAACTGAGTTCTCTGTTTTGTTTAGTTAAAAGGAAAAACGGTGAAGCTTCAGAGCTATTGCTATCCTTCAGCAGTAGCTTTCAGCAGTCAGCTCAACTGTACAAACATCACTGACTCAGGTAATTTGGGAATTTCTTTGCAGTCACACGTGTTTACCAAGTTTCTGCTGTACACTTTTTATTTCCCACAAGGAAGTAACTAGGAAAATTCGCAGGTACTTCCCTGTATTCCTGGTGCTTCCAGTCCTGGTTTCCAGGTACTTATAGTGGAATAAATATTTCAGGTTTTTGATGTGGAAGTAATTTTAACACCACAGGCCTTTGTGCACAGAGGCAGTTTTGGACTGGCACCACGAAGGTAAGGAAGCCACTTCTCTGAGGGTTGTGAGATGGTAAAACACAGCACAACTTCTGCATTTAGATCTCATCTCCATTCTTGGAGCTCTCCTGACTCCAAGACTATTTGTAGGCCCCTGCAGGACAGCTGAACTTTAACTACCTGTCAGATTAACAAGCTGAGAACACCCAAATCCTCTTAGGGTCATCCACAGGAAGAGACAGAAGCCACTTGTGCAGGAATTCTTCATCTGAAGATCAGATCAGATGAGAAATCTAACTACATTTTTAGACACTTCAGCTTACAGAGATGCACTCATGTTATCTCCTTTGAATGCATCACAGACCAAAGTCAATTAGCAGACTTCTTCATAAAGAAACTGATACATTTCACGAGGGTTTTGTGGAAGTACGCTGAGGACGCAAGAGCTAAAAGAAGGACGGATCCAACTGAGACAAACTCTTATCTGGCCAAAAACTTTGCAGCAGGTTTTCAAAATTCTTGTGATACACAAAAAAAGACAATGGCAAAAGTTAGAAAGGCTGCTGAACTTAACAATCTGAGCACAGCAGAATGACAGAGCTTCTCTCTCTCTGCAGGTGGAGGTGGACTTTTTTCTTACTATTTTTAAGCAAGTGCAGAAAAAAAAAACAACACCAAGCTATAAACATCCCCTATTGTTGGTGCTTTGCCTTACTTTTTAGCTAAGTTCCTCATTTTTCTCTCCAGTTCACATCTTTCACACTCTGCTAAAATGACGAGGACAGTACAGACCACCACATCCACACCATGAGTCCAAAGTCTCTTTCTCAGGACATTTAAGAGGTAACCGTAAGACTGTAACTGCTCAGTGACTTCTCACAGAGCACTCAGACAGCCCTGAAGTTCACAAAGTACACTACAGAAACAAAACACACCGTACCCTCTTCAATTTCCAAAACCTTGAATGTTACTTTCTACCACAGCTTCCCTGGTTTCCCAACAAGCATCCAAAAAATCTCCTTCTCAAAGCGATTTAATTTTTCGGGAGTGAGGGAAACAAGGCTCTATTTTGTTCTTTTATTGACTTACTCAGATGGTTCTGATTCTGCCTGGTGCTTTCGCTAGGCAACAGATTGTGGAATGTAATCTTCTTTCTTCTTAACTGATTTTAAATGAACTCTTCAAAATGTCCCTCTTCTGATCATCGCTGAACAGGGGCTTGCAATATTTGTAGTCAATATCATAATAGAGACGTTACTGACTTTTATGCACAGTAAAACACCTGGAAAGTCAAACACTGACCAACAGGAATTGGTTACTTCTACTGAGACAGATATAAAATGTTCAACGTTAAATTAACTAGCAAATATCAGGCTAAACTTTACAACTCCAGTGCATTTACTTCAGCAATGACTTTTCATAACAAACATAAAGACACCCAAAATATTCATCTGCAATAAGCATATAAAAATAATTTCTTACTCTCTTATTTGCTGTACCAGTTTATGAGTTCCTTTTGTTGCTTTCCATCACCCTAGCCAAAATAAGTTAGTACAATCATTTGGATGGGCTGCCTGCACACTGGGCAGGGCTTGTTCCTCTTCTTCAGTTTTCTTGCACACGTAAAACATGACATGAGATGTCCTGTTTTGCCATGTACTATGCAGCCATTTTTTGGCCTGCTTTGGCATATGACACAGGGCTCTATGCTGCTAACAGGCAGACTGGTCTCTGTACCTTCCTCTTTGTCTTTCATTTCTTTCTTCTCAGGTTCCTTGAAGTCCTCCTGGCTGCTGCAAAACACGCTACTAGATGTAGATGGCTGAGAATAATCTTCACTTTCCTGGGACTCAGATATCTGTACTGCTTTATCTTCATTCTCCTCCACAGCTGGTTCTTTATCTTCATCCGTTTTCACTTTCTTACAGTCAGGAACATCAAAACCTTCGTCAGATTCCAGGTGGAAAGAGCCTTCTAATTTGCTCTTCACCAGTTTATCGCTCTTCTCATCAGGAAGCCAGTCCTCACGGAGGGCCCAACATCTGTGGCAATGGCGTGGAAGCGGAGGATTCATTTCACTGCATTCAGGGCACTTCCAGTAGTCCTTTAGTAAATTAAAGGATGAAACAGTTTTAGCCACTTAGAATGCTCATTACTGAAGTATTCAGAGATCATTAAGAATTCATTGCTGCTAAAATAATAGCGGTTTGGAGCTATCAACAATTTTGTGTAAGAATTCCAGTCAGTGTCCAACTCTGCTTTATGGTCCTGGATTAAAACAGCCTCACTGTTATACGACTTCCTATTTTCTTCCCTCTTACAGTAGGTTTACAAAATAGAAGTGTAATAACACTGGCTTACTGTTTCTTAACCAAAATTTGAGAAACCTCTTTCTGGCAAAATGGCCGTTGATCCCATGAGTTTCAGCAACTGGAAAACGGTGGAGACTGAAGGGACGCTGAGCTGGGATGCTGAGCTGCTGGTGTGCAGAACGGCCAGATGAGGGCACTCTGACACAGCCGGGCGTCGCTGTGTCCAGCACCAAACACCAGCCATTAAAGAGGAGTTGCATCACTGCATCTCAGAGCTTCCTCCACACCATTCCAAAAATAAGCCACCACCTCACTAAAGACACGCCCTGCTTGTAAGGGCAAACACCTCCTTAGAATCAATACGCAGAAGGGGAAAAAATTAAAAAGCTTCTTATTTGGCACACCTGAAACGCTCTCTGCTTTGAGCTCTGAATAGCATCAGCAACATCAAAAGCTTAACAGCCTAATCCCTAAAAACGGAGTACAGGTGTTCTTCCACACACAAGCAGTGCTACATTTTCAGATTGCTATCTGTAAAACACAGGGCAAGCTAAGTCCCCCAGTCTACAGACCATTAAAGAACAAACATTTCAGGTAATTCTTCAAAACAGCATTCTTCAAACTTCAACTATGAAGAGCAACAAAATGAAGACGCTTTTAAATTACAGCAGGTATTTTTTTCATGCCTGTACAATTTGCTCCAAAATCCTGAACTTCCTCCCCCACTACAGGAACCTTCTGACAAAACTTAAAAGCCATCTAATCAGTTTACAGTACTGTTCTGCAAACAGGTGTGTACTCACATCTCCGTGCTACAGATTGGCTCTCAGGCTGGACAATAAAACTAGACATTATGACTTAAAGGAACAGCATTTTTATAATATATTATGACTTCATGATTTTTTTTCCCCTTTCTTTGTTTTTCCGTTTTGTATAAGGCAGATCTAGGCTCAAAATAATTTCCCCCCTCTAAGACACAGAAACTGTAAATTAGTGTTTTTCTTAATGCACCAGGAAACTTACTAAAAACATTTTTCACAACATCCATGTTTTGGATTCATCTACATGCCTCCACCTACTGTTAGTTCACCCAACTGATGATGCTTTGCCAGTCAAGATTTTACTCACAGCTAGAGAAATCTCTGGATCTTCATTGAATGAATCAGAATCACTGTCTTCATCTTGATAAATAGTCAGCTGATACACCTATTAAAAATACAAAAGCACTGATGTAACTGACACTTAGTATTCAACTAAAAATCTGGTTTCTGATAGACTACTTTTAATAAAATGCAGTAACAAGAAACGATGCACATACTCTCAATTATAAAGTACTTCCACAAAATTTGATGACTAGTTGGGGGATGAGGAAGAATCTTTCACATTAGGAACGAAGAAAAATGTAGAGCATCCAGACAGGAAGAACCACTCCTAAAGAAGTGGTTCTACTCATTGCTGGTAGGGCCACACCTGGAGTACTGTATCCACTCTGGGCTCCAGTACAAGAGAGACATGGAGCTGGGGCAGCTCATCCTGGTGTAAAAGGGGCCCAGGGTGGGGACAGACTCATTCATGTACAAAAATACCTAAAGGGAAGACATGAAGATGACTAAACCAAGTTGTTTTGGCTTGTTTTGGTTTTTTTTTGCCCAGCCATGAGTACCAACTGGAGCACAGGTGACTGACTGAACACAGACACTGGCTGCCCAGAAAGGCTACGGAGCCTTCTCCTTGGAAGCCTTCAAAAGCCGTGTGGGTAAGCAGCTCTAGGTGGCTCTGCCTGAACAGGAGGATTGGACAGGGTCATCTATAGAGGCTCCTTCCAACCACCAGCTTCCTGTAACGGTCACTACTGACTGCTCTTGGGAGCAGGGACCACCTCAGTCCTTTCCTCCTCCAAAGCAAACCAGTCTTTTCTCTCCACAGCACTCTAACTCACTGTAAATCACTACAGCCAGTCCCATTCCTTCTCTCCCAGGAATCATGCTTATGTATGCCCCTGTCTGATTCTGCCTTTGGTACTTACCTGATCTTGCCATGAGCCAATTCAGCTCTTAAGTAAAAGAAAACTAACACAGGAAAAAAAATATATTTTCCTGCTTCCCTCGTGACAGTCCAGGTATCCAGATCTCTCAAAAATGATGACAACACCTATAGCACTGCCTTCAAGCCTCCTAAAGAAAATTTCTAAAACTTTATTTAAGCATGCCTCTATGAAACGTATGTATTCACTGAAGCAAGAATTCTTTAGCAAACCATTACGAGGAAAGTTTCCATTCACTATGAAGTGTTGTCAAAAGTCCAACAGTTCAAAATGAATGCCTCTAGAATTAATTATGTAAGAATAATCTCAACCCCAACTAGTGAGTTGGAATCAAACATGTGGATGCCATTTGTCATGTAGCACACCTGAAGAATTACTGTTGCTTCTTGTTGGAATCTCAACATTTAGTGTTCTTTTTTTTTTTTTTTTTTAGAGCTGAGGGAAGGAAATTTAAAGTACCTCATCATCTTCATCTGTGAGCTCCTGTCCTTCTTCATTATGGCTATAGTCTTCTGAATAAATAGATTCAACTTCAAACTCTACACTAAACTGGTCTGAAACAGAACCGTGGTCAAACCAATCAGAGTTTTCACTTAGCGAACTGGCATCAAGATCCTGAATGAAACAAAAGAAAACACATTCAATCTCACTAGACCACGTCCATAACCATCACTGTTAAGATGAGATTATAATAAAACATAAAACAATGTAGTAGCTATGGAAGACATGAGAACAGCTGCTGTTAGATGGAACAACACTTAGGAGACAAACAGATTACAGCTGGCTAAACAAAGCTAGCTGAAAGCTTTCTGTGGCCTCTGGAATAGAGGAAGCAGTCAGCCCATGGCCACCATGGAGACTGCTACTATTATTCCACAAAGGCTCTCCTAACAAGTGTAGAACACATGCTGTCTTTTGGCACGTTCATTAAATTCTCTATTTTTCATCAGCAAAATAAAGCATTAGCATACAGTCTGCGCTCAGTAATTCAGAATCCAGCATATGACTAAGAATACTACCAGCTTAGGTCTTCAGCAGCAAAGCTGTAGTGGAATTACCAGCAGCCTATAGCTATGAAGAATTACAATTTCAATTCCTCTTTCATCACTCTAATACTTATTTTAAAACAAAAGGTATCTGACATTTCTCCCATACTGTGCCAAGTAGTAAGAATTTGCCTAGTTTTTAATGAATATTCAGATGAATGTTGGTATTTTAAAAATGCTCACTCCAGCCTTGTCAACAGACCTATTAAAGATCCCATTCCATCCACCCATCTCCTAACTTCTCTTTCCTCAGACTCAGACAAATTAATTACAAAAGTGATGCTTATCTGCACTTGCAGTAACTACAAACTGTACCACCAAATGAAATAAAATCAAGTACGTATTTTGACTTACAGGAATGGAAACAGAGTCTGTGGAATCACTGCTGTTGCTTCTGTCCCGGCACAGCCCGCTGACTACACACCATGAGAGACTTTCATCAAAGGTCAACGAGATGCTGTCTGACTTATGACGTTTTCTTCTGTCACTATGCAGATCATCTGAAGAATTTTCTTCTGGGCACATTCAAGAATCTTTATTACTCCAAAACATCTATGCAGTGTGCAGGTTTGTTTTGTTTATTTTTTTTAAACAGCAGCTTAAAATACAATTTACATAAGAAGAAATTTGAGAAAACTAAAATCATCCAGAACTGTAAAGGCACCAGAAATTAACTTAAGACAACACAGTAACACCATGAAAGGTGAAACATTCCTGAAACCAGCAATTCAGGGGCTGGCTTTCCCTATTTGTGCCACCAGTATAGCTTTCAAGTGGCAGCCTCCACACATAAGAAACAAAATAACTGCACACCTGGAAGCATTTTTACCTCTTTTCACACACGACACTCATAATAAGACTATTAACTTTAAGCAACACAGATAGGATTGTAATTGCACTAACCCCCTCTACAGGCAGAGGACAGAAAGAGGTTTTCAGGGGGCTTATGAGGCCACCCCAGAATTTGGAGGGAGATGAGTAACTTGCTCCCAGATCAAATGTGTGAAGAGGACCTCATGCTAGGCCAATTTGGGTTCAAGTTTCAGACACCTCAAGCAATTTGACAGTTAGTATCAGCACTAAATGTAGTTCTATTTACTCTGAATTCTTCAAATACATCATTATGCGAATGAGTTGGACAACACACAAACAAGAAAATCTTCAAGGCTAACGTACTATATAAAAACTGAAGCATGAAAATACTTCAAGTTGTACTTATTAAATATGCTTAGTCTGAAAGCCAAAAAGCAATGCTTTTTTACATACATCACATTTTGATACATCAACCGACAGCAGCATAAGCAGTAGGGAGACAGCACTTATGGGGCAGGCAAGTCAAAATTCAGCTCCACTGACTTTTAGAATGTTTGATAACAAAAAAATGTGTAAGAAAGCATTACAAAGTCAGTATATATGCACAGTGGAGTGAAAGTTCCCCAAGAGGACTGACAACTTGGTTCAGCAGACCTCACTAAGAACCTGCTGTCCCCTACAGACGCCCTCTGCGCGCCCCCTCTATTGTCCAACTTCAACCTGGCCCTGCGAAACACACCAAAAAATCCACAAGTGTCCAAGTCTTGAATCTTTCATTGTAAAAGAAAAGAGAACAAAACACTTGTACATACTTTGAGACTTCTCTTACTTTCCCTTGGTGCTTCTTGGCTCAGCCCCTTTTCTTTTTCCGCCCTGAGAGCCCCACCAAATTTGGTGCCCCCAGGCCCAAGGGTTGCTCCTCTCCATCGTTGTCCTCATTTAGTTGCCATGGCTCCATGCTGTACTGATACTGTACCACCACAAGTTTGCTATACACTATGAAAGCGGCTCCAAGGGAGCCGCTACCATCACAATTTAACAATAACAGTGGTTTAAAAGGAAGATTTCCTATAAATTAGAAAAAAAGTGTATATAAAAACACTATATTAAAAGAACTTTTAAGGTTGTAACAAACTAATAAACGGATGCAAAGGCAAGAGTTAATAATCAAACCTACAATAAGTAAGCACAACACAGGACCTTACGTGCTCTGGGTCATGCCTAAATATTACAGGTGATGATGATTAACTGTGACTTTCCATCCCTCCATCAGATTTTGTTGCAACATTAAAATGTTCTTTTAATTTAGTGCAAACCGCTTATCAAAGCAGCACAGTTCTTGGACCAATAATACAGAAGTCTATGCTGAAGACACACACACACACAGAAAGAAAAAAAAAAAAAAAACACTACACAGAAACTAAGGAACTTTAAAACGTTCCCAAGCAATTGAAGAAAAAAAACCACCTATGCAATGACAGGAGGTTATCACTGCCCAGTTAGTTCAAGTGTCAGCTCATGATGTAATGGAAGTGATGAAACAAAGTCGTGTAAGGAATCCCAAAGGGCGGCACTTAAGTTCAACTGCACACAACACCTCCATGGAGCAATTTAAAGTTACACAGGTTTTTGCTGACCAACTTCTTATTTACTAATTATCAGAAGAAACGCTCCATGGTCTGCAGATGTATTTACTAATCATTATTAATTAACTACAGTAAAGAACTGGAGACAAATACAATGCTTATGTGGCCAGACTGTCATGAAATGCTTATGGAATGGTCAGGTACCTAAATACATCCAACTGCATCCATTACCAATGAAAATCCAATGAGAGCTGCTTTAAGAGCAAAGAGAATGTGAAGTGTTGCAGCTGTCTACAAAGAGACCTGGAATGCACCTGACTGCATTAATAGAAACAGAAGTGCCCTCATTATGAAGACAGCACAAAAGTCCTGCTGATGTGAATAATTTGGGTAGATCCACAAGGCAAATTCTTCTACCTCGCTAACACCTCCTAGTAATCCAAACTGTAATGTGATACTGGAGCAGTGCAAGGAATTGCCTATCTCTTCCAGACTGAACGCTCTGGTTCAGACAGAGAAACACTGTTAGCATCTCTCAAGGCCAATAAGGCAACAGGATGTCCTTGTCATGACACTCAAAGCTCTGCATCACGAATCTGCACGTACCAGATTCACTGTGTGTTCTCCTCCTAGAAGATGTTGTTGGCTGCGAAGTTGCATTCGATGAAGTCTGCTTCTCTTCTAACTCTTGCATGGACTCCTGATTAACAGAAATACAGAATAAGCCCACACAGGAATATGAGGCGAGGGTTAGAATTACTCTAACTGCATCCAAACAATTGACAATATAGAAATGTAACAACTTACATCTCAGAACATAAAAGACAATATTAAAGGTTACCTTTAGAACAGTTTCTTTTTCAAGCCGAAATCTGGCATCGTCCTCAGGTGGAACAGCCAGTGTAGAGTCTGAAAACAAAGCAGTAAAGCAGCACTGAATTTGGTTATTAATTCCCTTCAATGAATGTACCTTAGCTGCAATTCTGCAGATGAAAGAATATACGTACAGAATATTTTTACATTCCTATGAAGTATGTTTTACTAGCTATCATCTCACACGAACACTGAATTAAATGATATTCAACAGAAGAAACACAGACTGTTGTTAATTATGGATCCTTATGACCAGGTAGACTATGAATTAATCAATTGTCTTCAAAGAAAAATTGTCTAAATTTAAGTTTGCTATCATAAGGACTGATACCAACAGCCCTTAAAACAACATCCCCAGCAGGTGGAAGTGCACCCTTAGGAAAAATTAAAACCAGTGAGTGCTGTAGTATGGATTTAGAAGCCCATTCACAAAACAGCTTCCACTACTTAACTTCTGCTACACTACTTATATTAGCCAGAAATTACAGCTAACGTATTTTATGCTGCAGAAAAGTTATCAATGTTTTAAGTATGGTTTTTTCCTTAAAACAAAAAACCAGAGGACTCAGTGTTGACAGTGTTATCTTCTA
Source organism: Lagopus leucura (assembly GCF_019238085.1). Lineage (NCBI taxonomy): Eukaryota > Metazoa > Chordata > Aves > Galliformes > Phasianidae > Lagopus > Lagopus leucura. The sequence goes on along the minus strand of NW_024962265.1, from coordinate 33,846,254 downwards.
AATGTACGTCACTCCATTTTGGAAATGAAAACTGAACACTAACAGAACAGAAAGCATTTGCTCTGACTTCACTGTTGGCACAAGATCACAAAGCTCATTTCTGGAATTAAACCTTTAACACCACAAAGTTTTAGCCATAAGAAATGCAAGCAGCTTTTTAATCGAGTCCTGTTTGTGCTTCACCTGGTTCAAATCCCACAACATTATCCAAATTTTAGTATAAAACCTTCCCAATCCCCCAAAGGAATACTGTTTGCTTTAATTTGCCTTCATCTGTGAGCACTGCAGCCACCAGTGCGTAAGGACCAGCAGCTAATTATGGAGAGGCAGATGCCATCTGATTACCAGACAAAAGATGCACTGACATGAGTTACATTTTCTCTTCTGCTATTTCCCCAAACTAGCTTACCTTGTTGATTGATTGCTATCAGATTTCTGGAAATCATGGAATATATTCTCCTTAGATGGGGATAAAGAAAGATGATGCAGGTTAGCTACTTTAGCTTTACTTATTCATACACACATTCCACACTTCGCTGAGAAGTTCTTCCTTTTTTTTTGTTTTCCCCCCCAACTGTGATAATTGGAGGTTGCCCAAAAAAGCAAGGCAATTCCTATGACAAGTGTAGAATACAGTTGTTGTAAAGTGCTGAAGCACTTTCAGCATTGTTTCACTCAAAGGAAAAGGAAGAGCTTTTATCCATCTCAGTACAGTCGAAAGAGCATTAGCTTCTAAATGCTCAGTCAGAGAGCAGAAAAGTCACAATCCTTTCCACAAAGAGCCCCTAACAAATCAACATTTATTTCTAACGAGAGGAATTCTCAATCAGTGCTTTTTGGATGGGACTAATCTGCACAGTCTGGCAAGACAAGCAATTTACTCAAAAGAAACGTTAAAATACCATAGCAAGGCTTTATTAGTGGCTAAGAGAACACACTGTGATTACATACTACTGTTCTCTGCTGTTGACTTCCAAAGCCTACATTGCTTCTCACATAAATCAGGCCAGCAGTCTGGTCTTAAATGTTTCTGCAATCCCCTTGCAGCTGTTACATTACAGAAGAGAATTTTCTTTCACCTTGGGATGGTCTGCCTGAGGCTACTGCAACACTTGCGAATGTGTGGAACGTTTGGGATTTCTTCATTACAGACACAAAGGTTAGTTCAGAGAAAAAGACCACATCAAGTGACAAATTAGGAAGGAGAGCTTACCATTTGTCAAGCTATAAAGAATTAATACAAGGCCGTACAAATTGCGGTCTCCATTATTTCACAACCAGATTCTCAGAAAGGAATTCCACTTTACCTGTGTTCTTTTACTGAAAAGCTCGTTACTCCAAATAAATCCCCAAGAAGATCATTTGCACAGTGCACAATATGCTGCTCTTTTTCATCGTATAACTGTTTAGACATAATATATTGTCCAAGATAGAATATTACCTGTAAAGCAAACCACAGACATTATCACATACAGAGGTTTTGCTCTTTGAAGATCAAATACAAGATAACACATTAAACTGTGATTTGCTCCCCTTACTCTGATTACCCAAAACTCCACCAGAGCTGCCATTTTCACCTATTGTTCCCTAAGTCTGTTATTCTAAGGACAGCCAGAAGTTTTTGTAGATGTTGAGAAACTTGGGAAACACTGCCTACCACCTGAGCAGGAAAATTCAAGCCAATACCTTGTTTCAACACTGTTTGTGAACCTCACTGCCTCCCCACAGTCAAACCAGAAAAACAATCTCCCTGTATTTACTGCAATCTACCTTTATTAATTAAAAGTTCTCACCTCCTTCATAGTAAAAGTGTCTTTTTCTGCACCAGCTAACTTCAACAGCTTCAACAACAGTGGCTTTGGTTTAACCTGTGTGGAGATGAAAACAGAACAGCATGCAGCAATTATTCACTGAACAGCTCTACAGATCAACACAGATTGGTTTCCCTCTTCTACATCAACCTGACATAAAAGACACACGGTACACGATAACCTATCCAAGGCTTTGGCTCTGCAAAGTTAAACTTAAGACCTCTATGACTCTCAGGTTCAGAGTGCAAGAGACAAAGCAAAGATCAGGTTCCCATGACACTGTATGAGGCTGTGGTTTCACCCGTGGCAGCCAGCTCTGCCCCTGAATCTCATCACCAGGGACAGGCAGACAGACCTCGTCCTTCCCATTGTAGGATTTCAGTCACTCCTACACCCACAATGCCCTCCCACAGGCTGGGCCAGCATTTCTCTCCACAGCCAATCTGTGAACAATTCCTGGAGCAAAGGGAGAAAACGCTCCCAAGTGATTCTTCCCCCTCCCCTTTTTCCCTCCGGCTGATCCCATTCATGGTGCTGTCCTCCAAACAGCTGTGCCAGCACAATGTAGGGGATGAGAACCAGCTGCAGGGGAGCCACAACTGCAAGCATGGTGCCTGCATGAAAACGGCTGAAGTCCCTGGGCGCTGCCACTTTAACAGCACTGCCACTTTAACAACAGCACAACGATTCTGTGTCCAGGCTAATTTTAGTTATCCTAAAATATTCCCCCAATACAACATGAGACAAGGAACAAGGGAAGCTTCCCTATATTCCATTTCAAACATTTGCTACAATTAACACCAAGCATTAGTGCGTTAGCAAGAGATCAGCTGCAAGAATCATGCATAGAAAACCCTGCAGACTACACCGTGTGCCTACTCACTCCCATTCTAAAAGCTTCAGCTCCTTGGAGCACGCAGGACACGGCAGCTTCACAGAGGAAGCTCACACTAACTTATGGGGCGAGGAAAGAAAACGTGCGGGAGTGTAAACGCCTCTGGATCCATATAAGAGCCTGCTATATAAGCAGAGAAGCCCCCCACGTGGGGAGCGCACAGCCGGCATCACCCCGCTGCAGCCCTCCTGGGCAGCGCCGCGCATTGCTGGGGGCTCGGACTAACGCTTCCTTACAAAGCCTGGCGTAACCGAAAGCGAAAACGCCAAATTTAAAACCCTCAGTTGCGCCTCGATGGCTTTCCCACACCCCGAACGACACCCATCATCCAGAGCTCATTACCCGCTTTGAACCGCTTCGCCAGGAAACTCGTATTCAGCTCGCCCAATCCTCCCAAGCAAGCAGCCTGCCCGCCACAGAGCTCCGGGAAACAGCGCCCGGCTCCCCGGCCCCCCACACGCGGGCGGTTCGGTTCTGCTCCGCTCTGCCCCGCTCTCACAGACGGGACCGAAATGCGCCCGTGTCCCCGCACCGCCACCCGCGAGCACTGACCAGAGCCTCCTGTTCCGAGGCGCTGACAGGAGAGCCGTCCGTCAGGGAGGTCATCTCGGTATTGCACGTTTGCCTGCAGTCGAGGGGACAACAGACGCAGCGTCACGTCACGATACGTCACGACCGCACAGCGCTGCACCCCGGGCTCGGGACAGCCGGGCCATGCGGGCCGGGCCGCCCTTATATAGCGCTGCCAGGAGGCAAGTCGGGGCTTGGCTACGGCCGCCACGGCCCGACATGTCCGAGCATGACCCGGCGCGGCGCTGCCGAGTCACCGCAGGGCGGTGGAGCGCCGCTGACTCACGGCACGGCGCAGCGGAAGGCCGCCCCCCGCTGGCCCCGCTCTCCGAGGCCTGCGGGCGGAAGCCGCGCCGCTCGCCTAGGCCGCGCTCCGACCTTCCCTACCCGCCCCCCTCCGTCCCGCCCTGAGGCGGCCGCCCGAACGGCGTCCCGGCTCCCGCGGCTAGCTAACCGAGGCCCCACGCACCGCCAGCCGCGCCCGCTTCGCCGCCCGGCCCGGAGGAACGCGGGCCTTACGAGGCCGCAGCAAGCTCCGCGCCCCACGCCGCCATCTTGGCCGCGCGGCCCCCCCCGTCCAGCGCCCCCTAACGGCCGCGGGGCAACGGCCGCGTCGCGCGCAGCCCTCAGGCGGTGCCCCAGGAGCAGGGCTGTCGGGGCGCCGGGGTCGCGGGGCGGCAGGAGCGGCGCTGAGGGAAAGGCTGTTGTAGAAGGCTTCGCTCTGCCGCCTTTTCCGTCTTAATAAAGGCAGAGGGTCCTGCTAGCAGCCCTGGTGCGTTCAGGGAGATAACAGTGTCGTGCCTGGCTAAAACGCAACCGTGCCTTTGGGTGATGATTTGATTAGCAGTGCTCACTTTGGCCCCTTTTTTTTTTGCTGATATTTAGGAAACTAGGGGGAAATTTTACTTCCCTAGAGAAATGAGCAGTGTGAGCTACGTTCCTGTCCCCTCTCACTCTAATTTTGAACATGAGGCTATTCAGGAGCATGTCATTGGGGTGGATGCTCATTAGTGGCCACGCTTCAGTCAGCACTGATTGGTTATCAGTCTGTCTCCCTTTTCTCATTGTCAGGTTTATTTGCCCACAGTGACACTTCAGAATTATCTTTGAAGAGAGAAAAGGTTTGTTAAGGAACAAGAATGCTGCAAATGGTGTGTGAAGATGGGCAGCAGCAGAGCAGCTCCGTGAGGCTGCTTTCCCATGACAACTAACTTGTTCTGACAAGCAGTGGGTAATTGCCTGGACTTGTCCACTGGCCAAACACAGATTTCCAGCAACAACAGCACCTCCGAAAAATTCCAGCCTTGGTTTATTGCACTGAAGTGTTTGTGTGATGAGAGAGAGCAAGCTTGCTGTCCATGTAGAGTGTAAAGCTCAACGCCTAGTGAGGGACGGCTGAGAAGCTGCAGCAGGTCTGCTCCACGTGCTCGTCCCTATTAGCATCAATGCAAACAGACCTTGTTTTAAGTGCCTTGTCCTGCCATCAGCAAAGTTAGCTATCTGATTGCTTCAACACAGCACACAACTTACTCAGATCCTTACTGAATTCCTAGTCTGGTCATCAATAGAAAATAACTTCTCTGCAAAAATGTGATAGAACGGAATGGCTACGGTGAGTAGATTTAATGCTGAGTGCTGCATCTCGTCCTTATGTGGCAGACAAGCAATGTACATACATAATGTATTTTACTGAACTGAAAAAAAGAGTATTTCATAAAATGAATTGCAGAACAGCCTGGGTTGGAAGGGACCTCAAGGATCATCAAGTTCCAACCCCCCTGCTGCAGACAGGGTTACCAGGCACTAGATCAAGTACTAGATCAGATTGCCCAAGGTCCCACCTAGCCTGGCCTTAAACACCTCCAGGGATGGGGCATCAGGCACTTCTGAAGACATATCACATTACTGAACCATCTTTTAAACATGACATCATTTTGCTCAAGGTGTGTGGTAATAAAGATTTTTTTATATTAGCATTACATTTTCTACATAAATATAGCCCAAGATATATTGAACTGGTGGCTATTATTTTGTTTCTCCACTTCTCCTCCAACAAGCATCTCATGACCGGTGTATTTGTGATCAGGTTGTGATTCTTTAAGGAACAACTTTTCTTACCACTCTATTAACAGCTGAGACGGGGAAAAAAGAAAAGCAGTTTCTGTCTAGAATTGTTATCTGGCTCCAAGGTCAACCTTGCCTCTTTTCTCAAACAGACTAATCTCGAGGAAGGAGAGGCTTAAGTAGGTAAAATATGCTGTTTATGCTTTGCTAGAGAGATAATGCTATTTTCTGACTTGTAATGCTGCACCACTTTTGTCGCATTTGTCACTAATACAGCAGATGCTGTTTCACCAACATGCACAATTATTTTCTTACACCTGATAGTTCTGGACAAGTATAACTAAAAGTTTTATGAAGGGTGAGTAATAAGCCTGTATAGTGGTGAGAACTGACTTCCCCACTATGACAAGGTCCTAAAAAGACAAGAAAAGAAAGGGTCTACAATAAGACCCCATATGCCACAGGTTTTCAATATCTCTGTAATTTATTTCTAATGTTACAGATAGTATCTGGAGCAGCTGTAGTTAACTGAAGATACCCACTTCACATCACTGGTAGCTAACATACTACGACATCCATATCAGTATAAATTCAGGTTCTACATACAGATGTTTCATCATGTAATGCTTGCAAACTAAATCATTTTTTTCTGAGTTGGATCCGGTCTACCTATAAGCACATTTCCCAGAGGAAAGATGGGTTGCTGTGCTGCAGGGATGCCCAACTCATAAGAATAGATGAGCCATAAAAAACTTCAGTTTCAGATTTTTATTCCTCATCCCAGTTGATTTATTTTTCCAACATGTCCTGACTCTTTCCTCATGTACTGCCTAGACAACACTCAGCGTATGCCTGAAATGGCCTGACATTCCCACAAGATGGTCAGAGGCACAGGTGGTCAGGTTTCTTCAGTTCTGCTCTGTAACCCATTTGCTGCTGCTTGGCTATCAGCTGGGCTAACCTCTTGTGCCATCCTTCAACTGCTCCCAGGCCAAAACAAAAAAAAAATTCTGGAGCTTCTGCTGATGGGTCCTTTCTTAGCATCTCTGTTAGTGTGCCAGGAACCTGTGATCTGACTGTCAGACACTGCAAGGGAAAGGACAGAGGAGAAAGGATGCTGAGATGGTGCCTGCAGCAAGGCTCACTGCAGGGCTGCCTGCCACAGCCACGACCCTGCGTGCCGCTCAGTGGGTCCACGCACGGCTGTGTAAATATCAGAGAAAGAATTCTGTTGTTTTCTTTCCTGACATTCCTGTTCTCTTGTATAAGAAAAAGCACACGTAGGAAACATGGTTTAGAGAACTCACCCTAAGTCTTGCTAAGCCAAGACCTGTACTGGTACAGAGGTCAGTCAGTACCATCAGAAACTTTGTGCTACAAAATGACATCCAAATTTTGTGCAAATGAAAAGGAGATGCAGCCTTCTGTGGGGTAATTTTGAACACAGTAATGCAAAGTGGAAATCAAGGGGAAGGCTCAGCAGCTGGGAGAACACAGACAGCACGGTCAGTGCTCTTGCAGCTGTTAAGCAGGGAAGGCTATGCTGTATTTTGCTGTTAAACAGGAGCTGTGCCAGATACAACCTTCCACATTTTGAAAACCGTAGCCTTACTTCAGGGGGACTGACAAAGGCAGTGCCAAGCAGAAGGTTTTTCTGACAGCTGGTCAGGAGCTCTCACTCCCTGCAGCCAGGCAGCACGGCTCTTGTGAGCACCAAAAGCAAGCAGCCCCAAAAACACCTGGAGCTGAACCAAGGCCACATCAGAAGACAGCAGGTTTTGGTTTTGCTTTTGTTTACTCGAAATACACATTCCTCCATGCTTTTGGGAGACCTGCATAGCGTCTGACTGCCTGCCCAAATCTGATTCTTGTTTGGTAGCAGCTCAGTCAGCCTGAAGCAAAACTAAACAGAACAGTAATGTATCCTGTCAAAAACTGGCAAAATTATAAACCCATTATCTGCAACTTCTACTGAGCGGTGCCCAATGTCTAATGTGGAATGCAACTTTTTATTCTTCTATTTTTCTCTCTCTAGTATTCAGCTCAGTCCTCCCTTTTGAAAGGAGCTCGTGGAGTGATTCTGGAGAACAGAAAAGAAGAAGCCTAGGAAGGAGTTCTGTCTCCCAGCAGCTTTGGTGACAGCTATCACTGAGTGATAGAATAAATCCATTTTTTCTCCTACTCTTGTTAACCAGGGGTGAAGTACACGGCTGGGATGTGACCACGTCCTGCTCTCCCAACTTGTAGCTGTGAAAATTGATCAATGCAGTGACCTCTCTCTCTGTGGGACTTGTTTGCTTCTAATTACATCAGAGAAAGCCCCGTTTAAGCAGATTAGGACGGCGCCAGTTGAGTTTAGAAGTGTTTCATTAATTCGGTTCCACGGTCATTCTGATGTCAGCCTGTTCAGGGAGTCACCCAGAAGGCTGCATACGGAGCTCGTGTGAAAGATGGATGCTTTCAGGAGCTCCCAAGGAGCCCCGCAGTGCATCCACGTTCTGAAATGTTCTCAGGGGAGCCTCGCTCCAGGAAAGGCTGCCAACAAAGTGGGCAGAACAAGCGCCGTCTGCTCGAGGTGCCGCGCACGGGCAGAGCCATACAGACAGACAGAACTCTGGCTGGGGATGAGGTCAGCCTGACAGTGCTGTTTTAGTCAGGCTGCAGTTTGGGTTGGGGGGGGGAATTATAAACGGATCCTAACTGCCTGGCCGTGATTCCAACTGCTCGTTGCTAACAACAGAGGCCCGCGGGGCGTTACATTACATGACACAAGCAGCTCCTTAACCAGGCCCTGCATTGTGGTCTGGCCGTGGATCTCCTACCGTTGTCCAAGCCCCGCTGATGTATTTGTCCACATGTCTCCTGCCTGCTCTCCTTCTTGCTTTCGAGCTGTGTATTACACAAGAAATAGTAGTCTTTATTTTAGAACTTAACATTGCTGTAACTCCCTCCCTTGCAGACCTGGTTGTGTTCTGCTCCACAGTGTCGTGTTTGGTTGGTGCAGCCCTTTCGCTGTATGATTTTACATTGCACACAATGAGCTACCCATTTCTGAAGAAGCCTCTGCATTTCCCTTCTGCTAACGATAGATGTGGCATGTGAATTACAAAGTCACCATTCTCCTGGTATCAGACTGATCTCTGCTTTTGAAAGCATTGCTTTACAAATACAACTCTTAACATACATGGAGTGAAACAATACCAGCAGTTAGCCAAGTCGTTGGGAGCACGTTACTGAAAGCCTTACCCACCCTAGGGCAGATTCCTATTGAAATCTTGAAGGTTAATGTGAGTAATCTCACTCAGGAGTCCCTAGCCATCACAAACCGGCTACCTTATGAATCTACAGAGCGTATTCCAACGCCTACGCTGGAAATGGGTTTATTGAGATAAGTTTGCTCTGAACTTGTTTGAGATTAGGACTCCTCCAGACCAGGCATGGATGCATAGATATCCTGAAATAAAATGTTGTACCCAGCTTAGTCATCCTTTTGAAGCGTCACCTTGCTTTCCTGGCTATCAAACCTACATCTTTTTTTATCTATATTCAGGTGTATCCTGATGAAATGTCACCTCACCATCTAATTGCTACAACTACTTGTTGCTTAGCAAGAAGAGAAGTTTTTTATGTTGTCCAGTTGTCTGCCAGTGAATGAATACCTGCTTTAGCACAAACATGAAACAACCACATCTAAGTAAGGAACACTGTCAGGCCACAGAAGTACAAAGGCTCTCTCTGGGCTGATGGAGCAGTACCATCACCACAGGGTGTGAGAGAAGGGTTCTGCAGTTCTGCTAGGAAGGAGCTCTTCCAGTGCTAGTTCAATCATTTCAGTGTCTGTAGTGGTATGGACTCTTCTGACTGATGTTTTGTTCACCTTGTGAAACTAGCAATCTAAATCTGCAGATGTCCTGGAACATCCTGAATCACAGTCAGAAAATCAACCTGAACTCCAGCAGAGACCCAAACCAAGAAGATGGCAATTTATGGATTGCTAATAGTAAGCTTGTGAGCTTGCACACAAGCAAAAAAATGCATTGCTTTCTTTGTCAACAAGCAAACTATCATGTAATTCTTTGTCCAGACAGTGGTTATTCCAGTCTTGCCCTTTTCCCTTCAAAATGGCGTCTATTTGATTTGAAAGACACAGAAAAAGGTAGGCTTTCTACATCTAGAGTCAGCATAAATACAAAAATGACAAGAGGGGAGAGTACAAAATAAATTCAGTGATGAATCCCAGACAATTATGGACAAACTTGCACCAAGTTTTCCCTTTGCCTCGTTGGCAAAGTAGGCTGTGATACAGCGCTTTGTACCCCGGGCATCTTGAGCTTTGCACAGGAAGCAGGGTATACTGGAGAGGCAGTCTTCCTGAAGCACACTGTCTTTTATTCTTTAAATTTGCAAACCATAATGAACATGCAGTAAAGTACTGTTATTATTAATAATGATTGTTATTGTGTTTCCAGTGGTGTATTAACATTCTGATCAAAAGAAAGACCTGAAAAGGAAGAGAATGTACATAGAACTTATTCAACTGCCCCAATATTCATACAACCTTGTTATCATGTAGTTGCACTTTCACCCTGAGTGATCCTTTCCCAAATTTCTTCTGGCAAAGGGTTTATATTTCTGAAGTCTCTTAGAATTTGCATCTTTCATTTTTATTTATGGCTGATGACGCGGTTTACTTCCTGCATCCTACACGTACTTGGATCTTCACAAAGAACATAACTAATCATCTTGCTCTCTCTTTGCCAAAACCTGCCAGGATTGTCTAAGTGCATTATCAACACGGTGTCATCAGGTTAGTGAATGTTAAAGATGTGATACAAAGATTTATTTGCTGATGTTCTTAATGGGTCTGTTTGGGACCTCTTCCTTCCATCTGTCCTCAGGGTTTGTCCCTTGCCACTAAAACATGGAAAGCACCTATTTAGCCTTCACTTGAATGTCATTTGTATCCATTTCCCATTCTGCAGCTGCTCACACCACATCTCAGAGTTCCTTTTTCCTATTCAGGTGTTTGCTAAGAAAGGGCCTGGGAAGCAGGGACTGAACCTCATCTCCCAGAATTAAGGAACCATGACTGGTGAGGAAGAACAAACCAGGAAATACTTTTGTTCTATAACAGAACATGCAAATGTCCCTGAAGATCTACAGGTTTCTGCAAAAATTATTTCTCCTTCAACAGCAATCTAACTCAGAATAAAACCATTTTTCTGTTGGAAATGTATGAGGCCATGTGTGAGGGGATAAGCATGGTACCCAGGCCTTTCAGCTACAACTGCAGGGAAATGAGGTGGCCAAGAATACAGCTGGGTGTTCCTGGGAGGCCTTCTGAAACCTTCATAAACACAGTTCTGTTATTGCAGCCTGGATGATTAATCTGCTCGTGCCAACCGGGGTGACAAAGCCTTGGTATATGACAGTTACAGACTTCTACTGAATCACGGGGGAAGCTCTTGTATATGTTTTCCACCCTCAAAGCTGCAGTGAGAAACTAAGCAGGATTTGCGCATTCTGGAGATCAAGTGATCTTTTATGTACACCTCAGAGTTTCTCCACTTGCCTCCTTTGGTGCCTCTCTCATTACTTGCATATTCTTTGTCTCTTTGTCCCCTATATTTTGGTAGTATTTTCACAGTCTGTTTAAATATATGCCCTCTCAACCCTTAAAAAGTAGTTTCATACCAAGAGCTTGTAAGCTGATTTACTCTCATGCAAGACTAACTCTTGCATGTCCTCATTTCTCTAGTTACGTCTGAAAACGTTTCTACAATTGGATTAACTCAGAAGTACAATGCAGGAGGGTTTATTCTTTTTTTACTGTTTTAATGTCCATATATTTGACACCTTGCCTTTATTTATTTATTTTTTTTACTGTGGAGTCTTCACAGCTCCTGTCTGAAAGTCACCTGGTGCTGGCTGCCAGTGTGTTGTATGTTTTAGCCCAGGGAGGTCTCTGATGAGCCCAGCTGTGCTAGAGAAACTTGAACAAGACGGGTAGTAGTTGAAGGGGACTTGGTTTTGTTCCAGAATAAGTTTTTGGTTCTGACTAAATATGAAACAGGAAAATGAAGGGGAATCCCCACCCTTGCAGTTCTACAAATTGAAACCTCTTTCTAAAGGACAGGATAACATCCACAGTGTTTATCAGCAAGGCAAGGTTTGCAGGGAAAGAGGATATACAAATCCAGCTGGTATATGCATTTCTGAAGGGTGTCATTAAGGTTGTTTTTCTGCCGTCTCCCCTGGCTACATTAGCTGATCTAACAGCGCTCTATTTACAAAGCTCGCCTCACTTAGCCTTAGAACATGCAGACTTTCGAAGTTTTGTCCGGAATGGCTTGTGAGTGATTCTGCCATCTGGTGGAGAAAGGTTGTTCTTTTTTTTTTCTCCATTTTAAACACGCAAAGAAAGGCTCTTGGAAATAAATGCAGAAAACTTTCACAAACCCGCTGATGCCACTGTAAAAGCAGGACACGAACTGAGCTCTGCAAAAGAAAAACTCACAATGAATATCTGTTCTATGCTTTGTTTTAGTCTATTAAAGGCTTAATTTCTCAATTCTCTCTTGCCTTCCAGAGCAAACACGTCCATGGACATTTTGGTATTCTTTCACTCAGCTGATTTCACAGAGTCTGTCTCAACACCCAGATTAGATCAGCCATCTCATTATTTTTATCTATGGTAGCTTTGATTCTGTGAACTTTTCCTTGGCAGATCCTTCTGCCTTTCTTGTGTATCAGGAGAGATATGCAGGCACTGGATTTTGACTTTTGACCCATCTTACTTATCTTAAAATCACGTCATTTAGAAACGAGCCAAGGCCAGACGGCACAGCATGAGAGAACATTCTGAGAGAAATGGACCATGGTAGTGCTACTCATGAGGGAAAAGTTCCAAACCTGCCTCTGGATCTGAGAGAGATTCCTACATCATGACCAGCTTGGTTGTCAGAAGACAAGCCACAGTTACCTTGCATAGACAAAATAAGCCTCAAACACATTCAGAAATGCAGTGCAGTAATGTATGTGTGAGTGCACATAAGTGGCTTTCTACACCAACAAACAGTATCTAGAAGATTCATGAGAATATTTGCTTTTCTCCAATTTTTACTGAAGAAGGCCTGGTGGAATACGGACCATCCCTTTTGGCAAATACTTTGCCTTTCCTGCTCTTTAACTCTTGCAGTGCAGGAGATGCCACTATAACTAGATAGGGCAAATAGAGCTGCCGGGAACTATTGACTTGGGCTTGTTGTCCCTGATCCCTCATCAGCCACACTATCTGCATGCCACCTCTGCTCATCGTATTTTCAGTTAGCTCAGATCCCTGATGTAGTCCTGAGTAGTTCCACAGTGGCTGGGCCGGGTCACAGCTGGGATGGTGGCAGACAGGTGGGCAGGGAAACGGCAGGATCTGCTTCAGCTAGCTTAGGCGTAGTACTAGTGCTGCCAATATGCAGACAGCTCGATTGACTTCAAAGCATACCACTGCAAAAGGGAGCTGCCCTATTCCCTTCCTCCTCTCCTCACTGCTGGCTGTTGGATTGACACAGCTATCTCCCTTAGTTAAGTGATGCACTGAAAACATGTCCTGAGCTCATTTAACGCTCCACACAATGGTCTTGCCAGGAGCTGTGAATTCCCAGCCAAGTTTTTCTGGGAGCTGGCTTTGGCTCATTTGACCACAGAGCCATCTGATTCAACAGCAGGCTGTTTACTTTTATTTGCCGCCAGTCAGCTTGCTTTACCATGCAGTCAGATAGGCATGAGACATCACCAGGAACAAGCAGCTGGAAGCAGAGACCAGGAGATGGAAATGGGCCCCAGGAATAATCCCTTCTAAAGGCAGAGAGTCATTGAGTGGTCTTTCCCTTATCACCTCACTGCACTCTGGGTGTCCTGCCACTACCTGTGGTAACAGTCACTGGGGCTGATAATCCCTGCGGTATCTCATGAGATTGAACCAAATTCCCAGAAGTTGCCCTCAAGTGCTGTGTAAGGAGAAGACTACATGCTGCCCTACCCACCTATTCCTGTGTTGCAAGGAAGCTGAAAGCTTTCTTTGCAAGGAATGTTGGGCTGATTATACCTGCAAAGACACTTCTGATGGGAATTTGCAGACTGTTGTGTTTTATAGCTCACTCTGTACTTCAAGCTAAACCTGTTCTCTTCTCTGAGAGCTTCTTTGGCAGTGCACATCCTGACATCCAGAGAGCACGTCTCAGCTGTGTGTTTTGCATTTCACTTGCGCAGCTGCTTAAGAGAGTTTTCTTACTGATAGCAAATGCATACATATTACTGCAGCAACTTAACAAGAGCGAGAAGGGAGGATCTCTCATCACGCAGCTAAATCTTTGCATTGCCTTCAAAGCTTTCTCCCCACACAATTCCAAAATTATGATCTTGATATTTCTTTGCCTAGTAGCAGGCAAGATTTGCTGTTGTTAATATAGCTTTGATCAAGCAGCTCGAGCAAGTAAAGCTGTTCCAGTTCCAGACATCACTTCCCTCTGCTGATTCCTCTCTTAGCAAAGCTTACCGCCCCCACAGCACACTACAGGGCGGGATCACTGCCCACATCCCAGTGGGCTCAGATCACAGTCTGGCATGCTAAGCTCTTGCTCAAGTGGCTGCATCCAGATGAAACTATGGCACTGGCACACATTCCTCCGTGCTGACGTGGATGGGAAAGGACAATGGTCTCTAGGAGAGGAGAAGCCACAAGCAGCTGGGGAGCAGTAGTCACACATCACTGTCCACTTGGTCCACGCAGCCATATAACTATTTTAAAGAAGACCAAAACTATAACTCCAATAAGACTAAGAAAACTTTATAGTGTTCTCTATACTATGCACGGATATCAGCCCTCCATTTTTGCTAGGTTTTCTTTCTAGTTTTCAACACAAGTGGAGCCTCTCAGAGCCCACTATCTATTGCTTCCTCCCCTGCTACAACCCAATCACAGCAAACCACTTTTGCAGAAGTCTGTCCCAAAGTTTATTTCATTTGTTCATAGCCCCAAGATGTTAAATTCAGCTAGTAAGTAAGGATATCATATCCTAATGTAATGTATTTAAGTATCCTTGTATATATTGATTTGACTATTTTTAAAAGGAAACCTCCAAGTGCAGGGGACTGCTTATCTTGCTTTTACAGGGTTCTGAAAACACTGAGAATACTGAACTATAAGAGATTTAAATCCCAGCTTGCCCAGGGACAAGTAACAGCAAGTAGAAATTAACCAACCTTTGACAGGAATACCTCACTGACTTCCTGCTTATGTGACACAATGTGAACTATTATAGGCTGTCACATGAGTAAAGCTGTCTTCAGGGAAGGAAAAGCAGCTGATGCAACACAGACTTGTTCTGCTAAAAGGAGCAGGCTGAAAACCAGGACCAGCATCAAAATGCCTCATGCAATGTTGAGGTCTGAATGACAACCAAATACAACTGGTTCTGTAATCTCACACCTAGTTCTGCAGCACCAAAGCACTGCAGGTGCTGAGCAATGCATGCTCCATCACTCTCCCCACTACACATGCGCTGTGCCATCAGCTGGACCACCTGGGGCTGCAGGTTAGAGCATGGCCCAGGATTTGCTTAGGGTATGACAATGACCTGTCCACCCCTAATAAAGGCAAACTATCCATGAATCAGAATAGCCCTTAGGGGGAACTTTTGCTTGGATTGTTTGTAAACAAGTCTCCTGCATCTCTCCCTACTTTTATATTTATAACATGCAAACCAAAGTCTTGTGCAATGTGAAGAAGTGGGTCTCCAGAAAATGACACTAGCAGAAAAGCATGGGAATATTGTTTATCCTAATCAGAAGGGTCATCTTGCATTTAGAAAAGTGGGAAGATGTTTTCAGAAATATCATTGCCTAAAACACATGTGACCTCTGCTGTTGGTTTCTCCTTTTAGCTGGATTAACAGAGCCAGCATTAGCCTAACCATCACAACAAATATATTTAACAGGCAAACCAGCCTGGACTCCAGAAGACCCTAACATCCCTTTGTGCTCCTTGGACAGCAGCATTTTATCTTATGACAGCTGATATTCTAAGGCACAGTGGGCTTCTCCCACTCAGCTAGGGGATGGAAACATACACATCTGTACATAAACTACATCTTAATAAAAGCTTTTCCGATGCAACTGCAGCGTACTGTAAAACAAAACCTATCCAGTCCCTGCATTTAGCTACTCAACAACAGAAAAAAAAACAGTGCTTTTCCCCCCAGAGAGAAAGAGAGTAAGAAAGTGAAAAAGAAAAAAATATTACAGAGTAAGGAAGCAGCACAAGGACTCTGCCTCACTGTTAAACAGCATAGCTCATTGATTTGGAGACCAGAAAAATGTCAAACTTGTCAACTATGCAGCTTCACTTCTGGAAAGGCTGAGCACATACCGTTCTCCATTAAGTACAACAGAAAGGGAAGAAGTTGACCCCAACAGATCCAGCCCTGTTATTCAAAATCCTAATGGTGGAGTTAGGTACCTAAACTTAGACTCTATACTCATAAACTTGCCAACATTCCTATATGTATAGTGTATCCATACGCTGTAAACTTCATTCAGTTACCTATTAATCCAATCTTGTTTTCTCTTTGTTATTATTTCTTTTTAAACACACAGTCACTCCTGTTCTGGGCATGCCAGGGCTGCGATAGCTCTGTGTGCTCCACCCAACCAGGGCAGCTCCTTTAAACAAACTTGTCTCTCAGCCTCACCTTTAAAGAAGAAAAAAAATACAACTGTTTTCTGTGCCAACGTCATTAAAAATACGTTCTCACATTGAACTTCAACCAGAGATCTCCTCCCTGTGTTTCCTGGATGTGACACAGCCGTTTAGAGGTCTAAAAATAAACCTGGCCATTCCGAAACACTGCCAGCCTGCATGTGTATCCTGTATTTATATGAGCTATGAATACAATTTCTGTCTCAATTGCCAAATTCCCTAGAAGATGGCATAGCTACACTTCATACAAAAGGGCAGACTGCAACAAGAAAGGGAGTTTTCTTATGCGCCTCCTAAAAGGAAATGGCAAAGGCTGCATTTTGAAAAGATGGGTAATTGCCTTTCAACACTACCAATGAGAAGGGAATGCATTCGACTTTTGTTAGTTTCAGTTGTACCACAGATTGCAGCAATGACCCTCTGGGGTGGATCCCCTACAGCAGAGCTGACTGGACACTGAGTATGTTTTATTCCCCAGAAAAGATCCTTCAGCCATCAGAGGAAGATAACAGCAAGACCCAAGTCAGCCAGATGAAGGTAGAAACAGAAACGCAGCAAGACAATCACAGAACTGTAGGGGTTGGAAGGGACCTCCAGAGATCATCGAGTCCAACCCCCCTGCCAAAGCAGGTTCCCTACAGCAGGTCGCACAGGTCGGCATCCAGGCAGCTCTTGAACATCTCCAGAGAAGGAGACTCCACCACCTCCCTGGGCAGCCTGTTCCAGTGCTCCGTCACCTCACTGTAAAGAAGTTCTTGCGCACATTTGTGCAGAACTTCCTGTGCTGCAGTTTCTGGCCGTTTCCCCTTGTCCTGTCTCCACACACTGCTGAAAACAGTCTGGCCTCACTACTCTGCCCCCCACACCTTAGATATTTATAGACCTGGATCAGGTCCCCTCTCAGCCTTCTTTTCTCAAGGCTGAACAGACCCAGTTCACTCAGCCTTTCCTCATAGGAGAGATGCTCCAGGCCCTTCACCATCTTCGTGGCCCTCCGCTGGACTCTTTCCAAGAGATCCCTGTCTTTTTTGTACTGGGGAGCCCAGAACTGGACGCAGTACTCCAGATGAGGTCTTACCAGGGCAGAGTAGAGGGGGAGGATCACCTCCTTTGACCTGCTGGCCACACTCTTTTTTAATGCACCCCAGGATGCCATTGGCCCTCTTGGCCACAAGGGCACACTGCTGGTTCATGGCCAACCTGTCGTCCACCAGGACACCCAGGTTCCTCTCTGCAGAGCTCCCCTCCAGCAGCTCATCCCCCAACCTGTACTGGTGCATGCAATTATTCCTCCCCAGATACAAGATTCTACACTTGCTTTTGTTAAACCTCATCTGGTTTCTTTCTGCCCAGCTCTCCAGCCTGTCCAGGTCTTGCTGAATGGCAACACAGCCTTCAGGCATGTCAGCCAATCCTCCCAACTTCGTATCATCAGCAAACTTGCTGAGGGTGGCCACTATCTCCTCATCAAGGTCATTGATGAAGATGTTGAACAAGACCAGACCCAGCACAGACCCCTGAGGAACACCACTGGTTACAGGTCTCCAACCAGACTCTGCACCATCGACGACAACCCTCTGTGCTCTGCCAGTCAGCCAGTTCTCAACCCACCTCACTGTCCACTCATCTATCCCACACTTCCTCAGCTTTGTTATAAGGACGTCATGAGGGACAGTATCAAAAGCCTTGCTGAAACCAAGGTAGACTACATCCACTGCTCTCCCCCCATCCGCCCAGCCAGAGACAACATCATAGAAGGCTACCAGGTTGGTCAAGCATGTCAGACAAGCTAATAGGGAAACAAGATGTTTTCGTTGGACCAGTGAACGAGGCTGAAAACAGAGGGCAGCTCTCAGGCACACAAACTGTCTTCTGTACTCACAGCACCACCGAGCGAGCAGGAGGTGGAATAATAGCTCCCTTCTCAGGAAGGTTATCCACATCTGCAGGAAGAGCCTGGCAAAGATTTGATACTGACTGAATCCAGCTATTTATTTCTTTTTTGCACGGCATCCATGCATTCAATTATTATTAACAGCTCGTTTAAGCTCAGGTTGTCAACTACTACAGCATAGCAAGAATTCATACAACTCAATTTTCGCAACACCCATCAGGAGGTAAACCGACAGCTCTCCCTTGTGCTTAGCATGGATCTGTCTGGTGAAATGACTCTATGTATTACAGTAGGATTTCTCACTACCCAAGATGGTATTGGCTCCCGTTGATGGCTTTTCACTTCATGTTCTATTCCTTCTCTATCGTTGCAGCAACTGAGCTACCAAATGGAAGGCTGAGATTGCTATCAAAGTACCAGCAGGAGGAGAACCTGTCTGCAACAGAAATGCGGTGCTTCTTTGTATCTACATGACAATACTGGAGGGGCTAACAGAACTGCATGGTCCCAGTTAGAGTGAGGTTTTGCAAAACAAAGGGTATCTTCACCACTTACCCACTCTAATTCTCCTTTACTCCCCGTTCCTCTTTTGTTTCTAATTAAACAAGGAAGTTGGGTTATGAATGGCTACCAAAAAAATGTTGAGAGGCAAAAAAAAAACAAAAACAAAACTCAGACGCCCTAGGTCTGTAAACCAAAATACACTTCTTTCGAAATCCAGGTGAAATAACCGACTGCACACCAGGGAGCAGAACAGACATCCTGGGAGAAAAATCTTAAAACAAAAGGTAAATTGAGGGCTTGTTCTCTGAATTCCCTTAAACTGCAAGTCCCACGTTTGTTGTCAAATCCCAAGAAGATACAAAGTTCTCTCACCTATCAGAGCAAGTCTGCTTTTTCCCTTCTCGAGAAGGCTGCTGAATTGCAGGATGTTTATAAATCACTGCTAAAGTTAAGGACAGCATGCCAGTCTTTGGTAGCACGGTACTGCTCAGGAGCAAGTCTCTTCTCAGCAGCTCAACCCTATAAATGCAAACAGCCTATTAAGAGAGCCAACATTTCCTTCTGATAGATTTTGCAGATAATGCAAACTAGACATTGGTTAGACATTACCTGTACTCCAAAATGCTATAACACAGTCTTCTGAATCTCCTATTACATAGGGCACTACTTTCAAAAAAAGTTTATTAATATGGGCAGCCCAAACAAGGTTTTCAGGCTGCTTTAGCTGTTGCTGGGCATTCATTTCATGGAATGAGACAGAGAAAGGATGCATTCCTGCTGAATTGAAGCTCTGTCTTGAAGGTGGATTTCCTGGAGAACAAACCAGCCTTTGATAGGTTTAGCAGCAGCACACCACCCTCCTTCAACCTCATGCCTGAAAGAGAAGCTGCTCACCCAGCAACAGGAAAACTCTGGCACGGTGCCTCCCAGAGCCTGCAGGAACACACACAAAACCAGATGCAAAATCTGTCAGAAAAGTGCTGAGTTATCAAAGCTAGTGCTAACACCAAGCTTTGTACTGAGAATCTGTCCGTTGGTGAAGGCACATTTCCTATTGCTTTGGGGAAAATGAGAAAACTTGGCATCTGCAGTATTTGCAGGGACAGGGTTAGTGAGCAGAGATAAAATATGAGTCACTGGTAGGGTAAGCTAATTGGAGTCATCTGTATCTGCTCTCATTTTCAAATGCCACCCTCGTATCTAAGCTAGTTTTTCCCCTCCATCTATAGTTAGTGTAGCTTTTTAAAAGAGAAGAACATTAACCTATGCAGCAAAGCACCTGATAAGACCAAGGTGCAACTTGTATCTACAGGTTAGTCTTCTGTAGAACATAAAAACAAAAGCAGAAAGTAAATACCACGGTTTGTACAGTATGGCTTCAAACGTGAAGGCACGCAGAGGGTGACACTACACATTGTTAATGATGCCAAACTCTGGTTTCTCTTTGATGAAAGTCAAAACTGAATTAAATACATATAATTAGCAGGAAAACAAAGCAGTAAAAACCAGAGCAAGCATCTCTCCCCCTGGATAAGTACCAGTGATTTTTCTGCACCATTCTTCACGAGCACCATCCAGAGAGCATAGGGCCATTTCTGCAGTGGGATGAGGATGAAGCCTGAGCAGTCAGGAAAACACAGACAGTATCTCCAGAAAGAGAACCTCTGCACTGGGGATCTTTGTGCAGGACAGAAAGGAAGAGAGGACATGCAGGGACTGGGCATTCAGAAAGGATTTGGGGGGGATGCTGAGAAGGGGGTGAATAAAAGCACGCAGGCAGCCTGTATGTGTGCAAGCACGTGCATACATATGTGTGTGGTCCACGATCTTGCACAGGGAGGGGAGGCACACAGCCCTTCTCATGTGCCATGAGCTCAGCCCCAAAACATGCAAATTCCCCTTAAGTTACTCAGACAGAAACCCAAGCAATACTATTTTGTTTTACACACTCTGAAAGCACAGATGGTTCAAGCAGGAGATGAGAAAAACGAGGACAGTTCTCCTCAATATGCAGGGATCAGTCAAGCGTTAAAAAATTTATTTCCACCTTACACATGGCATCCAAAGAAACAATACATATAAAGAGATCACTTACCCAGCAATTACACAAGCTTCCCACAGTTAACATTTTGAATTATATGGCAAAAGTAGTTCAAGATACTTTATTAGTTAGGGACAATAGGTACATCTCACGGGAGAGTTCCTGAACATACGGAAACAATCACGTCACATAGGTGACTGACTTCACTGACATGTCCCACAATCAGTCTGTATTAGTAAAGTTCCATTTTACACAATACCACTCGCTTTCTCCTGTGGATCTGCTCCTGTCCCTACAGAGTCTTTTGTCTTTGCAGGCATTTTGTTCTGTTCATTCTGCCACTTTATGTGTACATCAGTCCCATCTCACACGCTGCTGTCATACAGACTTCTAATTCAGTCGCCGTTCCCAAACTGTAGGAATCTTTATGGCCTGTCTACATTTTAGAAGAACTTGTGCACAGCACAAATTAATGCAAATGGCTTTCTCAGAGCACTTACTGAAAGATGTGCATCTAGAGACTGTCCTGAACACCTCTCTCAGCAGTCGAGGCTCCATTTTAAAACTAATTATAGAATTACAAAAACGTATACAAAAATTTATCCTTGGACCAGAACAATGTCTAAGAAAGAGTAGAGGTGTAAAGTTATCCAGGTATTTCTAACTCTGAAATGTTACAGAGTGTTGCAGTGCAATTCAGGTTACACAGAGTAATATTTCTTTCTAAAATGGAGAACTGTGTAACAGAATAAGTAATTTCTACTCTTCAGAAGATGTATGTTGTTTCTTACACAAAGACCTAGCTCCTAGGAATGACATATTTTTGTCCACAGTTGTAAACGTCCATACCTGTTTGTGTTCATGTAATTCCCCTCTTTAAATCTGCTAGAGGTAGATGAAGACGAAATAAAGCCCAAGATGTAAGAAGATACTGCAAATCAATTCTAACCTCACAAATCTAGAGAACATATGCTTTCACCAGATTTACTGAGCGCATTTATTTTTTATGTCGTATTTAAAATAGAACAGTACTCAACTTCTTCCTCCCATGCTGTCACATCAGCGCTTGGTACTGGCACAAAGTCGTTGGCAAAGCGTTCCTGAATTAGCACAGAGCCACCAATCCCAAATCACGCCCTCCAGCCGCATCAGTGCGCTTCAGGGCCCGCATCCCCAGGCTGCATCTCACCGCGCTCAGTGACCCTTCTCCATGTTCCTCCACGGGTATTCTGAGCACGGCTGCTCACCTGCATGTGCTGCAAAGCATTTGGCGACCACCACGAAATCAGGGATCCTAGCAGGCTCGCCATCTCACCTCAAGCCTTGTTTTGGCAAAGAGAAAGTCATGAAGCGGTATTTTCTAAAAACACTAATGAATGAGCTGACTCCCTGACAGGTTAGAAGAAAAACTGAAGATAGCTGTTTAGATCTCTCTTCATGTTTATCTACAGCTTGGCCTGGGGCTTCAAGTTTTCCAGCGTCTCCCCTCATTTGTCAGCGCATTCAAGTCAAGCATACAAGAAATAGGAATGAGCTCAGAGCCCTCTTTACAACAACAAAACGTGGGAGATTTCCTCTCTGTCACCTACCAGACAAAAGGGAGGAAGCATCGCCAGGAGCCAGAACATGTGCATTACAGTGCCTCCAAGTTTCTTCAGATCACAATACAGGCATGATCGCAAATGTGACATTATTTCTCTGTCTCATAACAGCAGCCACCACCATCTCATTTGGTATGCAAAAAATACAATGATTGCAGTAACATTTCCACAGCAATTTGAAGCGTGCCAGGTTCTTTGTTAAGTTACCACTTAAATGTAATGAAAACGATCGGACAGAGTGAGATAGGAGAACCCTGACATTTCACATCATTCAGTTTGTTTGCTTTAGTTACAGAATAACCATCCTGGCAGTAAAATTAAAGCCACCGTTCTAAATGAATGAGGCAATTCTGTGCATTCTAGAATCAATGCAGATTTAAGTACTCGTTGTCCCTCACAACATAACATTACTAAGCCCCAGAAAGCCCTGCTTTATGGACGCTGAACCAATTTACTCTTACTGCTTTCCTGCTCGCTAAGCTTGAAGTGCGTGTAGGCTAAGATGCCAAACAACGTGCACAGAATGCCAAGGCCTTGGTTAACAGACAGGGGGTCCTTAAACAAGAGGCACCCTCCCAGCAGGGTGATGCAGAACTTGAAGTGTCCGAACATGTTGTATCTAAGCACCTGTTAAGGATTACACAAAATCACACTGGCATTTGCAGTTAACAGAGAACGTTTAGGAATTTGGTTAGCTGTGCTCAGGGCACACAAAGGTGTATCACATTCAACTCATGTAGGATCACCATCCCTGGAGGTGTTAAAGAGACATTTAGAGGTGGCACTTCAGGCCATGGTTTAGTGGGAATGGTAGTGATGGGTTGATGGTTGGACTTGATGATCTTAGAGGTCTTTTCTGACCATAACAATCCTACAGTTCTATGAATTAAGCTAAAAAAAAAGGAATGTGCTTTCCCAGCTTTATCATATAAGAGAAAGCAGGCAGGTCACAAGCCGGTTTTCCCACAGTAAATCAATCCAAATGAATGCTAGCATAATTGATATGGAAACAGGAAAGGCAACTACTGTTACAAAGGATACGTGACAGGCGATGTGTTCCCAATGATCCAGTAAATGGACAAGTTTACCATAAAGGCTATCACACCAGACAGCAGTACCATTATCTGTGGATTAATGCACACAGTCAGCAACCCCACATACTTCTGACCACCTCTAGATACCTGTAGTTCCTTTACTTTCAGATACAACATATCAGGAAAGAGGAACACATCAAGAACAAAAATAAAACAGTTTCGTGTCAGTACAGACAAAAGTGGATGAAAGCCTTACCACGGCAGAAAGCGTCCAGGGCCCAAATATGCCCCCTTCTCCAAAGACTGGTTCAAAGAAGGGAATGATGAACAGCAGCATGGCCAAGGACATGGGTGCCTGATAGTACAGCAACTGCATGGAGTTTACCTGCAATTCATGCTGCTTTGCTCCGACCCACTAAGACCAAAAGAGAAGGCTGTTAAACATCAGGAAAACAACCCACAATTTGAGCAGAAGCAAACCACCTGCTAGCACAGAGGGCGTCTCATCTCACACGGACAACACCATTTAGACAGACTGGTGAGTGCTACCATCCACCTTTGCCAAACCAGATATTTGTCTTTTGTGACTACAAGCACATGGAGCACAGCCACGTGAGAAGAAATTTGCCTTCTGAGTCTACCTAGCCCTGAAGACACTCAGACAAGCTCAGACAGGATGGGGCTCTGAGCAACCTAGTCTAGTTGTAGGTGTCTCTGTTCACTGCAGGAGAATTGGACTAGATAACCTTTAAGGGTCCCTACCAACTTGAACGATTCTGTGATTCTATGAAAGGGAACACAGTGAGACCCCTCTCAGCCAAACGCCTGGCACCTCAGCCTTCTCTTCCTTCCTGACAGGAAGAGTTACACTTCATGATAATGAAAAAGGAACAGAGCTGGGAAGAAAGCACTAGCTCCCCTTTGCTCATGGCAAATTCAAGATCCTGCCTATGAAAGAGGCACCTTGGTCAGGGCAGAGTTGCAGTACTGCAAGGGCTGCCTCCTACACTACATTCTGGATATATAAACATGCTTGCATGTATATTGCCTTCTAAACTGCTGCCTCTTTGAACGCAGCACAACTTATGCTCATTTCCAAAGTGATACATTTACTTCCACAGACAAAAATGGTGCTGTTTGTTGCCAGGAATATTTCTAAAGCTACATTAAAATATTTGACTACCAAACATGGTGACCTTTCCTCCTTTCACATCTCATTAGTTGGCAACATGAATTCCAATTACATTTGCTATTAAAAAAATAAATCCTCAGGTACCATCACTTCCCCAGCCACCTGAAGCCACTCTCCAGCATCTCTCTCTCCCATTCTGCCCCAAACAGGACAAACCACCACTGTCTGTCATCTCACATTCCAGAGCACTCTGTGCCTACTGCAATCAAAGGGGCTCAAGTTGAGACATCATCTCATTAGCAGTACGGGGGCTGCTTTTAGAACTGTGGCAGACTGATGTGTTGAAAAACAGCAGCGGAAAGGGCTGAGCCACTCTGTGTTCTTCTACCACAACTGAGTAGAAGGTTACACTGGGCATTATCACAGAATATCCTGAATCTGAAGGGTCCTGTAAGGAGTCCAGCTCCTCATGGGAACACCCAAAATCACAACTCCAGCACTCGGGGCCGTGCCCACTGCCCTGGGCAGCCCGTGCCATACCACCGCATTGTGGTGAAGAACCCCAACCCAGCTGCCCTCCCCTCACACAGCTCCATGCCGTTCCCTCGGGCCCTGTCGCTGTCACACAGAGCAGAGCTCAGCGCTGCCCTCCGCTCCCTGTGAGGAGCTGCAGCCGCCATCAGGCCTCCCTCAGCTCCTCTGCTCGGCGCTAAGCACACACAGGGACCTCAGCCTCGCCCTCCCGACCCTTCTCTATCTCCGTAGCCCCAGCGCAGCCCCTGCGGGAACCACGGAAGGATGCTGACGGTGCGTCAGCAGATCAAGGACACTCCGCAGCTGCCGGCAGCGAGAGCCGACCGCCGGGCACCCCGCGCGGCACTGCCCGCTCCGCTCCGAGGGGCGCGGCCTCTCCCGCAGCGCAGCCCGCCCGCGCCCCCCGGCCCCGTCGGTACCGACCACTTGATAGAGAGAGGTGACCAGGACGCCCAGCGTGGCGAACACCGTGCCGAGGGCGCTGAACTTCACATCGTAGTAGGAGTTGAGGAAGACGCCGAGCGTGATGGGCACCTGCGGGACGGAGAGGCGTCGTGGGGCGGCGGCGTTGGCTCGGCGCGGCCCCAGCCCCGCGCATCCCCCGCTCCCCCCACCCCCCCCGCCCTCACCAGGGTGAGCTTGATGCGGAGCGGGAAGCTCTTGCCGTAGGCCAGGCTCTGGATGAGCACGATGACCGGCGTGGTCATGGCCTTGGCCAGCTGATAGGTGCCGATGGTGTTGCTCTGCAGCGAGAGGTTGGTGAAGACGACGAAGCCGCAGAAGCTGAGCGCCAGCGGCAGCACCTGGGCGGCCCGCAGGCTCTTGGGGGCGAAGGCGCCGAGCGCCTGGCAGAGGTAGAGGCCGAGCCAGGTAATGGCGAAGTGCACCAGCGTCAGGCTGAGGTTGGGGAAGCCCAGCCGCACGTACAGCCACTTGTTCAAGAAGACGATGCAGATGGAAGCGGCCAGGTTCACCAGCAGCCCCGCCGCCAGCCTCCCCTGCGCCGGCACCCAGCCCATGCCGCCGGTACGGCACGGCACGGCACGGCACCGCACCGCACCGCACCGCACCGCACGGGACGGCACGCCGCGCCCCGCGGGGCGGCAGCCCCTCACGGCCCCTCACGGCTGCAGCGGCCGGACCGCCACCAGCCCCGCCCCGCGACACGTGGCCACGCGCCTTCCGGCGGGAGCGGCGGGGCTGAGGGCCGGGCGGCTGAGGGCAGGGCTCCTCCCGGCAGCGGGCTCCGATCGCGGGTGCGCCGCCCCGAGCAGGCGGTGCAGTTGTCAGCAGGCACGGATGACGGGGGTGGGCCTTTGTCAGGCGGCAGCGAGCGCTGAATTAGCTGGGCTGGTGCCGCTGTCTCGCCCTCTGCCTCTCCCTTTAGGGGAGAAGCTAGACGCATTTACGCATGTAAACGTGCAAGATTTCTAAACGGAACGCAGAACCTCGCGCTCGCTTCCGGACACGATCGCTTCTTCCCCAGGTCAGGATTACCTCAACCTTTTGAGCGACTGAACTGAGCCCTTCAGCAGCGCTGCTTCCTCTGTTGGACGTTCCCCTTCGCCCACTGCTTCTGCCTTCCCCTTCCCTGCTTTCCACACGCTGCCTCACTTTCCTTTTCCGCTGCACCCCCGTGCTTTCTTGTACTGCTGAATAACGCTTCTCCTCTACAGGCAGCTTCTCAGCATGTACACGAAGGAAGTCCGCACAGCACCACCTTTCTATGTGTATTGGCAGCTTAGATGTGAATGAACAAACATTTTCTGTTTGTAAAGCACATTTATTAGAAAAAAAAAGTTACAAAAGAGACTGTGTAACAAATATCCTCTTGTGTTGGCCAGGACTTCGAAATCTGTGTAACTGTGTTTCTTGGAATAAAGATCAGAATTAATTACACAACGAACCAAAGTTGATCAAAGTGTCCAGACTTAACGTTCAAAAGTTTTGCAGATATCTAAAAGAAATTCTAAGACTGAATTTCATATCCCAAGGGATCAAGATCCTGGTCCAGAAGCATCAGAGAAGATTCTCTCAGCTTCTGTAAGAATTTTCGGAGTTCTTCCTTTGAAAATACCTAAGAATAAAAAAAAAGTACATAATTGAGTTATATTTCTTTGCAAGGAATTGCACTGGTATCAAAGTGAATGATGGTTTGCTGAGCTACCCAATGTCTTCACTGATTTTTCATCTAGAAGAGTGCCCACAGCAGATCCATATTTCAGAAAGGTATTTGGTATGGGACTGGGAGCAGTAGCAGTACTCAAACCCCACAAGGAGTGTCCAGATACTCTGTCTCAGCTACTACACAAAGTACTGGGGAACTGACAAGTTTAATTTTCCTGTTATTGCTGGCAGAGATATTATAAAGGCAATCCATGCAAATGCATCACAATGTTTTTCTTAGGCTCGATGTTTCCTATCTGGTTTCTAATCCTCTACTTCCATCCAACGTGGATGCCTTTTGGGTATGTGATCTTTGTGAGGTATGTATTTAAGGGGACTGAATTTGGGGGTCTTGGAGGGAGAAGGTTGGGTAAACCAAGTGCTCCCAAGTGAAACCTGCTTATAAAACACTCTGAAGTGTAATGGAGAAAAAAAATCAATTATAATGAAATACAGTTTTATAGTTCAATTTCTTTCAGTTCAATTACTGTTATCGAAAAATTGGTACTCAGAAGAACTATTCTGCCATCACCTTTGGTGTTTCAAAGTTAACGCTCAGATTCCTTTTAATCAGCATAAAAAGAAACTCTTTACTACTGCAGTGAATGGGAAGAGACGAAGAAACTTAGGATGTTCAGTACCATATGGTGTCTTCCTTTCTGTACGGAAGCTTCTTTCACAGCCAACCCACGGAGCTTTTAATTAGAAGCCAAGCTGCCTGCAGCTCTCAGTAACTCACCGTATAGAGCTTGTGTCGCTCGGATGCCACCATGTCAGCCAGCCGCAGGCATTCCTGGTACTGCCCAGTACTGTGCAACACCGTGTGCAGTAAGAAGCACATCATTGGCAGACACAGCTTTCGCAGCAGAATCATCTGATGTGTTCGTTCGGGGTCCTCCTCAGCATCCTTACGAAAGCACAATATACATTAGCATTAAAAACACCCACCTTTAAAAGGCAACATAATCAAGATATTTGTAGTGTCAGAGGAAAAATAAACAGGACTAAGCCTAAACTAGACTGCCAGATCTGGTTTATACCATACCTGAAGGGGAAGTGACCTATAACTGGTGACTGCAAGGCCAGAGAGAATTATTAATAAGTAAAGAGAAGGACATGGAACTAAAGATGACAAGGGTACAGCTGGATACAATCCAGCACTTTGTGGCCCATGGCATGACATTAAAAATTATTTTACCTCTCTAACATCAACCATCCATCCTCCATCAACAAACAGCAACACGTTGTACATTTTCTCCTTGACATCACTTGTAAGACCATCCAAGAAACTTTTCCAGATACCATAGTCCACCTGGCAAAGAAACAGGAAATTATCTTCTGGACAGAGTGATTCCAAGGCTACTGTAGCAGAATCTTCACCTCGTGCATAACAGCCAGCACTGCTGTAATTTAGATTAGAATCTTCAGCCAGGGAAGAGTTAATAGGGAAATCAAATACTCAGATTTATTTATAACATTGATAAACAATACATTGTAGTGAATACTTAACCATTACATAATGCAGTATTGCAAATAAATCTGAGTCACACAGGAAAAAAGTATGAGAATTTCTTGTGCAGTGGCTCTACTACTGTACTGTTTTCTACTCCCTCTTTTGGCATATCAATACAGTACTTTATAAATAGAGTTCTTAAGCAAAAGGAACGAGCAGACTTCTGCTTCGTTAAACTAAGACTGTCTCTTAAGCAAGAACATAAATGTTGATAGTAAATAACTTTTACCTACCTCGTATTTTTTTTCTTTATGTTCATGGGCCACTTTTTCAGTGAAACTTGCTTGTGGCAACAAAGGCGGCTTCTGTGGAGCTGAGTTCATGTGCTGAAACCATTTATTGAAGATTTCATGGGCTTCCTGCATTGCATTGGAAACAATGTTTGGACATCTGTTAATTTTGAGTACAGAAAGGAGCTCTCACTGTTCTGTAAACTTTCAGGTACAGTGTATCCAGGAATCAGAAGTTTATTCAAATGGGTAAAGCTTAAATTGTCACCAGCAAAGCAAAGCCACCATTATTTACATTATCATCACATTAGTATTTATTAATAACTCGGAACACAGTTTATTTAAAACTCACCAAATATGCCCTTATACATAAGTGTTCTCTTATAGCATTGTCGTCTTCAGCTGGAAGAGAGGCTTCTATTCCCTGTTCTTCCCACTGGTTATATATTTCTGCTATAGAGTCTTGAGGAATCTTCACAAACACGTCTTTTGCAGCTTCATGCTTCTTGGATGCTGTAAGAATGTGAACTGAGCATCAACTGCTGTGCAATTTCCATACTTTACCTACATAAACTGACAAACTGTATCACAGTTAAGTCACTATAAGGAAAAAAGATGCACTGTACAGTGCTATACTCTATCACACCCATGCCTTTTAACAGACAAGATGCAAAGCCAGATCAAACATATTGCCAAAAGTCAATGAGAACAAAACCAACACTTAAAAAGTCTACAGTATTTGTGAAGTTGAGTACCCAAGAACTTCCTCATGATAGCGTTGCTTTGCTTGAGTGCTTCAGCCCTCTGTGCAGGATCAAATACGAGCCAGTCAATTACATCTATTTTCAGCCGATCTGCCTGTAAAAACCAATGTATTTATTAGAGTTACTAACATTTAAAACACACAGGTGGCATTAAATATAATAAATCTACTCAAACAAATACTCAGGCTTCCAGAGATCTTTGGACAGTCTTACAATGTATTAATAAGAATCATTTTATTCACACCTTTTGTATCAAAAGATTAGGAAACCTGGTTTAGGGAACCTGGTTGGCAGGGGGGTTGGTCTCGATGATCTCTAGAGGTCCCTTCCAACCCCTACAATTCTGTGATTCTGTGAAATAATCTCTGTGGTTTAAATTCATCCAAAAAATCCATTTTGAAATACCTCCAAAATTTTCAGACCAATGGGTAAGCATCAGATCTCAGGAACTTCTATGAATTACCAAGTATGGAAACCTTAACATGAAAGCACTGTATAAACGTGGTTTATCAAACCCTTGCCATAAACTTTAGGATTACACTCATCCTGAGACCAGTTTTCCAACTGTTGCTACTTCGTTAGCTCAGAGGGCAAGAGTTGAATTTCTTTTTATGAAATAGCAAAAAATTTACTCCATGTTTACAAGGTATCAGGGCTTTCCAAACACTATTCTGGAAATAGGTTAGCTATTAATAGTACCTCCAATAGTAATTGTCACTTAAGTATTGAATTGGATCCAGCTGACATTCAGTGGTGATGACAAGGAACCTGTCAGTACAGACTATGTCTGTAGTAGCTAGAATGTATAATTTGAACATGGAATGAAGTATGTCTGACATCCAAACCATTAATCCTCATAATTCTTAGAAGCTACAATAATACTCTACTCTCAGCTACAACGTATTTTGTCACAGGTATTTCACAGGCTTCACCTTTACTTACTGCTCTCACAGTGACCTGCTCCTAGCGACACACAACTCAAGCCCAGAAGATCAAAGAGATGTAGAAACAGAAGTTAAGAGTTCATGCAATTCATCTCCTTGCTTGGCCACATGAAAGGCATGTTTCTCCCACAGACTCTCTCAAGGCAATTTCCAGCAGTGTTTAAAGAGAAATATGGAACAGATGTGGTGAAGGACTGAAGGACTCTGTGCTTGACTGCAGATTGGAATAGCTCCCCAACAAAGCACACTCACCTCTGTTGTGCCTGTGTCCAACATATGATCATGGTGACTGAAATCCCCAGCATCCTTCTTGCGGATGTTCTCAACAACAGTTTTTGTTATGGCTGCAACATCCAGGCCTAGGTGAAAAGAGAATTGCACAGTGGGGATCAGAAATTCAAATTTCCTGCTGAATGAATTTCAGACTGGGGCTGTGGACCTTATTTCTTACATTACCTGTAACTGTTACTGGGCTGGTCACACTCTCACTGCCACACTAAATTATAGGCTTTTGAGATACATAATTTATTGCACGTATTTTAGATGAATAATATCCAAGGTAACAGAAAACACCAAACAGTCTGTGCTGGGGACCTGCATGCAGATATGTTTGTCAAACTTCAGAGCATATATTTAAGACGGGCAGTTAGCATTTAATTTCTGCTATGTTTGGACATGATCCACAAGCAAAAGTGGTATTTAGCTTGTTTTAGAAATAGAATTGCTATTCCAGACTACAGGAAGAAAACACAATACAGAGCACATCTCACCTGCTTCTTTTGCTAACTCAAGACAGTGGTGGCGTTGATCGCTTTCAGTAACATCTTCTAGAAACAGAGCATACTGGGCAACAGCCAGCTCTGGGGGCAGGTGGCTCACATAAAAAGCTATTAAGTCTGTGTGCTTCTCTGATATCATCCGCTGAAGAACAGAAAGCAAATATTAAAAAAAAAACAATGTTTCTCTGTGTACACACCTAAGTTATGAATATTAAATAATGTGTAAGCCAGATGCCTAATTGTGTGGCTTTTTTTTCCCCCTTGTACCGAAGACTCCACTTGTTTCTCAGCTACTAAACAAGGGTCAATAATCTCCTACGTAAGCATCTCTGACAGAAATGCTGTATACTCAGGCACCTCCATGCATCTATTAGGAGAGCACTAACTCTTTCCACCATGTAACCTTTACTCTCACTTTTTCCTCCTTTATGTCTAACCTCAAAGAAAACAAAATAGAATTCTGAAGGCTTACCTGAATGTAGGTCTTTAGGACTTCAACAGAAACTTCCTCCTTATTGCAAACAAATACA
The DNA here is from genome assembly GCF_019238085.1 of Lagopus leucura. NCBI lineage: Eukaryota > Metazoa > Chordata > Aves > Galliformes > Phasianidae > Lagopus > Lagopus leucura. The sequence continues at coordinate 33,814,495 of NW_024962265.1, read as the reverse complement.
AATTCAATTTTAAATGAGATAATGTAGCAAAAAACAACACCAAAAAACAACAAACAAACAACCCCTGAACACCAGGAAATACCAAGGACAGCCTGTACAACGCAAACAGCTTTAGCTACAAACCAAGTGTTGATTTCTGAGCCATCATTTTAGTTTGATATGGTTATCTTGTGTCTATGCAGATTTTTAAGCAATAACAAATTAGTGTGATATCCCTCACCAAGGGGTTTTCAGAACTTAAAGAAACATCCACTGGTATGTATTTAGAATTCCTGTTCAGCCCACAAGGTGAGTTTCTCGTTGCAGCTAACAACTACAAAATCTAAAGCCATTGGATCATCAGGTGCTGCAATAAAGCACATCTAATTCACAAAATAAAGCGAGGTGCCAGCCCACCTTACATTTAATTGATACAAATATTAGTGCTGCTGACTCCAGTGCTACTAGTTCATAAATCTACTGCATTCAGTCATAATCAGTCTGTAAGCTGGAAAATGCTTAAAACCATGCAGGCTGACTTTTGTCAAATTCTTATTATCATCTGTGAGTAACGCAAAGCACTGCAGCAGTCAATAAAAACAAGCTTGCCTTACTTTTGTCTCAGCACTTTGATGAGTGCTGCCAGTACCTGAGGAGATTTCTCTAAGTTTTCTCTACAAGCAAGAATACTAAAAGCACACATAAATGACATCAGGGATTCTGATCTAAGAATTTATTTGAGCTGTACTCAAAACATCAAAACTAACTTCAAAATATATTTTGGCAGGGGAATGAAGCAATGAGCAGACATTAAAAAAAAAAACAACAAAACAACAAGCACAATAACTGAAAGCTGAGTTGAAATCAGCTAGAGAATATATTAATCTTTTAGCAAAAGAAGAACTTAGTTCATATGTATGCTTCCAAATTTTAAAGTAATAGAGAAATGGGGCTTTAATTACTTGTGATTGCCTCAGGAAAGAGTAACTGCAGCTCTGCGACTCATCCTTCTATTCAGCACAAAGTGGCTAGGTAGCTAGCAAGCTGTGCATGGTATGTATTTGTGGAAGATACAATGGCTTTGGCTAGGACGAAAAGGAACTAATTGCCTCAAACAAATGCATTTATGAGCATCCAGCAATAAATACAATTCTAAGGGCAGTGCCTGAATCAGGTTATTTTGGCTGCTGTATGTAAATCTGACCTTGAATTCTGAGTTAGGCCCTTTTTTCCCCACACAGGCTTCTAAATAAAATCTGCCTTCCTCAAACAACATTTTTGAAGCTGACCTGGAGAGGAGGAGATGCTCTTTTTAGGATCCAATATCAACAAACACACTACAGGCACGTAGCTCCTCACCAGCCCGGTAGTAATTTACCATGACAGTACAGACTTTGAGTATTTAAACGCATTTATCCTAATTCAAAGAGCGGACACTGCGACAAGAACTTCACACTTACCTTAGTCTGCTGGCCCAAAGTGCGGAAAAACAGAATAAGATGTGTCATGAAACGAAGGAGGTGCCCTGGCAGCACACTTCTGTCTTTGGAAAGCCATCTGTTGAATTCTTCCATCAGACCTGTAGCCACCAAACACATGTCTGTATCAGTCAGACCCCAGGAAAAGCACCTAAGAAATAGTTCAAAACTACGCATCTATTCAACTAATATAGTTTAGCCTAAAAAGCACAATAAAACAGAATTGCAACAGCTCGGCTAATATTTATGTTTGGTTTTAATATCTGCAGAGCATTCTGTAATTTTTAGACAAAGTTGCAGCATTATTCTCACATATATTCTGAATCATTTACACAATTTCATGACCGCCTCCAAAACTGTTTTGTAGGTCAAGCTGCAGAAACCCCCTGTAGTTCTCAATTAAAGAATCAGCCTTGCTTTTAGGTGGAGTTTGCCTACTGTGCATTTCTAAAACCCATTCACAGAGAAGTTTCTGGAAACATCACCAGAAATAATGCAGCTGGTTGACATTTAAAAGTCACTTAGAGAAAAGCTCACCATCCACGTCTCCCAGTATAATGAATTTCTGAATCACATGATAGTGTTCTTGATTCTCCTCTATAACTCTCTGGGGAGGAAAACAGAAAGTCCAAACTGTGAATAAAATCTCATGGCACAACATGTTAAAAAAGAAAAAAAAAAAAAAAAAGCAAATTTGTAAATGAAGCAAAGGTTTCTTAGAGGAAAAAAAGCAGCTCTCTTATTTCAAAGGGCGTTCTACATAAAAAAAAAAAGAAGATGTACCTGCTATGTCCATGTCAAATTATAAGAATACTGACAAACTGAAAGAGCTAGAATATAGATCTGTGATGTTAATGCTTTCAGAAAAGAGATCCAAAAACAAGGGCTTTTTGCTTTGAACAGAATAACAGTGTATCAGAACAGGTTCTACAATGTCATCAAAGATGCAACATTTTCTGTGAATCCTTAAAGCAAAGGCCTGTGAAATATACTTGAAGACATTTTTCTGCAGGGAAACTAAAGTATGAAACACACACAATTCAAATGAACCAGTGAAACTGGCTGGTGGGAATAGCACCAGAAAGGCCATGACAGCTGAGTGCATCTGGCGAGCTGCTTCCACCTGTACACTCTTTATTTGACCCCACCAAACACAGTTTCAATTTAATCTTTATAAAAATTAACATATAAGTTATCTATTCCAGCTTAAATGAAATACTCCGTGTTAAGGACAAATACAGTATACTAAAAAATATGTGCTTTTCAATTTTGAAAGACCTGTTCTGAAATATAAATGCAGACCTCCTACAAAGAAAACCACAAGCAATCAATTTTCACACGTTTTATCAGAGTGTTAAAAATGTGATTTACACTGTCTGCTTCGCACGTCTGACAGCAATTTGTGGTCCACTGTTTCTTTAGCACATTCAGTTAGTTTGGCAGATAAGAAACAAGACAAAACCTGTACCTTCTTCATCATTAAAAGGTGGCAGAAAAATCTATTTGAATTAAGTGTACATTACAGGGATGGAAAACCTGTCGCTGTTTTGTGAAATAGCGGAGAAGCACAAACCATTGTGTAAGTAGAAACAGCAAACAGTGAGGAGAAACTGTAAGCACTATATACCATTTTGTCTGTTGCCTGAAGTTCTTCAAAAACTTTTTCTGAAGTCCAGCTTTAAAGTAAAAGAGAGAAGGTTAAAAAAAAAAACACCACCACCACCACAAACATTACATTGAATATTGTGAAAGGATCCTTTGTTGAGGGAAAGAACATAATTGCTACCTAAAACTTACTTGGTTTCTAAATACTCTCTAGGGAGCTCTTCCATCTCCTCTGCAGTTACTACTGATGTTCGTATTTCTTGCTCCACAAGTGTATCCACCATGACCCTGAAATATGCCCAAACTGTGTCCTCCCAGGTGTCACAAACTGGAAGAAGCTGTGTATTTTCAACAACAGAACAAAACAGAGCAAGAACTGTTAGAGATGGAGAACCATCAGAATCCAAACACATCAACTGTAACTTAAGCTCAGGTTTTTTGCTGTCAAAGCAGACTAGAAGCTATCACAAACAGCAACCTTTCCTTCACTAACACAGGATAAAACCAAAAATCCTTTCACTAAAATAACGGTCCAGTTCCTTGATTATTTTTAATCAGAAGTAGTCAAAATAAAAAACCCTTTTACCTCCTTTAACCGGTGGCATCACTGTGACACCATTCCCTCTTTTTTGTAACAGTTCAGAAAACCAACCCAGATGAAAACAATCCACTCTTCTGCTGTGACATTTTCCAGCAGGGCCACCTTCCCTCACAGCTTTATGTCATGGCTGCACAAGTCACAGTGCAATAATGAGTGGGGAAGGAATGAAGGAAGAGCTCTGTGGCAATGCCATCTTGGAAGTGTTTGAACTGTGTTGCTTTATCCATATTCTAAGAAAATACTGAGAAAACTACCTACAAACATTCCCATTATACTTCTAAAATTATAATAAAGAAAAAAGTCCATCTGAGAGATCACTGAGCAAGAGAACCCAGATAGTGCTATTATACATAGAATAACGCACTAAAACTTTGTATCTAGTTCTTATCCAAAACTTACTAGGCTCTTTCAGAAGCCCTGGGACAAGTTCCAGATGCAACACTGCACTTCAGGAAACATTTCTCTCTTACAGCAATTTTAAAATTACTGAAGTTACAGAAAATACTGAGTTTCATTAAACGTCTCTCCTTTGTCAAAAGGAGGCAAGCATTATCTGCTCTGTACTTCAGTATAACTTTACAATGCCTCCTTCTGTAAAAGAGCTCATTTCAAACTTCAATGAATAAAAGAACTGTAAAAACACACTAGTAATCCTTCTTTTATTTTGTGAATCATTTTTATTTCTAACTCATTGTTCCAAGACAGGGAGGGAAAGGAGGTGCCGAGCTCCTCAAGTACAAGACTACCACTGACTAACAGCAGGTAAACTTTCATTACATTGGCTGTAACTTTCCTCATTACCTTTTCATACGTAACCCCCCCCCCCCCCACACACACAGTTTTGTGCTCTCTTTCTCCTAAATAGTGATTTATTTATATACATGTATAAAAAACATCACTACTAAAGAGGAGAGCACAGAAAATACCTGGAAGATTCAAACTAATAAGAGGAGAGAATTACTTAAGACTATCAATAGTGAAATTTGGTTACAGACTCATGTCTAGATACACCAACTTGTCTAAGGCTTGCAACTTAAAACAGTGACAAATCAGAATATGGTGCATGAGCAGAACAGTGGCTGAACAACCTTCTAGATAATACTAAAATTTCAAATCTAAAGCAACAAAATTAGAACTGGTTGTACTGATAGTCAGCAAGAATAATACTAAAAGGATATATAAATATACTAAAGTATATTTAATTAAGGCACAAAAATCCTACAGAGAGCATGTCTGCTAAAGCAACACTGCTTGCTACTGTCATGATTATTAAGCTCTTGAAAGCATATTAAGAAGTATGTCTTTATGCTGTTATTATCACATACAAAAACAGAATGCACAACTGTCAAACACCAAGTACTAGGAGGCTTGACATACCTGCTTGAGGTTTCCACTGAGTGCTGCATAGATTGCTCTTTCATATCTGTTAAATTGCTCCTAAAATAAACAGTCAAAAAATTACCCGTGAGTTAAAAAGCACCCATGCTTCCTGATCAGTTACATTTTATTAGAGACTAACCCGTTACAAAGTGTTCCATGCACTTAAAAAGAAAAGTTGGAAAACGATGTTTTTTTCCTTTCCCATTCAACTGAGTCCAGGTGGAAGCCAGCATCAGCAGCTTCACTGTCAACCAAGTAAAAATGACACATCCAAAGCCTTAAAGATTGATGCTGATTGGGCAGATTTCTCACTACATGAAAAATATATTATTTCACAAGTCCTCTTAGAAACATGAACTGCAAATCCCACAAACAGTAAACCAAAAAGGTAGGCTTACTTAAAATCATGTTACTGAGTTCAAAGAAATTCAGCATGAGCGCCAAGCAAATTAACACTATCTTACCTCTTCAGCCATACGCCAACAACATATTTTCCAAATGCATCTGTATGGATTCCCTTCAACAGGCTGTACCTCGTTTCCTACTTGCAGAGGATAATAATAATAAAAGAAAGTTATTAAAAAAAGAAAGCAGTAAGATAAAAGTCTATTTTCTGTTATTAACCTTGTTTCAATCCTTTTGAAACTCTTTCCAATGCTTATCAATGATTATCAATGGATTGTCCTGCAGGGTAGCTCTTCTGGCAAGTCTGGTAAATGAATGTCTGAAAATGACACTACTTTAAGCATTTAGTTGCAATTTAGCCTTAAAAAAAAAACAAAAACAAAAAATCCACCAGGCTTTGACCACATTTGACCGCAATATAGGTAGACTATTAGTGTTAGAAAACACAAAGTTAGGGGGCAAGAGAATTTTTAGTGAATTTTTGTATTTCAAGGACTATAAGCATCTAATAAATGCTACTGCTTCAGTGCTGCTGCCACGCTGCATGCCTCCGCATGACAGTGAGCATCACAGGAAAAAAGCCAACACCTAACAGCAAGTACGTAGGGAAAAACAAGGCTAAGGCACCAGTGAACTCTACAGATAAAAATAACAGGATATCAGGATTTGAAAAATAGTGAAGCACTATGCCTTCCTGTCTCAGGTGTGCATAGCACTCAGACATGTTCATAAATCCTCTGCTACATCTAGCAGAGTCCAAATGCTGTAAAACCATGTATTTTTCCTCCATTTACCTTTGCTATACTCTTTAGTCCTATTATATCTTTTGAAAGACAGACAGAATGTTTTGGAGTCCATGCAATAACAAAAAGATGGCTTAATGACTTTAAACTGGAATGGCTTCAAACTGGAATGGCTTTAAACTGGAAGAGGGTAGATTTAGATCAGATATCAGAAATTCCTTACTGTGAGGGTGGTGAGACACTGGAACACGCTGCCCAGTGAGGCTGTGAATGCCCCCCTCTGGACACATTCAAGGCCAGGCTAGATGTGGCTGTGAGCAACCTGGTCTAGAGGGAGGTGTTCCTGCCTACAGCATGGGGTTGGAACTAGAGGATCTGAAAGGACCCTTCCAACCCAAACCATTCTGTAATTCTAGATGGCAGAAGGTTTTCTGATATTGAGAAAATACGTACTGAGACATGAATGGTGGTGGTGAAGATCTACACAGAATTCCTAGACATCTGTTTTCCTAGCTGTTATGCTTATATTAAAAAAAAAAAAAAAAAACAAAAAACTGACTTTACTATGCCAAGTGGATTTGGTGAACTCGTACCTTCAACTAAAACCATTTCATACATGTTAAATGTGATCAACAGACATGGCAGAAGTATTTTAGGCACGAGAAAGTCCCTTAATATTAAAAGAAAGAGCTATTTCTGTTTGCTAAAGAGAAAGCCCTCTGCTTATTTTCACAGTTCTCAAATGCAGGTGGAAGAAAATACCTCCATTTATGTTGGGATCATGATACAATTTCCATCCTTCCAAAGTTGCAGCTCTCCAGGCCTGACCACATCGTTTGCATAAGCGCTGTGCCTGAAAAATAATGGATTTTTTCTGCTATTGACTTCAAGGGAAAAATGTAAACACTATTAAAATCATTAATTTGTGTCGAGATTGTACGAGGCAAAAAAGAATCTTAAACTCAAAATAACGGAAGGATTACAAAGTAAATAAAATGCAATCAAGTGTGTTTTTCATTAAATGTTTTAGTTTCTATCAATACTTACGTATTGATGTCAAGTTATAAGTTAGTACTTACGTAAGCTTAAAGTACCACCTTGTTGCTTAGATCCCTTAGCCATCTCTTTACCTACTTTTCTAATTGACACAGCTTGCCAAACCCCTCAGTGCTGCTAAAAATAGCAAGTCTAACTTTCCCATGGTAGCAGTAGCTACTCACTAGCACAAAGAGCTTTAATTCAAAGCTGTTTTGAATAGCATGGAATGTAAAACAGAAACTGTACATGGAAAAATAACCCTAAAACAAAGCCTGCTTACAATTGTTCCAATCCTATACTCCTGGAAGAAAAAAACAAAACAAAACAAAAAACCCCCCCTGAAGATTATCTGATTAGTCTGACTGGTATCGCTCCAGTACTGACAAAAAACCATGAGCATCTGCAGACATTGCAATGTGTGGGCATGGTTTGTTTTGTCCTGCTCCATTCTCTTCATACTGGAAAGGCTGCAGACAGTCAGCCATTTTAGGAGTGGTGACAAACAGAAAGAAGAGGCAAGCTGGTTAAGCTCACATAGTAAGTATATTATCTATCTATTGTAAGATAAATAAACCAAGGCTGATTCTTGCTTTTAACTTAACCCTTTCAGTAGTGAATAAGAGACTCCACGCTTACTAGGTAATAGGAACACTGTAGTGCAACAACTGAAATAGTAGATTTATATTCATACCTCTCTGAAGCAATGTGGACTTGTGCCCATAAAATCAAACAATGAATGGACAGGGCAACAGAACACCAGCAAGTAGCCATTTTTCTAATCTGAGGTCTTGGACACAGGAATCTGAAGTCCCTTTTTCCTTTCCATTATCCAAATGTCATTAGATAAATATTAGAGCCTAGTGTAAGGGACTGAGCTTCCAGCTGAGGCCTTCAGACCACACCACAGTACAACTATTTACATTAAATCACAAAAGCTGCTTTACAATTGGGAATCTTTATTCAGAGCAGCTTTAGGACCAGAACTGCCAGATGTTACTCAGATAAGGATTAAGGCAAAGTATACACATTGTGTATTTGTAAGAGCAGGCAAGAAGCAGAATTATTGTAAAAGGGTGAATGGAGAAGAATAGCATGCTTTCTAGAATATTCAGATAAAGTCTATTTGAAGTTTTTCCTTGTGAAGACACCTGGCCACACAATAAAGGTTAAAAAAAACCCCAACAATAAAAGAAGCCAACAAAAAGTAACATGCTAGCCATGACTCTCCCTCAGCTCCATTCAAATCACGCAGCCAAGGGGACATTAGAGGAGCAGAGCAAGCAAAGGCTGCTTAATTAAACGCTATTTCTAAGGAAAGCATACATAAAAATCTCTCTTTAGTTACAAGTGCAAGCATGTTCCACTCCAAAATATTAACTTAAAAGTTAGTTTGTAAGATAATCTACTAATTATTAGACATGAAATTGGGAAGTTATTTGAAAAATCTCATGTGTTTGGCAGCATTTTGTACAAAATCACTAAAGTAAAGAAAAAAACTACATTATCAAATAACCAAAATAAATGTTCAACTTTTTCCATAATGTCTATTTTACACCCGAAGTTACTTAACTACAAGCAATATTTTTCCCACCACTGATTTAGCATCACTGTCAGTACTGACAGTTTGTTGAAAATTAAATCCCTACAAGACAAAATTAAATAGACATTTTACTACATAGCTTGTCATTAGCTTCAATAGTAAGATTTTAAACAAGTTAAACTAGTTAATCAAGAATATTCTTTAACTCTCTTTGCCTTACCTCATCTGTCATCCCTGCTCTGATAAGAGTGAAGAGATACTTCAGTAATCTTGCATCATCTTCTCGATCCAAATCATCAAGTGGCAGTTTCTGCCTTATGGGAGCATCTGGATCCTGCAAGGAAGAAAAGGAACCATCCATCCACTCACATAATGCATATCTGCCTCTTCCAATGATTTCCTGACCTGCTTTACAATTTAGAGTCACATTTTCATATTGGCACAACATGTTATACAGCCCACATAATATCTAGCAGGATACTTCCTTGTGTTTCCTATTTCCTTTATTTCTCTTCTTCTGTCACTGTTCCTACCAAAGGGAGACACTGCAATCCCTTTATTTACTTTATCATTATGCCTTTGCTTCAAATCTCTCAACTTCCAGTTTTCTCACCTTCAAAAATCTTCTCCCCTTCTGCCTATCAGCCTACCTGACTATCTATCCTTCTCCAACTTCTCAGCAGCCTTTTCATAGTAGTTGTACTTGCTTCTATTTGATACAAATATATCAAGATCCGATAATTTTAATCATTATGCTACTCATCCAGCAACTTCCAACTTCGGCATTCACTAATACTCTCTCATCAGCTAGCTCCTTACTGCTTCACAATTTCTGTCCTGATTTTCCAACTGAATGCCTCGCGATTTTTAGATACTTCCACAATTTACAGATAGCAAAAATCACCCTGTCCCACCGATTTTTAGAAAACAGCACATATGCTCTGTGTAAAGCGTTCTGAATGGTTTTTATGCCCATCTTGAAACCAAGTCTTACATTTAAGTAACACTTACCAACTCTGTAACCAGAGGCCGAGAACTTCCAATGTACGCACTCAGCCGTCGCTGCTTCAGGATATGCAGCGTGTTTTCCCTGGGAGCAGTGAAATGTTTTTGAGAAAAGGAAAGGATTTCTAGCAAACATTTTAATAAGGCGTGAAAATTAAAAAATACCTCTGGATTGGTAGAATAGGGTTACAAGAAAGACATATTTGGTTTGGTTTGTGTATCAATGAACAGTGTTATGTAGTAAAAATGTCAAATTTCATTAGAAGTGCAATATTAGAATCAATTCACATGATTTTGAGTTCTTTCAAAACCAGTTTCAATGTATATGAACGACTGATTGATTTCTGCACTAATAAAATTTCCCACTAGCATTCAGCGTTGTCAGTCTTAGACAGAAATACAACTTAGGATGAACATATGATTCCAGAAGCCCGTATTCACCTGTCTTTAAAACAGTGCTTCTAATAGGAACTAGAATCAAGGCTTTGCTCTCTCCTGCCTTAAAATCCTTCACTGATAATAAAGATGGCAATAATGACTTCTGGTGAAAGATCAATGGCAAAAGCAATGACATGAACTTCAACAGGCAAAAGTTCAAGCCAGACAAAGAACTGAGCACAGAAGAGAAACACATGAGAAGAGTTTTATCCAGGCTGATCAGCAGATGACCATCTCTTATCGTGTCTTTTTATGAAAAATTAAACTGTCATCTGTGTGAAATTAAATTAAATTGTTTTGACAACCTTCTGTCATCCTCTCCTCCCAAAAGTAGTACCTGACTTCTGAGAAGTCATACCTGAACTGGGGTTCAGGTTTTCCTTAAGTTCTAAGAACTTAAGGAAAAATGAATGAACGGACCAACTTTTTAGGTGGCTCAGGACTGATTCTGTGTCTAGTTCTGTGAATATCACACTTCAGGAAGCATGGGTACAATCACAGTAAGTCTGAACTTACCAATATACAGATTTGGCATAAAACTCAATATTATCAGAGAAGTTCCCAATTTCATCCTTGGCAATGCTCTCTAGCCAATCTACCACCAGCTGGAATGAAATTCAATAGTTTTTTTTAGAACAAACACACAATAAATAATATTCTGTCTTTCATCTCTGAATCCACTTGTTATCTACATAGTAATCCAAGGTATACATATCCTAAGACAACTTCACTCTAAGTACCCAGTCTGAAGGCTGCTTTTGCACTTGATGTATTTCTCACTAGATGCTGCAGTTACTACTGTGCTATTTAATAGTTCCTTAATTACCAACAACAGTTTCAGATGATCCACATTAGAACAGTTCTCAGCCTCCCATGCTCTCCAGCCTAGCCTGAAATATTTCTGATCTTTAGAAATCAAAGAGCAATATTTCTGCACATACAGAAAATAACAAGCCTAGATGAATATAAAGAAATAACTACTTGAAATAGCTTAATAAAACACACAGAGCTCATATTTTCTAAAGCTGCCGTAATATTAATGTCATAAGCACTTAAGTGTTGACTCATCTATCAGCATTTTCACCATGAAAATTCTGTCCTACCTGGCTTTGTCGAACAAGTGCATCTTTCTGAAACAAGTTGTCTACATTTGTCTTTTCACTTGCATTTAAAACCTATTCAAGAAAAAGTTCATCACCACTTCACGGAAAAGAAAACCACAAAAACATGAATATCAAACTGAACACACATTAATTTCCAAATTGGCTGTAAGCTCGGCATGCTCCCCTCCCCTGTCCCTTTTCAGAAACAGAAGATGCTACACATCTGTTTTATTTGGATCAATCACCTACCTTCTGTCACACTAAAATCTGTAAAAGACTGATAATATAATTCAAATATATGGCCACAGAAAGATTTTACACAGTAGATCCACTGATTCCAGTGACTGCTCTCATATTATCACAGATTCATTATTTTGTATGAGCAAAAGCCCAGACATTTTCCCAGAGCTCACATGAGCACTAAACATGAACAAGCAGAAAACAAAACAAAACACACAGACCAGCCCCAAACCCTGATCCTTTTTCCTGCTCTCCTGCATGAAGTTAGCCTTCTTACAACAAAAGCAGAAGAATACAAGCGTTCTTCTAAGTAAGACAGATAGGAAGAGACTTTTTGGCACAGCAGAGTTTAATTTAAAAGCACTGACAACTTTGCAGTGGGAATCATAGAGGAAGCTATTTCATGACTGAGAAAAAAACAACTACAATTATAAATTTTACAAAGGCTGAGTTGCTTTACTTGTTTTGTCTTCCTAAGCATATTCTGGCAGCAAAGGCTGGAAGCACTGTATTGAGGCACACAAGACTACAGCTGAAACAAGAACACTCCGAAAAATTTGATTTCTCTTGAGATAAATCAGGATTGCAAAGCACCAGACAGCTTGAGACCACATGCTCTTCTAGGCAAAGCAGAATTATCTCTGCCCCGAGAATATTATCACTACAGATGCAACTTTTAAAAATAAATATTCTGTAATTTCCAGTGGATTTTCCAAGGGCATGAGGAATTCTTAATGAAATAAAGCAAAATACACTTGATAAAAACATTTAAACTAGAACTTTCAATTTGGAATTGAATATATTGTGTAAGGTGAATTTAACTATATGTAGAATAATTTAATATTTATCTTGATAATAATTTAAATCAATCTCATCTTGGTTTACCTTCTTTTACCTCTGAATTTTGAGTGGCTGCAATACTGGAATTATTAAAAAAAATAAAATGCAAGGGTGTAGCCTTAAAACTTATCCTTTAAAAACAGTAGTACTATTCTTCACCCTCAAACTTACTGTGATATCAAAGGCGGTTTCATCTTCCAATGCAGATTGTATTCTGTCCCTAGAAATGAAAATGAAAAACCTTAACTACAAAAATAAAGCTGAAACAATTCAGGAGAATGCATAATAAAGGCAAAAGCACTTACAAATCCTTTCAAGTGTTTTATAAAAATACTACAAGTTAAGAAAGTAGCAACTGTTCACAACTTTCAGCTCCCATAAGTAGGCAGTAAATAGGCATCACAATCAGCAGTTAGTTCCACAAACAAATAAAAAAACAGGCACTTAATTCCTTTACTCTGTACTTAGTTTGCAACATGTCTAAGAAAGTTAGCTCAGTGTAAAAAGGCAATGGGCTTTTCAAAGAAATTACCTATAAAGTGAGGACAACAGTCTCCACGTTACCATCTCCTGCTTGAGAAGCCACAAGACACTGGCAGTTTTTGAAAACTTCTGCTGTCCAGGAGTTGCTCTGTAAACTATCTTCCCCAGTATGTTCACCTGAAGTAAAGAAGCAGATACAGTCAGTACTGTTCATCACTTTTATTTTTACAATCCCTGCTGATAATGAACCATCAGTCTACTGTTCATTATTTAAAAAAACAGACTTCTTAAATGTGATGTTGAGAACTCTACTGCCAATTTGTTAGGAATGCGGTAGAAAGCTCTTAGATCACCAAAGTAAAATGATTTTATTTATTTATAGCTCTGAGAAATGTGTGTTTTTTAACCCAGCTCCCTATCACTGACAAAAAAAATATCTATACACCACTTCATGCTTGCCACTTGCAGTGAAATGGCAGTCAGATGACATTTCTGGTATTTAGTAAGCTGCACAACAGGCATTCCTGTGCCAAAGCAGCGGATGAGCAAAGAGGGATGCTATTCAATGCCAGTGCTTGTGACTTATAAGACTTCAACCAGCTGGAAGATTTAAAGTGTCTACGTTAAGCACTGTGACTTTCTCAGAATCAGAAAAAAGGCAGCGCGATTTCCAGAAGGGACGGGAAATTCAAACAAATATAAAGACCCATCCAAGCAACTTATTTACCTGATTATTACATATACTTTCATACTCATCCACAAGATCGAAAATGGTAGTTGATGTATGTTTCAGGAAGGAATGCAGAAAATCTGAGTACATGCTCATAGTAGCTAGAATACACAGAAGAAAGCCATATAAGATATGATGTGGTCAAAAATCCCAACATTAAAAAGAAATCCTTCTGATGCCAAGGTATCTCATCATTAATAAATGTGATCAAAGACAATGATGATATGAACTGTTTATACTTCACAAAGTCAGAAGAATTTACCAGCTAATATAAAAAGATACATAGAGGCTATGAGATAAGTAAAATAAGTATTAAACATTTGCTGTAAATCTGTCATCTGAATTTTAAAGACAAACTTGCTTCTATGCCTCCACAAAGCTAATTCAATATGTGTATTACATCACCAGAGCATGCCATTCGTGTCATCAGGTTCCACAGAGAACAAACTGGCAAAGCTCCAATAACTGGAAAAGCTAACTTCCTGAATTCCTTAAACTAGACTGTTTCTGGCATAGAAGTATCTAAGTGAGAAGATACAGGAAAACAAGGCCATGTATTTGTTCAATTGTGATGAAAACCTCAGATCATCTCACCAGCTTCCCCAGGATCATCCTCACGCAACAGTACAGCACTCGTGGTGACATCTTCTGTCATGTCTAGATTTGTAAACATTCCTGTCTGCTGAGGTGAGAGCATTGCTGTCCAGTTACTTTCATCCAACTAAAAGCAAAACAATATAAAGAAAATAAACAGCAAACTCAGACTACTACAAGGCTAGCTCCAAGGCTTTTTCATTCCATGTGAGTGGTACAAACAGAGCAACTCAAAAAATCAGTAATGAAATAACTGCCTTTAAATAAGGCATAACTATAATTTCAACAAAGTGTTCTCAAAAGATTAGAATTTTAATCTGGAAAAAGAACACTCTCTTTTATTTCAGGAAATAACAAGTGTGTATGCTAATCTAATCAGACCCTGCATTTTAAATTCCTCTCTACCATTTTTCACCCTAAACATATATAACTCCACCCTTTCACAGTCTGTTATGTTAAACTTCTTATTAACTTAGTATTTTGTTGACTAAGTTGTAAAGCAACTGTGAAGAATTAAGCAAAATAGATGAAATTTTTATCAGAACCGTTTATTTCAGTCTTTCAGTCTTCTTAGTGAATTGCTCAAAATACTGACTGAATGAAGCAATACATCTTTAAAGAGAAAACACAAGAATATTAAAGTGGAGAACAAACTTTCTTAGGTGTATTTTAGGGAAAGCCTATCTGACAGAAGGGAGCAAAATGGCCAAAAGAGAAGATAGACTCTACCTACAATGCACAAACAGGATAGCTCCCTACATCTGTTCTGGTGACAGCAATGGTTTCTCAGCAGCAATTAATGACACACCAGGACCCAGGGATACGACAGTGGTTGATTATTTTTCCTGGCTGTTAAAATGCTCCCAGTCCAAACCAGAAAAAACAGACAACCAGATGACACTGCTGTAAGTCTCTTAAGCACATCCAAAAAATGCGGGCATATAATGTGTTGTTGATCTCTTTATGCCCCAGCTTCTAAGCACAGTGTTTTGTCTGCCTGATTTCTCTCTGCCATTTTTGCCCTCTATCCAGCCAGAACAGAATGCTGCAGCACTCCAAAACGTTCAGACAACTGAGCAAATATAACTCAATTCCAGAAAAATTATATCAGCTCCCTGAGGGAAATACGAGCCTGATGAGTGCTGTAATCTACCAGCAAGTGCATTGCCACAAGATATCCTTTTCCCATCAACCTCCTGTGAAAGCTTTTGTCTAGTCCTGAACTTCCTCCTGCTAAACTACACTGGATTCAGACCAGAGCACTAAATACTCACAAAACGCTATTTACAGAATATCAAGAGGCTCTGAATCACAGGCAGAGTGCTACTACTAACAGCTTTATCAGTGCTGATCAAGAGTCAATAGGATCCAGAGCCATACATCTCAAAGAAACCAGTGGGCTGCCACAAACTAAAGAAACAGCCAAAAGGAAGAACGTATTAAAATTCATATACAGAAAAATATGTTGTTCTGAGTCAACTTAAAAATAAACAGATAAAATAGTTCAGATGTACCTACTGACATTTGTTTGACAATCATTTGTTTTACCAAAGATGTAACCATAGAAGATAACGTCATCTAAAAAGTAATCAGAAAAGCTTGCTCTTTGAAGTTCAAACATTAACATGCAAATGAAACTTACTCCAGAAGAGTGCTAAAATAACAAAAAATTCTCAAGGTTCAATTTGCTGACAGAACAATCATTCTCTGAAGAATCTGTAAACTAGCGAAGTCAAGATTTTTGCAGTCACAAGCTGATGTTTTAAGGACCAGTTTAAGATATATGGGGTATTTAAGAAGGCCTAAAAACTCTTCAGTCCTCAGTACATCATCACAAAGAACACCACAGTAATAAATAATACTAGTATCAAACTTCAACAGAAGCAGTAATAACAGTAAGCTTGTTCCACCTGCAGTTTGTCCCTGGTGTAAACTACACAGAGACACAGTAAACTTGTAGCTTCCTTGAAGTTTCATAGGAGCTAAAGGGAAAAACGTGCTCTAACTGCCTTACCATAGACTGATTGCCAAGCAGACCAGAATTCTGCAGAATCAGGGGAGATTTCCCTGCTGCTCCCAGGATGGTAGATGTGTCTGTCTGCTTCAGAGAGCTTCGAGACAGTGCAGTAACTGGAAGACAAAAAGCTTTCTTTGCCAACAGTCTTTAAGACCACAATGCTCTATCATGGAACTGTTGATAGCAATCTTGTAACGGAGACTGAAGTGTTTATGAAATCCTACTCAGTCATGCACCAGCCAGATCGGCCAGATGGAGAAATAATTTGCTTTTGTCCGTAAGTATTTTCTTTCCATCACAAGGCTTGAAACCCAGAAATACCAATTAGAAAAGAAATACGAGTCTCAGGCCTAAGTATTTTGAAGTGGTGAGGTTAACCGTGAATTATGGAACTTAATAGTCTACACATAGTTATGCTAAAGCTATATGTGTATGACTAAGTCTGGAGCATTCTCAAGCACTAATCTTCCAAGCAGAGTACCCATAAACCTGAAGACAAAGCGCACCTATTGCCATTTCGGTTCCACTGGAAATCACAGAATGGTTTGATTGGAACAGACCATACAGACCACCCACTTTTCCAACCCCCTGCTGCAGGCAGGACTGCCATCCACCAGAACAGGTTGCCCAGGGAAAGCCCCATCCAACCTGGCCCTGAACATCCCCAGGAATGGGGTATCCAGACTTTTCAGGGCAACTGGTCCCACTGTCTCACCACCCACTGAGTAAAGAACTTCTTTCAATGTCAATTCCAAATCTCCCTCTTTTAGTTTAGAACTGTGGTCTCCTGTGGACTTGCACCAACAGATCCACATCCTCCTTGTGCTGGAGGCCCCAGAGCTGAAGCAGTCAGTTTATAAACATATTACTCCTTTTAACTATGTAATAAATAACAAAATAAGACTTACACGGCTGGCGAAACAATGAACTGGAAGTTCGGGGAATCATCTGGCCTCTGGGTGTCATACTTCCAATACTGTCATCCAGGGATGTAAGAACTGATTAACAAGTTAAGAAACACTCTTTAGCTCTACCCAAAATGACTGTGGCAGCTTGGAAAAGAAGATCATTTTAGTGGGACTCAAATTAATAAGAAAGACACGTTTCAGACTAAAGTAGAAAGTCCCATTCACTTATCCTGAATTATATCACAAAATGCTTCAGCAAAAGGTTAAAAGCTGGAAGGCTAGAAGGGACACTCCAAAATACGGCTCAGAAACATCAGCATGACAGGTATGGGTTGTCCTGGTCCTCATAGTTGCTTGGATCAAAGAGAACACTGTTCCATGAAGTGCTGCTACATCCTGTAAACCATAACAATTAAATCTCAATGCATTAGGAAAGGAATTTTCTCCCCATTCCATGACATCAATGACCTTAACTACAAGGCAACGGAGTTCAATGCTCTACATATGGCTTACTTGGAATTGTTGGCAGAAAAGTTTCAGCCCCATTTTATATCAGCCTTCAGGTACCTTGAGAACAACAATACGATCAGGGCCAATATTGTGGTTGCAAGAAACTCCCCCACAAAATCAATAACAAAAAAAAGGCCACCAAACTAAAATGGAAGGATGAGCTTTGAGCTTACGTACTGCATTCCTTTGCTATCATAATCAGAAAAAAGAGCATTATATTAGGTGCCAATTTATTAAACGTTTCTTTTTATTGTATATAACTGGGGAGAAGAAAGTTCTGTGGAAATCTAACCGTATGTACTTCTCTTGCTGTCATGGTGCCTGGAAAGGTATGGTGCCCTGAATAAATACATCCTGATGACGTAAAGTGTACACAAAAGATCATAAAAGCTAAAATATTTTAACAGAGAGATGAAAATTCAGAGAGGGAGTTGGCTATGGCTCACATAGTTCTCTAGGCTGTCATCAACCCAACTTCATAAGCCCACGAAAAACTGTAAAACACCATACTATAGAAAGAGTGAGCACAACAACATCCCTGCCATCAGAATGGTCCACAACTGAGAAAAATCTATCTAGACATAGTCAAGAATTGACTATACAGGCATTTTGACTCTTACTCCTACTGACGTTCACTGAATAATCCATTCCAAGATATAGCCATGGCAGCTTTGACACGGTTTGTGATTTATAAAAACAACAGAGGGAAAAAGGAGAGGAGAGAGAATTTCCATTCAGAAGAAATACCACACTGTGACAAGGCAAGTCACTGCATCTCTTGGCTTATTCCTAAGCTCTCCTGTAAAGGCCAAGTAATGCACTGTGCTGCTGAAAGATGCAGGAATATAAGGACATTATGAATACAGCATGCAACAACTGAACAGAAAATAAAAAGCCTCTGCAGAAAAAGGATACTAGAAACTCTTTTCTGAGAGCTTTGTTTTCGGCCAGGCTTGGCCATCTCTGTACTGAGGGGTGACAGTACCTCTCCAAAACTGCTTCTGGAAAACAGAAACACAAAGTAAGCAAAACACATCCAAGCAAAACATACAGTATAACGTTGCTCTCTTTAGCTAATCTTTTCTTTCAAATGCTAATAACTTCACAGCAGTGATTCAAAATCCCAGTTAAAAAAAAAAACAAAACATTCCCAAGTAGTGATATCTTAGGTCCAAATGTCTTAGGTCCAAAAATATCATAGGTCCAAATGTCTATCCTATCCATTAGCAAGAATTACAAACAAATCCAACCAACTAACACAAGAATTTTATGCAGCGCTTATTGTGCTGGAGAACGAGAAGGATCAAACAATCTGGATATGAGCCAGTAGTATGTGCTTGCAGACCAACTATGTTCTGGGCTGCATTAAAAAAGTGGTGGCCAGCAGGGAGAGGGAGGTGATTTTCCCCCTCTACTTGGCTCTTGTGAGGCCCCATCTGGAGTACTGCGTCCAGGCCTGGGGCCCCCAGCACAAGAAAGACGTGAAACTCCGGAAGCAGGCCCAGAGGAGGGCCACTAAAATGATCAGAGGGCTGGAGCACCTCTCCTATGAAGAAAGGTTGAGGGTCCTGGGTTTGTTTAGCTTGGAGAAGAGAAGGTTCCGAAGAGACCTCATTGTGGCGTTCCAGTACTTGAAGAGAACATGTAAACAGCAGGGGGAACGGCTGTTTAAGAGGGTGGATAGTGATAGAACAAGGAGGAATGGTTTTAAACTGAGGAGGTTTAGGTTAGATATTAGGAGGAAGTTTTTCACACAGAGGGTGGTGATGCACTGGAACAGGTTGCCTAAGGAAGTTGCGAATGCCCTATCCCCAGAGGCATTCAAGGCCAAGCTGGATGTGGCTCTAAGCAGCCTTGTCTGGTGGTTGGTGACCCTGCACATAGCAGGGGAGTTGAAACTTGATGATCATTATGGTCCTTTTCAACCCAGGCCATTCTATGATTCTATTGATTCTACAAATTGCAAGGTTTGGAAGCGACATCAAGAGATGATAGAGCTAAAACAGGGTTCCTACAACAGGTCACACAGATAGGCATCCAGCCAGTCTTGAATATCACCATAAAAGGAGACTACACAATACCTCTAGGCAATCTGTTCCAGTGATCTGTCACTCATACCATAAAGAAGTTCTTTTGCATGTCAGTGTGGAACTTCCTATGTTCAAGTTTAGGTCACTGCTCCTTGTCCTATCACACTGCACCACTTTGAAGAACTTGGCCTCATCCATTTGCCTCCGACCTCCACTTCCCTTTAGACATTTATAAACATGAATGAGATCTTCCCCTCAGTCTTTTCCCCAGGATGAACAGCAGAAAAAAACCATAGAATCATAGAATGGCCTGGGTTGAAAAGGACCACAGTGATCATCAAATTTCAACCCCCCCTGCCATGTGCAGGTCACCAACCACCAGACCAGGCTGCCCAGAGCCACATCCAGCCTGGCCTTGAATGCCTGCAGCGATGGGGCATCCACAACCTCCTACTGGGCAACCTGTTCCAGTGCCTCACCACCCTGTGTGAAAATACCTAACCTAAACCTCCCCCGTCTCAGTTTAAAACCATTTCCCCTTGTCCTATCACTATCTGCCCTTGTAAACAGCCATTCCCCCTCCTGTTTATATGCTCCCTTCAAGAAAAACGCGCAAGAGGGAAAAAAAAAACCAAAAAACCAAACAACACAACAGCATAAAGTTGAATCTAAGTCTTACATAAACACAACGTATAATACTATCCCACTGCACTACATGAGGTTGGCACGGCTCCTCTGGATGCCGCGGGGAGGATCAGCCGCACGGAGGGCCGCGAGACGCCGCCACTCAACCCGCCCGGCGCTGGTGACGGCGGAGGACAGCGGGGAACCGGCGGCCCCGCCGCCGCTACTCACCTGTCCATGGCTGCCCGGCTCCACTCGAGCATTCCCGCCTCCGCCGGCCCTCGGCACGGAAGCAGAGGCCGCGCTTCCGGCCGTGAGCGCCGGGGCCGCACTGCGGCTGCGCGCTGAGCCTGGCTGAGGGCGGCAGGGCGGGGCGGGGCGGGCGGCTGTGATGCTGTGGCGTCTTATGCCCGTCCGCGGTACTGTGGCCCCGGGTGGGTGAGGCGACTTAAAGAAAAACGCCCTTAGGGCTGAAGTTGGCCCGGTATCACGTAACCTGCTGTGAAAGTGTGAGGCAACAACCTCCGTGGCAGGGGAAAGAAAAGTCGTAGGAGTTGCACAGAACTGCAACGTTACACGTTTAACGTGCTTTAGTTCTGAACGCTTCCTCAAAAAACGGAGTAACGTCGGTGTGAAGTACGAGCGACGCACACGTTCGTATCTGGATCGGTTGTCTGGCGCTAGCCCAAACTCCAGGACTGGTCCTTGTCCAGGGCAGAAAGCTGGAAGCGAACGAGAGACGAGGAAAAGAAAACGCTCCCCTCAGCGCTGCCTCCATTCAAAGTCCGGGCATGAAAACTGAGCAGAAGAAATACAGCTGAAGAGAAACTAGGAAGGCTCTCAAGAAGCAGAGCATGCATTTCTAGCACGATATAAGGGAGTTAAGATTTAAATCATGACATGGATTTCTGAATTGCCATTAAGTATCACGTTTGCATCAACGCTGATCCTGACCGCAGCCACGCTGTCATAATCTTCACAGCAGAGCTCCACACGGACAGGTTGGGTGAGCAACGAGACCCCATCAGCTAGCACCAACTGCCACCAACAGGTCATCCCTAAGGAGCGTGCTCCCCACGATCTGTACAGAAGGTTCATGCAGCGTAGAGGATGTACGAGATTAAAATGAGCAAACTATCTAAAATAATTATTAACTTGAAATAGGAAAAGATTAAGATGATTTGTAACTGTCACAGTCTGTCTGAAAAGCACAACAGTAGTGCCAAAGATCTGTCGTATTGGCCTCATTACAAGCACTGAGCCCGGTTTATGGGAACTGAGTTTAACATGTAGATTTTTGTACTGTGTGCAAGTGGTTAGTGTATCTTCCTTGCTAGATTTATTAGTATAAAGATGCCACGTAATATGAAAACATAATGATTACTAACCAAAGAAGGAACTGTAAATTCCACTTTGATTTCACTCTGTATCCAAGATTCCAGGAGCACGCCCTTCCGGCTCTACCCTTCCACGTTACAGTAGCCAAAACAATTGCACAAATTAATTACAAACCACGCTGTTCTTCAAATGAAAGAATTCACCTCACACCACAGTCTCAAAGAAAATAAATTCTGGTGGCAGTGAACTTTCTTAAAACAATGAAACTGTGGAGCATGTTATGCAGAACTAGCATTTCTTGAGGCCAAAGTGAACACAGCAGAATTATGAAGACATTCCTTTCTCCATTCACAAGTCTCTCCCTAAAGAACAACTCATTGAAAACAGGAACCCACCCTTTGCCTGATGACTCAAGGATCACAAAAAAATAAATGGTTTTGGAGGATATTTAAGGAAAGACAAAGCACCCACACTTCTGATTTTTCAGGTCCAGATATTGCAACACTGAGAACACAATACTGCAAAACATTTTTGCTTGTACTTCCAGACTGAGGAGAACATAAAGTTTGACAAATAAGCATTATTTCAGAGTTTACTGTAAAGAACAGAGCATTAAAATTAAGCTTAAAGAATCTTCAAATTGTTCATAAGCCTTTCAAAGGAAAGTCTAAAGTGCTTGATACTCAGAAATAAGCTTTTCTAAAGCTACCTTAGGGAACTACATACAACTACGTTTTGTGATGTATTTGAGTAACTTTTTATTTGCCTTCATTCTTCTCCGCATACACAGGCAAAACAGAACAGCTATAAAGTGAAGTATAACTTAATGCTGCTGGAATAGCAGATACAAAGCTTTCTGTCTGTGCTGATGTTTGGCTGCATCTGCATATTACAATTTAAAAAATAGGAACTTTAGACACCTGTATGCAGACTGCTCTCACATTCCAAGACCAGAAATAAGTTTCTGTTGTTCCTAAGTCTAAGACAAGGCCTATCTAGTACCAGTTTGTTATTGTGGGAAGATTTCTCCCCTTCAAGCTTCCTAGGAGACTTCAGGAAATATTCATCAAGTTTGATCCACCCAAAATTTTAATTTTATAAAAGAAAATCCTCATCTTTAGTGTTTACCCATGAGGAAACAGCAACTCTAATTACAACAGTACAGGCGAAAAACACAGCTTTAATCAAAATTCCAACAATATTCTGTTCCCACCTCCTCTTTCTAGCATTGTAGTATCAGTACACATTATGAAACAAACTTAACATCTATCTCTACAACACTTTTCCAGAAGTTATGGTTTTCTTATGCAGAAGAGCAGTAGTAGTTTGAGTTTACAGTGCGTTCATTTGGGCTTCTGAAAACATCTTACAGTCTCAAAATATTCCTGTAACTTAGGCGAGTAGACATTCATTTCACAGAATAATTTGAGAATGAAGAAGGGCATAAGCAACAAGTTACAAGAAATAAATGTAGACTGAAAAGTCCTAATAGGAAGAGTGCAATTTCATTAAGTATTTCAGGACATAAACATTACTTTTTCCCATAGAAAGCTCAGACATTTAAATACTGACATACACCAATTCCAGACAGGTAGGAAATAAAGCAGTCAACCTTTGTGCGCACTGTAAGCATAAGCTAACTTTACAGGCAGTAATACACATGTATTAATACTGAATTTGGAAAATTACTGCATTAGTTTTCTCAAATGAATTATGCAGGCTTTTATCCAAAGCTTTAAGAGAAGTGTTCTGTCCCTACACAAGTAGTTCATCTGTGAACTTTTTAAGTGTGGTACAGAAAACAGTTATCCTGAAGTAAAAGTTCTCAAAAAAAACTTCAGCAGACAGGATTCTTTTCTAGAATTAAATGCTTACATAGTTCCAATTCCTGGGAGGAACCGGATGTTCACTTCCCCAGCAAGAACAGCTTCGTATACTTAATTACTTAGGTAGGAAGAAAATAATTTCATGCTTTTTCCCCTTATGCTTCATGTCCATCACCTTGCATCACTTTGCCAGGCATCTTTCCTTTAACAAGCGGGACACCATTTCCTTTAAGGCTTTCAAGGAGAACAATAATGGTTTTTAGTTGCCACCTGGGTTAACATTCATTGATTTTGCAAGTCTAGCCTGAGTTCTAAGTGTTGATGAAAGTGTATTTTGCTTCTTCAGCAGTCTTTGAATGGAAAAGTGTAGAGTTTCTATAAATTTTTAGCTTCCCTGTGGCTTGATCAAAACAGACTACTCCTAATGCTGAGGCATTGTATGTTTACTACTCCACAGCGCAACCAAGAATGTTTCAGAACAGAGCTTTCAGTACAAAGCCTGACATTCCTTATAATCAGTACTTTTTGGTTGGACACTGAGACCAAGCAAAGGTCTCCTCTGACGTTATCAAAGAATTTTCTCTCCTTCTCACCTACTGCCACCTGTACAGCTGCCCAGAAGAGAAACACATTAAAAAACCGAGATAATGACAACTGGGACATAAAAGCATTGTAAGAACTGAACAAGCAGATGTTGAACATGAAAGAAGTGAAAGGAGGAAAAATACCTTCCTCCTTGACAAGCTAATCAGTATCAAGCTTATAAGAAAACAAACAAACAACAAAAAACACTAAAGCACCCACTGCTCAAACCTAACCTGCCCTGGGGACCAATCAGAAGGCATAGTGTGCCACAATACATTTATGGGGATCAGCCACACGTTCTGGCAAAGGGGAAGAAATTTCAGTCTTAATTCCAACTCTGCACAGTGAAAGACTATACTACCTCATTAAAAAATGGCAGTGACTGACAAAAATACCAGCAGGATGGATCGTATGGCCTCTTTAATTCACTGTGGGTAGTGAAGTAGCTAAGGCTGGGAAATTCTGAGATAAAACTGAATTGATTTGATTTTGCAGGAAAGAATTAGAATAAGCTCTGATAATTCCGTGCCAGAGGAAAAAAGAAAAGAGGTACCAAGTATTTGGGCGTGACAGTTTTCAAAAGCACAGCCAAGATCAGGAGATCATCCATAGTCCATGCATTCCACTTTACATCTGTTAATACTGTTGGACTGTGAAGTCTGCAAAACTACACTTAATACTTCAAGAATGCTCTTCTGCAGATCTCCCTGAAATCAAACAAATATGGTTTAATCGTCCAGAAAAATCATGTTTTCTCCCAAGATATATATTCTTTCCTTTAATTCTAACAAAAGATTCTTCCTAGAAAGAAGGAAAAGAACAGGCAACATATCCTTAGTTTCCCAAAAAAGTCACTGCTGGTCTACTTTTGAAAACACACTTTTCAGTAAGGGAGCTAGTCTTACATTAGCATTTCAAATATCCCACGTCCAAAGCAGTAAATGAAGTTTCACTCAGAAATTCTTCCGCCCTAGTACATGTGATGCTATTACAAGAAGTATCTGTGGCATGTATTTGTCCAAAGACAAAGCAATAAGTGTTCCTTTTCGTCATATGATGTATGAGTCTGCACTGTGCAAGAGGTCTAGAATCGATATTTACTAGCTCTATCAAAACACAAAACATTCAAGTAGTATATAACTGTAATGCAAGCCCTTGCATGGCAATCCAAATTTATTGAACTACTGATGCTAAGTCATACAAAATTGCACCACTTTAATTAAGGCTTTTAGTTTACATTTGGCCACCTCAAAGCAGTTGTAACATTAGGTTGGTCAATTTAAATACTGTGGCTCCCTGTTGGATATACACACAATCTTTACACCCAAACGTTAATGCATACAAAGCAACAAGGCATTGTTAAATAAATCAGCAAAAAGTTAATTACTGCAACTTAGGCCCTGTGACCAATTACACATGATTAAAATTACTTCCCACATTCACATCCACAGTACTCTTCCACCATTTAACATCTCAACCAAAACGTTACACATGTAAAACAATCACTAACAGGCAAAAGTACTAAACCTGTATATTTGGTATTGCAAATACACTTATGCATGAGCAAGCAAGGGAATTCACAGTGAGAATCTACAGCTGCAGAAGCCCGAAAATGATTTACAAAAAATTGTTAAATCATTAAAAAATCGTTTTAAAATATACACTTCTTGTTGTAGACCCCCACTGTACACACAACTATAAACATTGTTCCCTATGTAAACAAGGAAAAGGAAACATACAATAAAAGGTTGAAAAGTCTGGACATTTCCTTCCCAACAGATATTAAAGGCCATGTCTTTAGTCAGACGTTATACTGAAAGGACTCTTAAAGACTAGATCACTGTCTCCACAGGTTTTTCCTAAAATTAAAAAACTATATAGCTGTTGTGTTAATCAAAGCGCTTTTGTACAATACGATGATGATGATCCTGTATTTCTTTAAAAAAGTTACAATAAGCTACAAATACCGATGAAGCAAAGTTATCTGGAGTAGTCTATATAGGAGCTCTTTGGACTTTCTTTTATTATGCTAAAATAGTGGTGCTTTTAGGATTTACATTATTGTACTCTCCAATAGAAAGTGGGGATTGTTGAAGTATACAGTACACAGTTTTCATACATGTACAACATTGGTGGATGAACAATGTCTCTTATCAGTAATACTGGATGTAGGCTCTGGTTTTACCAGTTGCATACACTTAGAATATTTATAAGTAAAAATCTCTCGTGACACTGGAAAGTGATTAGAATGTGCAAACTGATGTAGTAGCTTTCATCCATTTCTTAAAGGGTACCACCACAGGAAAGTCCATTTAAGATGTTGGTAGGTTTAATAAAGTTGGAATGCTGGCACTGTTGAATTGGGCAACAGTTCTTCAGACCTGTAACAGCAAAATGACAAGTTAAACCATGACAAATAGTCATTACTCTCTAGTTAAGAAAAACTGAAGCAGGAACTAGCAAAGTTATTAGTGAATATGCTCAGAAAATAACCTGATTGCTTTTCCTCTACTAATATAACCTCTACTGTACATGCACAATAACAACAAGTCAATAAGTAAAACTGAGTTGGGATACACATGGTAATCCAAACTGAACTGTGGAAGCAATATTTGATGGGCAGTACTAATTTCTTACACTAGGACAATTCCAATGGCTGTGAAATTGCACTCACACATTTGGAGAATCAAAGCTCTTAGTTTGAAAGCCCTGTTAAGGAAAGGCAGCAATAATACCTGTTACTCTCAGCTAATGCCTCTGGAATCCTCCTGGTTTGCCAGTCAAGAAAGACCTCTGCCCAAACTAGGGCTTGGAGAGGGAGAGGAGGAAATAAACTGTTCAAGAGCAAGTTGTAGGGAAAAAAAAATAAATATCACAACTAACTCTTGAAAAAGCTTACTGAAGAGGCAGGCTGAAACTTGCATGAGCCATCAACAGCATTCTTAAAACACAGCTTTAGTTAGGCAGAACATCAGCAAATTGTCAAAACAAGGGAGATTAATTTAATAACAGTAGCTCCGGGTCAAATATTTGGAGTGTTACAATGATCCCTTCACCACCCTTTTCCCAATGCAACCACTAACCATATCACAGCATATAATACATCCATGTAGTCCAAAGAAAACAAGGAATTTTCCTGCAACACCATGCAAATATGAGGATGAGTTTAAAGTGGTAGTTTGTATACTAAAAACATCAATATTTTAGTGTGCATTCCTGATAATTGAGCTCTTGCAGTATGTTTTATCAGCCTCCAAAAAACAAAAGTTCTTTTTCCAAAAGCTAAGTGTTGGAAGTATCAGGACAAGTGTCATTAATGGGAGTTTCATCAACACCTTAAAGCTTGAAAAAACTTTTTTGTATCAGTATGAATAGTGCATCTTGCACAAATTCTGTAGTTAACACCATAAAAACTTCAAGATATCAGGAATTTTTTAATGCAGTTCTGCACAATAGAAGCTACAAGTGTACTTGTTTGCTTGCTTCATTTGTTTTTTCAAGTCAAAACACACAAAACGGAACATTTTAAAAAGGTTTACCTGGCTCAGAGCTACAGTACAGCTATGTATTAAAGTAGCTGACACGATGACTTTTTGCGTGCTTTTCCAGGCACTGGAGTTTTTCTGTTAATTTGTCGCACAAGGTCATAAAAGATCTGTGAATATAAACGCCCGTTGGTTACTGGAATTAAGAAGATTCCCTCACAACCTTAACTCTTCAATCTTATTTACTCAGATACTCAAAGATCTCTGCTAATATTTAATTATCATGAAGCTGGAAAGCTAAGCTGCACACTTAACGTATGTCTACTTTTGCTGAAGATATTTGATCTGTGGGTCAAATTTACCTGAAAATAACAATATGCCACCACGATCAACTAGCACACACTATTACTTCCAATTAATTCAGCAGCCTCTACAAAACTACAACACTACATTTCCTAGACAGGTAAAGCATAAGACTCACACTTTGAGTCTCCTTAGAATTCTAATTAGACTACAGCTTTGTGGAAAAGCTGATTTAAGACAAATCTAAGCACTGCAGTTAAATAGCAGCTGTTTTGTTCATAATTGACATTGTGCCAATTATTTCTGCATCTCGCACATCAAGTCCTCACACTAAAGCTCTCCTAGCAGTTTTCTAGGGCACTGTTTGCAAAGGAGCAAACTATCCAGCAAGGGCTTTTAGTATTTGATGGAAATAAGCTCCAGTTTATTAAACACAGAACTTTACTATAGAGTTCAGCAAATGCATTTTTAAGAACAACTGTGTAGTTTCCAGAAAATCCTAATTTAATATTCATTACTCATTTTAAAGTCAGCTGTGCATAAAATCACCACACTCATTTGATTACAAGTCTTGCACAGAGGGCCGTTCAACTTGACTGACACTGTCAATAATATTTTCCAGCACACACAATGAACTGCAGGGTTTATAATAAAATTCAAGCCGTTCCAGAAAAGTAAATATTAAACACAGTCTTTTTCTAAAAGCTTTTGGCATCAGATTCTTTATGCTGATACACCCCCACTGAATAAGAAAGCATATACTATGGCATGTCCTAAAAATGCATAAATGCATGTGCTTGATCAGATGCCTAGATCCTGCTAAATAAGTAGCAATATACAAGAGATGCTTTTTTTGTGTGTTTTATTTTATTTTTTGCAGAGCATCTATTCATTTTTTCCTTTCCAATCAGCTACTTCTGAAAACTTGAAGTTTTAAGTAAAAGTGAACTGTATCCCTTGATATAAATTAATCATAGATTCTCAAAATAACAGGGTATACTTTTGTCCATTACAATCAAAGTTATTTTTGATTTTTTCCTGACGTATGGTAGCATTTAGTTAACAAAATGTTGTCTCATTCTTATCTGCCACCGTTCCATCACACAGGTATCATGCCTTACCTCATTAACATTTATCTTTGATTTTGCAGAAGACTCTAAGAATGCACAATTATTCCATTGCCTTGCTAGGTTCTGACCTTGTTCCTTTCCCACAACTCTTTCATCTTCCAAGTCACACTTATTGCCAACCAGAATCATAGGCACCTAAAAAACAATTCAGTGTTAGCATAGAAATCATTAACAATTTGGAAAAGCACAATGTAGGATACCTGACTGCCAGCATAACTGAGTTCTGGTATAACTGAAACTTAAGCTTACACTTCTGTGAAGCTTCAAAGTGACTGCATTTTTTATTGTCTGCCATTTTGTATGGAGTTGCAAATGGTTGGATTCATACAAACCACTAATTAAGTAAATTTTACATGTACTAAGTGTTCTAATGGGATTTTACTTTCACATGCATAGACATCAACTGTTAAAATTAAAGGCATCAAAAAGTCTACTGATGACTCAGCTACAAGACTTCAACATGTTCAAAAATCCTTGGCATGTATTTGAAGATTGAGAGGAACTTTAGGCAATACAATTCCATATATGACCAAGGAAGGCTTATGCTAACCAGAATGAATGTAGCTCAGAAATTAAGGTTTTGAATATCCTGAGAATTATTTTGATTTTAGTTCAACTCTGTACAACATTAATACTAAAATAAAAAGGCAGTTTTTAGGTTTTGGAAAGAAGAGGTGTGTGAAAGTTAAATTCTGCCTTCTCAAGATACGCTTGTGATAATGGGTAGTAAATCACTTTGAGATAAAATCCACTGAATATAGGCAAGACCTGGAGATGCACAGGCTTAATAAATTGCAAAGTGCTTTGTAAGAGTCACAGTAAGCTTCAATGAAATTGAAAAATATGTCTGCCAAGAGCTGAAGCGTATACAGATATTTGAAGGAAGGGATCATAGATTCCACCAGCAGCTTAAATAAGATCTTATTCCCCTCCTCTGCCTACTGCCTCAGCATGCAAGGTATTTCTGATAAAAATAGTTTTATAATGTTTGAAATGTTTATAATGGCTTTATAATGTTTGAAATTTGAAATACCTTTCCTTTTATTAATGGAAGAAGTAGTCCCTTTCTACCAAGGTTAAGATTTTTTAATCAGTTATAGATTTGTTTTAACTTCACTTCATATGTTAATAATGCTAAGGGCTGCATGCTGAAATTGTGTGGAAACAGTATGACCAAACATGCTCACAAGAATGTACAAAATGTAAGGCTACAGAACACACAAGTTTGAAGCTTTCAATACAGTCTTCTGGAAAAATTTAATTTTGTTTTCAAAATACCACAAGCAGTGAGAAACACTGTAGGCTTTTTTAAACTTTGTTGTGTAGTAATGGAAGTAAAAATACAGTTGCTTTAGACATGTTGCTGCAGTCCTAGAGAATAAAGTTATGTATAGTTTCAAGTTAAGCATTTGAAAGGTAGAAATTAAACAATTCTCTTTATGGAGTGCATGACAAGTTATGTGTTGCCTGCTCTGCCTCAAGAGTTGCATTTCTTTACTACGCATCTGCTGGTTGATTTGTTTCTTACCTAAAGCATGAAACCTACCTGACCAAAGTGTAAACACTACAACATTGCAATGAGAACTGCAGAAGACTTTAGCATTTAGAGAGATGCTTACATCATCAGTGTCTTTGACTCGAAGAATCTGTTCTCTTAGATCCTGTAAATCATTAAACGTCGACTGTGCTGTGATGGAATATACTAATGCAAAACCTTGTCCGTTTTTCATGTATAGGTCTCTCATTGCTGTAAACTGTTCCTGTAATTAAAAAAAAGGTACAGAGCTTGCATTAAATTTGCACTTTCTTTATACAAACTGCCACATACTTCAGGTTACAAATGTTTTAAAAGTATGATGCATTTGTGCTCTCCCCTTTTTAAACTAGTATTTTACTGTTTTATTGTATGCACTAAAGTTAGTTAAGCCACTTCTAAACAAATCCCAAGCCTGGAACATTATATAGGGTGTTTGTACAATATCTAGATACCGCCAAAGGCTATAGCACTGACAAAAAAAAGTCATCACAGAAACTGAAATAATTTGAAAAGAGAGAACAAGTACATTGTAGATTACAGATGTTGCATTCCTCCTGCATCCTATTTCAGCTCTTTCCTGTCTCCTGTTTTTTCTTCGAAATACATTGCAAAGTAACTGCATCCCCAGTCAATCTCAATTTTATATTCCAGACACTTCCTACTTTCATTTTCAAGGAGATTTAATAGAGGATAGAGATGCTCAATAGACTTGTCACATTTTCTAGACTTCGGTGAAAACAGTGCACAACACAGCAGCAGCATTAGGATTTGTCCCCGATTGAGAGCTCTCACTAGTATGACTGGAACAGCATTTGCCTTACTCACCTTGGTGACTTAGCTATCTTGTGATTCATCAGTCACTCATCAAGTCCAGGAGCTAGTTTATCAATTGAAAGTACATGATCACAAACTACAACTGTATTCCAATCCAACTATTCCAGGTCATGCAGCTCTTCCTAGTGGAGCGTAACTAAGTGTAATAGGATTTATGAGGCTAAATAATGGAAACATTTCAAAGTTCTGTCTGTTTGCATGTCTTCAGCTTTAAAATCCAGTTATATATGTATATATATATATATATATTTTTTTTTTTTTTTTTGGAGGAGTGGGACTTAATTTTATATGCAACTCCTCCAAACTTCTGGTTTCTTTTATAAGTCCACCCCTTTCGTGGTTGGATGCCTGGAACACGTTAATCAAGACTTTACTATATCTCCACTTCTGTGATTAGAGGCAAGCACTAATGCAAAACAGTGACATTGTTTTCAAAATGACACAAGATATTTAGGTAATAAATCTGCAGCTGAAGTGGTGATGTCAGTTTTAGGCTTATAGGGGATACCAAATATCCACATACTAAACACACACTGAGTTTTTGCATATTTGTACCCAAGAAGCCTATATTTTCATATACAAGTTTTTCTTCTACCTCTGTACCAAACACTACACGTGAGATGAAAAGCACAACCTATTACAAGGGAGTATCCACTCAATCTTTCTGTAGTTTTACACAACCATACTCTGCTTTGCAGTTTAAATAGACGATTATGGGATCTGATTGCTATTAGAGTTCAAAAAACACATACTATACTCCAAGGGACGTTCACTGGAATCAATGAGAAATATGACTGGTTTCAGTGTATTTTGGAACAACACAGGAAAAAAATGTGAGTAGCACGCAAAGGGTAAGCATAAACCCTATGCTTTGAGTCTCCATAAGCTGACTAAAGAGACACTATTCCTACCCTCATGTTAGGATTCCGTCTCAGGCACAACAGAGAAATGAGAGAAGAAGAAAGTACGTATTTTTACAGCAACAGAAATCAAAACCAAGTAACCACACTGGGCATAAATTTGTCTCCAGGCACTGTAAATTTAAAACAGCAGCAGAATCACTTTTAAAAGCGTTCAGACTGATATTTCTCCTATTACAGAACATGAGATCACAGGAAACTTGCAATTTGTTTTCTGTTGCAACTCTCTAGCGTTAAGAACAAAACTTCTGTTGAAGAACAACTTACATCCACATTGACCGCGGTTACTCTTTTGCAAACGAGGAAGGAAACCTGTCATCATTTACACTAAACTCCTTATAGTTTTTGAAAGCTTTAACACTGTACACAACTTGGGAGAACTGGTTTTACTTACTGTTCCTGCAGTATCTAAGATTTCAAGCATACACTGTTGCGCATCTACTTCAACTTGCTGTCAAGAGAAATAGAAGTGGTTAGAATGCTTCCTCTTGCAACTCTTCTCTTTAGAACTACTAACAATTGTGTGACTTTATAAACAGATTCATAATGCATACAGCAACAGTGGCTTAAGAAGTTTATATGGATATACACTCCGAAACCAGCAGGAAACGGCCTTCTAAAGAGCCCCAGTGACATTTTCAAAAGCAGCTTCAGCAGCCAAGTACCACTCTGCAAAGTGATTAAGAATTTTTGATTATTAAAAAGGAAGGTTGCTGAATTTGCAATATCAGCAACTAGCACAACGGACTCCTACTTGTTCCAAATATCATTCACAGACTGAAAGAACAGGTGAATGCTACAAATCTGAATTAGCACACTAATGCTCATTCAACTGCGAGTGAAATCACTACGAGAATAAGAGGTATACAGCATACAATACACAAAGCAAGCCACTAAGTATACTTTCACAAAATTAAGCCTTTAGAGACACTAATTAAGAAACTGAACCAACTTTAAAAAAAAACTGCATAAGTGTAAAAAGGCAGATCAATTTCCACATCCTTCTCAGAGTTCCTCTGTCAGTCTCAAATAAAAAACAAACAAACAAACAAAAGGGGCTGTGAGGGCAGCAGGACATAAAAGTGCCCTCAAACTGTTTCAGGCTGGTTGCCCACATTTTTTTTCTTTGCATCTGCGCACAAAATTCCGGGTTAACTTTAAGCTTTTCTTTTGTAAGTAGATTAGAACTTCAGGGAGGAAAAAGTTATTTCCACTCATCTCACACTTCCCTCATGTTCCCCAGGGACGGAAAATTTCTTCAACAGTCACTATTTCAGCACAGACTGCTGACAAAGAAAGTCAGCTAATTAAGCACCATCTATTCTCTTCACGAAGAAATATTTGGGGAGTAGATCAAGACTGACTTTTAAGACTTCATGCTCACTTATTCTATTCATGCACTCTTCATTTCTGCTCAGACAAACTTAAAAATACTTCAAGCCACATCCTCTCAACTTCAAATACTTTAAATTTCACATTAGCAATACAGAATTGTAACTGCACAATAAATGTATTTTAAAACTACCCATGAAGCAGGTTAGAACACTAACTGGAGTGAGGAAAATAACATCATGAAGTGTCATCCACACTTAAGCAAGACTTCATCTAACTGATTTGAAAAGAATACAGACATATTCCTCTGTTTTAGGACCAAAACTGAAATGAATATTGTAAGATCACCACTAAAAAAAAAAAAAAAAAAATCATTGTCAAAACACAAATTTTCTTGAGATAACTTCTCCAGCCTCCATGGAAACAGCCTGTAGACAAATTCATCCAGAAAACATCACAAA
This sequence comes from Lagopus leucura, assembly GCF_019238085.1. NCBI lineage: Eukaryota > Metazoa > Chordata > Aves > Galliformes > Phasianidae > Lagopus > Lagopus leucura. The sequence goes on along the minus strand of NW_024962265.1, from coordinate 33,780,453 downwards.
TTTAATGTGACATGAATACTGTGAATATATAACAAAGGAAACATTTCACTTTAATACAGCTTGTGCATATTTTCAGAGTCACCTGTTGCAAGTCTTTGCTGGGTCAGACTCACTGAACATTACGATTCCACAATTCCTGCTCATCTAACATAAAAAACATTGTTACATTTTTGGGTTTTTATTTTGCTAGCACTGTCTCTTTAATAAGACTTCTGTATGCTGAAAAAGCTCTGAGCATACGGGCTTTCAGACAGAGCTAGATTTCTGTGAGGTCAAAGAAAACAAGTGTGAAATTATTGTTTTGCTAATTCCTCTTCTTTTCAGAACAAACTCCAATAACTCCACACTGCAAAGGCTGCTAACGCAGTCTCTGTTCCACTATCAATACTGCCCTAGAGCTGAAACAGGAGGCTCTGCTCAGTCCATCCCTACCCATGGTTTGTGCATCTTGCCTTCCTCGCATAACACCAATATTTCTGTGGCCCCCCATGGGTGAGCTACATCAGAGAATCAACACATTTGGAAAGTAATTCAGCTAAAAAATGAACAACATTAAGAAACTGACACTGATCTGCTTCATTAAACAGTTAACCATTTTGTCAGTAATCCAGATGTGAACTGTCTTAGCTAAGAATATTAATCATGGTCTCAGTGAAAAACGAGCAATGTGGAGAATTCAAGACGATGCATGCAAAGTCAGACCTTTCAGCCTGTCATGCTGAGGATGGGAAGAGAAACTAACAGGTCACTGTTTATTTATGATACGTTTGTGTCAACTTATTAATAAAACAACAACCCATTTAATGGAACCATATCAAGCAGATCAGTGAAACTGTTAGGAATGCAGTACATTGCCGCTTGCATTCTGAAGGTGAGTCTGAATTTGGGTTTAGTACATTTTCTTAGCAGCAAAGAAGTTTGAAAACTCTGGAATCCAGGTCAAAGTCTACTTGCAGATCCTAACTCAGAATGTAGTTGTGCATACATATCCATGTAAACTCATATAGGAAAATAATTAAAAAAAATGAAAGTGGTAGCATATTAGTAAGCATGAAATTATATATTTACATATAAAATATATTTTTTTTAGTGCTTCAGTGTTCCTAATTCCAACAATAAAATTACCACTTTTTCCTGACTAGCTAGTAGGTATTATGCTTAAACATTAAAATACTAGCCTTGCATTACTCCTTTTAGGCACACTTTTTAAAAGCATCTTTACATTTCAAACTTTAGTTAGCAGATAGTATATGACATTATCAAGCACACCCTTTTTAAAGTAAAAGCTCTAATGCTTCACAACATCTACAGCAGCCTGAAGCATTAAAGTTTCTTAAGCACAAGAGTTTTTACACTTACCTTTCTGTAGGAGTCTTCTATCGTAGGATCGTATTTTTCAACAAATATTCCTTGAACAAACTGTACAGTCTGCAACACAAAAGTTCTTCTAAGATCCTTCTTGTACAGTGCACAGTGCATACAAGAAGTTAAAAACTACCATTCTATGTGTATATTCAGTTATTCATTGCATTTTGGAAAGCAAACTAAGCAACAGACAAGTATAAATTAAGTGAAATGACAGGAAGTTAGAGGTATTTTCTTATATGATTAAATATTGTCAGGTAAAGTAATACTACACCTTCTTCTAGCCACTGTCACTCAGAGCATAAGCATTGATTAAAGGTTTGTCTAACTATTGGAATCATTATTAGTTGAAGAGGATACTGCACAGCTGAATGGCTTCTACATTTGTATTCAGAACTACTGCATCTTTCATTGCTCACCTGCAAGCACAGGAATTACTCAAAAAACAAATGCCAGTATTTACTAGCTTTAAATAGACTAAGATATTCTTGTATACCTAGCATGTAGGACAATTTTAGCCTGAGTGGAACTTTAAGACCGGCCAATTCAGAACAGACATGTTCAAATCCAGAAATGCTACAGTAAAATAAGAACTGTGAAGTGAAGGGAAAAGTTATTTCACAATCTAAAATGATTTGTCAAGTAGGTCTTCCTTTAGGAACTCCTCTGTACAAGAGTAATTCCTTTGCACTTAAAACTACAAATGTTTAGATCTTACTTTCTGATAATGTACACAATTTGTACACAATTAAGCGGAAAGATGTGAAGTTCTCAGGTGGGCTGAGAAGATCTCATTCTGTGAACTTCTTTAGTGCTAGTGTAGGTTGATATGACTGTAACTTCTCTGTATTAATTTAACTGAAATGCACAAGCTCTTTGGTGTACGGTCATCTACCTGCTATAGCTGTTCACTTATTTGCTAGCAAAAGTGTTGAAAACACGTTAGACAAATGGATAGAAGTATCTGCACTTAAAATAAATTAGTGCTTTAGAGACTACCGTGGAATATTACCCCAAAGAACTTTGTACAGACAGAAGTTAGCAAAGCCAGGCACACACAAGCCAGTTCACCCTGCTGGCCTCCCAAAAGAGCTTCATTTCCCACAGACCTATGGCCAGTCTGGTAGTGAAGCCAGAGACCTTCATACTGCAGCGGCTACGCATTTCACTGCATAGGATATGCAAAGGTCTGACCAAGCACCAACAACCAAACTCATCCAGAAATAACAGCGTGCAAACTGCACCAATGGAGGTGAATACACCAAGAAAGCACTGGCAAGCACACTGCAAAGAGTGTACTTATTGTAACCAGGAACCCTCAGCAGCCGTTACTTATGTTTATTTGCGCTTACTCACATGAAAGTAATAGGGGTTAATAGAGAGAGTCAGAGAAAGATGAAGATCTGGAAATATGCTTTAACTGCCTCACAATACTTACCAGAGCAGACTTTCCAACACCTCCAGAACCAAGAACCACCAGCTTGTATTCACGCATGGTGCAAGAGAGAAATTGCCCTCAATACCTAAAACACACAACAAATTATTTACCAGCTTTGTTCATCAGGACTGCTACTTTAGCATTACTACAGACACTGTTCTCTCAAATGTGTAAGGCAAAAGCAGTTAAATACCAATATAAGCTATTAGATACCATTATAAGCAGGATGTCGTTCAGTTATTGTACAATAACGAAACTACAGACACTTAAGGACAATAATCCTCAATACTACTTTCCTTGCACTACACCAAAGAGTATCTCTAAGTTCTTCTTTTTAACAGGACTTTATGACGTAGAAGTTTTCACCCTTTATTCGCAGAAAGGAAGAATTAGGTGTAGAAATTAATTTGCTCCTATTGACAGTTAAATGAATTCTGTCACAACACCCCAGTCAGTGATAAGTGTTCATCACACAAGCACACACAAGGTCTTCTAGAGGAACCAAGCCACAGGACCTCTCTGCAATAGTCACAACAAGCACTGAAGTATTTCACAGGGTTCTCAGGATCTTTCTTTCACTCACAAGTTTTCTGCACTATGCATCTTGCAGGAACAGACCTGAATCATTATATCCCAGATTCACTCAGATGCCTGAGGAGACTGCAGTTTTACAAACACGTTCACAGCATTGAATTTACCAGGTGAACTGCTGCTGCTATTGCTCTATTACTGCAGAGAACGTTCATTACCTATGGTATTGACACAGACCTTCTAAAAACATTTCTTAAATTTCAGAGCTATTACACTATTACATATCCCTTCCTCATCCAACCCCCCAAATTTATGTCATGCTGCACAAGTTCTTATAATTTCATATGCACACACGTGTAAGTGATTTTACTCATATAAGCTGACATGCACGAAACAACATCTCCACTTTCCTCTGAAGAACTGCAGTGTACCACTGACATCATCAGTGCTGGCTCAAATGCTGGATGGGAAATTTCTATCAGGAACAGCATCTTTTTATTCCTCATAAACCACAATACAAATCTCAGGCAAAGTTTCTATTGGTTCACTCAAAGTTTGTTCTATATCCAGAACGCACAATCATGACACTGCAATTCACTTCACTATGTTTGATAAAAAGGCTTCATGATTTTTAAATATACAGCAGTCATCGTCAAACCACCAACTCTTAATGAAGCTGCAATAAAATGCTGCAAACCTTCAGCTAAATAGCACATTCTCTATCACATTAGAGTTCTGTCATAAAAGGAAAATTGAGTAAACCCTGTTATAGCAGAGCTAACAGTTACCATCAGTAAGAAATAATTATCCAAGAGGAGGTAAGTGTGAATTTTCTCATTCTGAAACATTTAAAAGCTAAATTATTTGCAGAGAGACTTGTGTAAGAAAATTAAGCCTATCTCTTCCCAAGAAGCAGGCATTTTTCAGAAAAGAACAGCAGGATCCCAAAAGTTAGTTTGAAAAAATACAAAAACCAAATCAAACACACAAAAAACAACAAAAACATCTACATGAAAACCACGTGCTTAAATCTGAGAACTGATTAATGTTCTGCTAGATACCTAAAGCAGTTACAACGGCTGTGGTTTAAAACTATCTCGAGGCAATCGAAACACCCTTTGAGACCATTCCTCTCCAGCAGGCCAGGAGTTCCACGCTGGCTGTGTGCCTGCCTATGGCTGTCCGCTGTGTCTGCTTACTCACCTTCACCGAGAACTAACCTGCAGAACCAACACAGATGCTGGGGCCTGGCTTTGGGTCTCACTGCTCAATTGAAGATCCCTCTGACAGCCCTGCAAGCAGCTGAGTTAACAGAACTGCTCCCACTGCCTCAGGAAGAAGCTTTCTGCTCCTTCCCCGCACACACTCCAGCACTCAACAGGCTGAGTTACCTGCCTTCATACTTCCACCCTGCCATGGAAGAAAAGTTGAGGGGCGGAAGCAAGGCAGGACAGACTGCTCAACAGCAACACTCTCATACCTAACAGAAGAACTTCTCATTCTACCCTTTGAAAGCACTCTTCCTATACCAAACCATTCACACCACGTTTATAATCTATTTTGCACCCTTGGAGATGTTCCATAAGACCTACCAAGCCATACGTACCAAGCCTCACTGCAAACACCAGGAACAGGCTGCCCAAGGAGGTTGTGGATGCCCCATCCCCAGAGGCATTCAAGACCAGGCTGGATGTGGCTCTGGGCAGCCTGGTCTGGTGATTGGCAACCCTGTGTATAGCAGGGGGTGTGTAACTGGATAATCATTATGGTCCTTTTCAACTCAGGCCATCCTATGATTCTATAAAAGGCATCATCTCTAATTAATGAAAAGCACCTTTCAAACTCCTGACAAATTAAGTCTGCAATTACTTTACCTGTCACTGCCTTAAAACAAACATTCATTTATGCCTTTATTTTTGGAAAGGTGTCACTAGAATGACATAAGACACAGTGGGTGTAGGGGAAATCCCAGCACTGTAATCTGAGTGAACTGCAGCAATTTTGCTGTCTTGCAAAGAATGGTTTGAGCTGAATTTCTCAGTATTCAGTCTGAAGTTAGCAACTAAAAGTAGAAACGTCAGTAACAAAGGCTGACAGTAATTCAGAAGTAATAGAACTTAAGCAGCACATACCAAATATGTTTTACTGACTGGTTTGAGTCATTGGTGACTTCCAGCAGAGTTTAACACAAGCCAGGGCTTCTTCTGGCAGCCAGGTTTGGAAGCTCAGTCCTATGTATCCAGCTGCTTTACAAGACCCAGGAGCTGGTTTCACTACTTTTAGTGCAGTACGTAATTGAAGCACATGCATGCGATCACAGGTTGGTCAGCCAATCCTCTTCATCCACAAAATACCTAAGCAAAAAGCTTTAACATCTCTGTACATGTGTCAACGTCTGCAGCATGCTCAACAAATGTTTCTCTGACCTTTTCTCCAAATTCAAGCAACGAGCAACCAAAGTGCTAACTTCCCCTTCCCCATGACAACCTGTCTGCCACTTGCACAACTACTCCTTGACTACCAAAAGCACACAGTAATGCTTCAGTTATATGCACCCACAGCCCCTGTACAGCACAGAGGTAGCTGCACATTCCTGCACTGCTTTACTGTCAGTCCAGCCATAACTTCTTGGAGCAAAACACAATACAACCTACTCCCCAGTACACTTTAAGATTAACACGGACATCTCTGGAGCACCGCATGAAGCAGAAGCAGCATCATCCGCTTCCACTTAGCTGTACCACCTCACAGGCTCTGAAGAGCAGCCCTGATGTCACTTCACCTTTCTATTAACTGCTAATAAAAGAAGAGCTTTCATAACAAAAAAAAGTTTTTTTTCTGGCTACAGAGCTTTGCCTCCTCAGCTAACAAAGTACCAGATTACAGAGCAAGAAGCTGTTGGTCTGCCATGCTATTCAGTGCAAGAAAATCTTAGCACTTCATTTTCCAGTGGTCAGCTTGCTGTTGGCTACAAGCATGCTCAGCCACCTGAACTAGGACACCAGTGCTGCCTGAACTTGATTTTCCAGTGATTCCTGACCAGTCTGCCCTGACTGTACTCGAGCTCAAACTCATCCTTCTGTACCTTGTGTTGTACCAACTGCTTGCATTTGAGACCTCGTTCCTACTTTACTTTCTTTTTCAGACTGAATCAACACTTTCTTCCAGAATTAATACTATGTTCAGCTCCATCTAGTGCTGACATGGAAACGTTGACTCATTTATCACAAGTGATGGGAGCAGAGGAAGAAGATGGAAGATGAAGTATGAAAGAGGAGATTTAAGCCATAAAATACCCAATCATTCAGTTACCCTGATGGCATTTGAAATAACATAAGCCATTAAGCCTCACGTAAGACACTAACATAAGATGTTCCACTGTTAAAAGCTATGCACACTACAAAACCTGAAACAGAAACTCAATCTCCTGGTGGACTGATAGCCATCTATGCCTGATTTTTTTCCTCTAGCTTCTCTGAAACATGTATGAACCATAAACAGCTTCTCCTTATAGAGTCTTTCCCTTGCATTTCACGTGTTTTGTTCTTTCTCCTCCCACCACAACTGGGGGGGTAGGAGGGAGGAGGAAGTTACTGGTGAAGAGCATGTAAATTAAGAAGCCACCTGCACTATCAAGACAGGAGCTGAGAGTAGCTCCTCAAGAATAGTTGCCAGATTACACTAACCTGACATTTTGATAATACTCCTTCATTCTAAAGCTATCAGTCCTGAGAAACGGATGTACTCAGGAAGGTGCCAATAGAAAAGAAGATGGTATAATAGTTACTGAGCCATAGGTAAGCAAAAAACAAGATTGGACAGAGGATCATAAGAAGCACCCATAGAATTACCCAGCAACCAGATACAAATCATTACAAACTTATTCAAACTAAATAAACCAAATAAGTTATTTGAATCCCTACCTTCCCACTTCTCTTAAGGAGAGTATTTTAATGGAAATTTACATTGCTTTGAAGGCTGGCTACCCTTAAAGAGACAAGCCTTTGAGAAACAGGAGCAATGCCAACTTCCCTCGCTTTTTTGTTCTTCTAACTTAGGCAGGACAGTGCTGTCAACTGTGGTCTCTATGTAGGCACTAAAGAACAGGAAGCATGCAAAAAAAATAAAGGCCTATTTCCCAACCCTAACTGCAAAAAGCACTGGCTTTGAACAACTGAGTACTTATATGCACAGCTACTCACATGAATTCTGCAGATGTCTGGTGTAAGTTTTAGCTAGAAAGGAAAACTAGGAAATCTGCTCTTTTTCAAAAAATAAGATTTTCACATGAACTGTACCCTAACACCATACTGAATCCAGGAAGAAAGCAAGCAAAACAATCAACTGAAACAGAAACATTTTAAAGGGTTCACATGTTTTAAGGATCCTCAGCATCACATAAGGAACTCACAATCAGCTTTCTACCCTGATCAGATAAAGTGGGAAAAAGTGGCTCTTGGACATTTTCTCAGACACGTCTCCAAACAAAAGCAAATCAAAGTGATGGCCTTTAAGATGGTCAAGGAATAAAAAAAATGCTATTCTAGTGGTGAATGAAGAAGTTGTATGCTTACTGTTTGTAATGCCTTCCTAGAAAGCAACCACACAATAAAGAACTTCAAGAATTTAGGCAAGATTAAATACCATTTGGGGCATCTGAAAGGAATTTGGCTTGATACAATAGTCACAAAAGCAGGTTTGATTTTTTGGGGGGCAAGCAAGGTTACAGGGGTAGAACTTAGTTTGCTGGTCGCCCTTCATATTTGCTTTTAGGATTTGTTACATGTCTGAGGAATGGAAAAGCTAATCATTTAATCTCCCCAAGTGATATTAAGCCAAATGAAGTTGTAACTGGAGCTCAGCTCCAGGCCAAAAAAGGATCTAAATGCAGTCACTCCTTGAAGATGTCTCTGAGACAGACTTATATGAACTAGTTGTTCAAGTATGGAATTAAGCAAATAGCCCTTCACAAGAACATTATCATTCTGAGAGCTTCATAGACACCATAACTCTCATAATGTTCAGACCCTGACATTCTGGTTGCATTGTGAAGCTGCAGTATATTCACTAAAATTTTCATGATGCCTTTGCATATTTATCTCTTTGAAAGCAGTATTTTGAATGACCTTGTGAATAGTACTCTTAAACTCCTCTTAATTGTTTCCATGAGAAAAAAGTTTCAAACATTAACATGGCAGATCAAGAAAATTAACTTTACCTACCTGCAGTCACCCATGGAGAAATTCACCAATTCATCCTACATCTCAGAGAGGGGATATTGGTTCTGGAACAGTACAGGTCAGTGGTCAGACATTTGGAGGAACAGCTCTAGGTCATTCAGAGGATCAGGTCACTGACTAAGCTCAGAGGATTCCATCTTCCAAAAGAAAATGCTTCTCACCTCTGGTACTGGCTAAACCTAAACCTAATTGCCTACTATTCAGATTCCACAAAATTTTGAGTCTTTGCCTGGTTTGGAACCCCTTCTCCAGGGAAAGAGCTGGTTAGAAAGAATGTGCGCTGTTCTTAACATTCCCCAAATACTTATGTGTAAGAGAAATACAGAATTCTTAGCCCTCAACTCCAAGCCAAGGAAAGATTTCTCAGAATTATTTTAGTGCATAAGCAACACCCTGACAACAGAATCCAAAATGGAAACCAATTCATTTCCACTGCTTTTAGATGTCTTAGGAATTCAAGCAATTTAATTTATTGCTTGAGAGGGTAAGTGATACCTCTAACAATAGTTAAATTAAAATACTCCAGAATTGGCTGTCACACTCATTTAAAGAAAACAGTACTCTGAAATCAATTCTAAAGACAAGATACAGCAATAAAAAAGTTGATAAGCTCTAATTAAACATGTTGATACCCATGACTCTGGGAAGTAGAGCTATTCTATTATTGACATGGACTCTTTGGAAGCAAGTGAGTTCAGTAAACAGTCCTAAAAATCTTTATTTCCAGTTTGTGATGGCTTCTTGTCTCAACAACAACAAAAAGTATTTCACAGAAAGAAAAGGATTGGTCAGCTAGCTCTTTTGGGCTTTAAGGCAGCAATTTTCCTCGGACAAAAATATTTCTTCAATTATCTTCAAATATTTTAACTGATGCCAGAGAATCTTGAGAGGAGTTTCAAGAAGCTGCCTGCATCCAGTAATGCGAAGTCATTCTAACTACTTAAGAAGAAAGCATGGGAACAAGTTACTACAGCATGAACAGGGCATGGAGATTTAAGTTATTCCCCAAACAACTCATGGGGATGCTTATCCTACAGAGACAGCTTAACCAAGTCTCCCTCCCATCACTGATGGCAACTACCTTGATCAATACAGAACACGTGGGCAGCTTCCATAAAGGAGCTAGCAAGCTAACATCTGAATAGTCCTCCTCAGCCCCCAAAGTCAGAAGTTAGCTCCTAGCTAGATCTTTGAACACAAACTTGATGCATGTTCTAAGGATGCAAACTGATGGCTGGAGACAAAGACTGAGCAACTTGCAGTGTTTTCATACAAAGAGTAAAAAGCAAGCCTGTTGCTGTTGTTTTCAAGATGAGCGAAGCAACATACAGTAAGTAATTACACTATGTTCAACTAGCAGCTTCGTACAAAAATTCAAGTATGTCAATTAAATTTTGAGTCCCTTTTAAAAGTTATACTAAGTCTATTTAAGACTTAGTTAGAATTTGCAACATCAGATTTACTCTTATTTTGGTAACTATTCGCTGCGATGCGCTTTCTTCCAATTTCTGTAGCAGTCACCATCCCCCACAGAAGCTGTTTGTGCATGTTCTACCAGTCTGACTTCCAGCTACACTGATGATCTCAGAATTCCTAAAAAAAGATGAATTGCAAATGTTTTTGACGCTTGCTAAGAAAAATCCAGGCAGACAGTAAGGAAAAAGAATACTCCGATTTTTAAAAATATTACAAGCATTAAATTCAGAGAATGCATGATTATCACATTATAACACTCTGCTAGGCACAAGCGAAGTATTCAACTACATAGCAAGTTTCGAGAACTCAAGACAGCAATTCACAGCTGTAAATTGTCTCTACTGTCACTACAGAGAAGAATGAGTGTTTGGCTCTAAAACTTGATTAATGGATTACTTAATCACAGCATACCTGATGCACCTCCCACTGCATCCTCCTGATTAACAGCAGATAGAAGCTTTTCTTTCTCCTTGTAACTGTCATATCTGTTACAGGAAATTTTACCTTTTGAGTTACAAAAGCCGATAGAAATAGCAGGACTGCAAGTACGGTGTGCAGGCTTTTTCAGTTTTTAGACTTCCCTCGTTTAAAGTGCCTCTGAAGTTAGAAAGTTACTTCAAAAAAAAAAACAAAAAAACAAAACAAGCCTGTCACTTGGCTGAAGAGACTCAGCATTGGAAAAAGGCAGCTTCACTTCTGTCCCAGAAACAGACCTGTCCTCCAATTCCACATGGTGCTCATGTTACAAGAGGAGATGCCAACTCTACTCTGTGACGCTGGCTGCTGAACCTTTAAGGCCTTCTCACCTTTAAACATAAGGAAATGCACAGTCCAGCTGCAATTCCAGTACTTCCTGAATCTTTGTTCCCACTGCTGATTTTTCTTTATAATCTACATATAAAGTATACACTGGGCAAAGTCTGAGCTAGCATTCTCATATGCCAAGGTATGACTACTTGCACTATCTTCAGTATTAGACATTTGGTTTAATCTCATTTGTTCTGGGACCCCCAATACAGAAAGGACATGGAGTTGTTGGAGCAGGTCCAGAGGAGGGCCACAAAGATGATCAGAGGGCTGGAGCACCTCCCCTACAAGGACAGGCTGAGAGCTGAGGCTGTTCAGACTGTAGAGGAAAAGGCTCCAGGGAGACCTTACAATGGCCTTCCAGTACCTGAAGGGGGCCTACAGGAAAGCTGGGGAGGGGCTTTTTATAAGGGCATGTAGCAACAGGACAAGAGGAAATTACTTTAAACTGGAAGAGGGTAGGTTTAGACATTGGGAAGAAATTCTTTACCGTGAGGATGGTGAGACACTGGAACAGGTTTCCCAGTGAGGTTATGGATGCCCCCTCCCAGGAAGCATTCAAGGCCAGGCTGGATGTAGCTGTGACCTACCTGGTCTAGAGGGAGGTGTCCCTGCCTACAGCAGGGAGTTGGAACTAGAGGATCTTAAAGGTCCCTTCCAACCCAAACCATTCTATGATTCCATACACAGATCTTCTTCTTCATTACATCATTTTGTTACTAGCCTCTTAAGACTGGCTGCTATAGTTCCTTTACATTCAAATCTTCAATAACCACCTGAAAATGTCATAATCCCTTGATAAGCTAACAATGTCGTAAGATCCTGGAAAACTAATATATTTCAAAATACAATTTATGACCAGTTGCATGATTTACAGTGTCTGTCTCTACTGCATGATTTACAGTCACTCTATTACAAACCAGGTTAGTAGCCCAAAATATCTTTCAATTCTTGTACATCATTTTAATTATGGTTAAAAGTTTTAGCAATTGAAAGGACACTAATCCTATGTCAATTGAGAATATTAGGTACTAGCAATCATTATCAGGAACAAAATTAGTTCTTCTATGATAAATGAACCATATCAAAGAAGTCTCAAGTAATTGTAACTCATGTCCATTTAGAACTTCCCATCAGTGCGTCCTTAATAGAAGTATGGTATTTGAGTATGAGCAAGCATCATTCACACTTACTCAAGTTATACATAATTCCCTAAGCAGTTCCTTTTTTGAAGCTTGAGACTTCTGTCTTGAGGCTGGGGAGTAATGAAAAAGGTTAGGAAAAAGAAAAACATGGCATCCACCAATAGCTACTACCTTCTGCCACATAGTGGTTCTGCTTCTGCAGTAATGAAGGTGTGCCTTAACTGCTTATCTTCACAGTTAAATTTTTTAGCCGAATCCACTAATGAAGGTGAGTTTGTGCAAGAAATAAACACTTAAAGGAGGAAGTGGTTGAAACTTGGACAGAAGGCATGTCCTGTGAGGAGAGGCTGAGGGCACCGGGCTGCCCAAGTTGGAGGAAAGGAGGCTGAGAGGCAAGCTCACTGCTATCTGCAGCTCCTGAGGAGGGAAGGCAGAGGGAGGTGTCAACCTCTCACACATACCTTGACTGGAAGAAGACAACTGCTGAAGTTCACCCCCACCATTCTTGCTCATATATAGATGCACATTACCAGAGTTGAGTTGCTCTGGAGGCAACTGCTAAGTTGTTGCAATACAAGGGTATTTTAAAAACCAGTGAAATAAAGGGTGGCTTATCTTCACATGCCAGGCTATAATTCTGCATGTGCTCTGTGAGCAGCTGATGCATCTCAAGACAGTCCCCCAAAAATCTCATTTAACGGATCAGAAGTTTCCAAGAGAGGAAAAAACATCAGACAGTTACAAGCAGAAACCCAAAGGTAAGCAATTCATGTTTGGAAGCCTGAGCTTCAAGACAGAATGACACCTACACACAAAGCTGAATAATGTTAACCAAATGAATTTGAATCACACTCATCCCCACACCACTCTTACATGGAGCAGATCTTTAGTGAGTTACCAAATTAGTAAGGGTTGCATTTGTTTAATCAAGTCTCCACAAGAGTCTATTTGAATCTTCTTAAGAGGAGTCTACCTCTTGTTTAGACCACAGTTACGGTTTCTCTGCACCTTCAAAGCTTGTCATTTACTGGAGAAACCTGTAGTACCTTTAGATTTGCTATGCTGCCGAGTTAAATCAAACCTACACTTTCACAGGCTAGCAAAAGATGTCCAAAGCATACTGGAAATTTAAATCTGCTTTGGAGGTTTGGATGCAAAGATCTTTTTAGATACAGACCTGCATGTCTGGTCATCTAAGAATCATTCACTAGTCATACTATGACAGTCGCCACGCTATTTGAGCAAGTATTACTGCTACATTCTAAACCTGTTATTGAATGAGTTCCACTTCAGCAAATTAAAGATATGCATCACAAAACAACCTATCTTTTGGGAAAAGCCTGAGTGGAAGAACAACTTCTCAGTCTTCCCAGAGTGTTCCAGTGAAGCCAGTTTACCCTCCATGAAACCACACTCTCATATTTCCACATCACTCAGGGTGTTCCCAGTACACCCAGCGCATCCTCTCTGGTTCTCAAGATCTATGACTTCAGCTGTCTGGAGATAAGGCTGTGAATGGTCCCTTAGCTTCACTCCTATTATCGTAGCCAACTGGGCATTCAGTTCAGAAAAGAGGCTTTGAGTTTCCTTCATGAGAAGTCCACCAAAGAATTTCATTTTAAAAAAGTACTTCACAGCAAGGCTAACCAAGGCAGAATTACATTAGCTGAAATTACAAACAGTTTAAACTTGACAAATTTGAAAAGAATTGTAAACTGCATCTCATGATCTTGCCTCTGGCTAGGAGCAGGATGTATTTCTAGTGAGCAAGACTGTACTTGGTTCAAAATATTGGCTGTTGTACCTAAGCGAGGGCAAATTACTGAAGAATCAACACAACATGCACGTTAACTCACTGGACAGAACTCACATTCCTAACAGAAAAGGAAAAGGCAGCTTCAGGAGATTCATCTACATCAGGAATAAAATTGTACAACCTACTTATTCTTTTTCCCATGTACTGTTCCATTTATTCACTTTAATCCCTACTCACAGTTACAGCATTTCTTGCCTGAGTCTTAAGAAACTAATGGAAAGCAAAGATGCCAAACACTACCACATACAGTAGCCTAAAGCACTTCACTTTGAAACTGCTATCAGTTACTCAGTTTTTGCAGAACTTCAGCTCTTACACAAGTTTTCTACACAAGATCTCTGGCAGAACTCCAATACAGCTCAGGTCATTTCCTGAAACAAAAAGCTTAGGGAGATCAGAAAAGAAAAGAGAATCATAGAAAAGCAGTGGGCATGCTCAAATGCAAGAAAGGTGAAAAGATAAATTGAAAGAGCATGCAATGAACAAAAATAACAATTTCAAGTTGTGTGTGGCCCCTGGGCAGCCTGGTCTAATGGTTAGCAATCCTGCCTTGGCAGGGGGGGTTGAAACTAGATGATCATTGTGGTCTTTTTCTACCCAGGCCATTCTATGATTCTACAAAAACAAAGATTCAGAAATGCTCAATACTCATATTTTTATATAAAAAGCAAGTAGAAAAATATACATCAAAACTAAGAGCATTTGAAGATCAAGGATCTAGTAAAAAAATTAAAAGTTATAAGCACCTGGATTTACTGGGGGATTGCAAGCTTCCCACTGCTGGGCTGCAAACTTCTTCAACGCCTGCATGAATTTCTACACATTTGTTGTATTCTCAACTAACTGAAGTCAACAGAAGTTGGATTTTTAGCAAAGCATTTCACAGCACATTAGGAACACAAGGCGGCTCACATTGTGCACTTATATTCCACGAATACTGCTCATGTTAAACTTTTTTGGAAATTCATCCATGGACTGCTATAATTTGGGCAAGAACTATCAAGACGAATTCAAGCTAGCAAAAAACTCAAGTTTCTGATGCTGCTCATCATAAAATCCACAAAAGCACATAGCGTTTCCCATACATCTGCACGAGTAGAATAACAAGCATAAATAGATGGACCACTCCCTCAACAGGGATAAGAACATCACATTCACCAACAATTCTCAATTTTAAACAGGTCAGAATGGTGTAGATACAACTGCAGAAGCATAAGAATCAAGATAGCACAAGCCATATTAATTTACATACTTCTCCAATCCTAACAAAACCCTTCAACAATACTGCATGCAATAAGCAATCACGAGAAACTAGGCAGGCTGTGTTTTATGGGTCATCTTTTTTAAGGACATGAAGCTTTTGGAATGTTATGTTGTAAGCAGTTTCATAATGAAAGATCAGAGGAGGGTTACTGACTGCATCTTAAAGTGTCTTGACGATTCACCTTACCTATTTAACAGTTCTAAGATTAATAAGCAAAAGATTCCTGTCCAGTATGCCACTGGGCAGCCCTTGCACTTAACCATGTAACCTAGACACACAGACACGCAGCTTAGTCCCAGCTATGTCATCTTGTAAACAAATAAATCCTGCCCTAAATACTGTATTGTGGAAAGTAAAATTCCACTTACTGGACTGCTTCCATTCTACATTCAGGTTTGCCCTTCTCAAAATTAAAAAAAAAAAAAAAGCAACAAAACAAGATAGATTGCAACTTTCTACTAGTTTTCCCATGACTTACTTTTGGGGAAAGTATTAGACCATGCAATACCGAAGTTTAACTGCAAGCAAGAAGTGCACAACCATATGATGTAGCTACCAGTATCATCCAGGTTCTGAGGCAGCCCGCATAGCAGACAGCACATCAGCTTCATCTTAAGTAAAAACATGATTGCACACAATGTCTTTATAAAAAAAGACAGCTGGTCTGATCCTACAACTGCTGAAGGCTCTGAATCCAGTAGTGCTCAAGTACCACACCTAGTACTGTTCTGGTCCTCCTGCCTCCTGGACATCCCCTCTCATGCTCCATGTTAATAACAAACACATCTGCTGCTCATCTTCCAGACAGATATGGTCACACCCCTTTTGCTTCTTCTTGATATATGAAGACTGCTTCAAGAAATTCCCCTTCATTGCAGGCATGGGAAATACCACAGCACGAGTAACTAGGTTCCAGAAGATGACCGAGTGGGAAAAAAAAATACAACCTGAAAAGCTAAAACATTAATATAGAGCAACAAAAAGGAACACCTGCAGAGACTGTCTGCTTTTGGAAGTTAGGATAGATTAAGCAAAGAGAAGGCTAGCCAACATACATTATTTTGGTGTTACAGAGCACATCCATTTAAGAAAAAGTTTTGACCAACTGATTTCATATAAAGTTATGAAAAAAGCCACGCTAAAGAAAACAACATTGTTCAACTACATCTCTACCTCTAATCCAGACTACCTGCTGAAAACAAAGATTAATAAAAGCTTACAGTTAAAGCAAGTTAATGTTCAGTGTCTACAAATTTTGATGCAAAGAACACATTTTCTTCAGAGTTTCTATGAGGAAACAAATTGTAATTACAGGTGCTTGCTTGAAGGTTTCTCCTTAGTTATGAAAATAAACGGTTCCCCTGTTCCAGTTCCTCAATATTGTCCAGAAAATTAATGATATAAAGTTTCATATGGCTCTAAGATTAGGGTTACACTGAAAGGTATTTCATGAATTATCAACACTGGCATGCAATATCCTTTTTGCAGAAGGACTGGTCAAATAATTAAGGTGTGGAACACCTTCCTGTGTTGTAACAGCTGCAGGAATGATAGCCAGTGATCCCTAAAGACAATCTTAGTCTGCAGAGAAACACGAGATGCTGTTTCTTTGCACAGGACACAAATGTCCATTAGAAGGGATGGGCTTTCCCACTTCTGCACTATTCTCTGGCCTTCCTCTCTTGGCCAAGAATGAACTAACCATGTGTACTGTAATTGGCAGTCTCCCTTCATAGCTGCATAGCAGGGACTTACTTCAAACGACATAAACTCCTCAGATTAATAACTAGAAAGCTGAATGGAACAATACAGTAGATACTGCCAAGCGCCTCTTCTTCTTCCTGGTTCAACTCTAAGAAAGTTCCTTTAACTCCGCTACAAACTTTTCTGTAGGCTCCAGAGCACCTTCACTCTGCTGCTTCAGCAATGAAAACTACTGCTAAAAACACTGCCTATGGAAATGGAGCATTCTGAATAGGTAGAGGGCCCCCAAATCATTTTGGGGGTTGCCTAAGAGGCAGATTGCCAACCTGGTGCATACAGCCTTCTTCCCCTTCCTTGCCGCCAGAAGACCATGCAGAATGTCAAAAGTTCACAACCGCATTCACAAAGAGGTGCACACAGTTTAAAAAAGAAAGAAAAAGGCCTTTGAGTTCCCCAGTGTTCTTTGGGTATTCTAAAGCAAGGGAGATGTGGGCTTCAGGCCAGTGCTCACTGCCACTACTTCAGGCAGCCTCATTCAGCTGTTCCATCAAGAAATGACTTGTGCCACCAAAGTGTTTGACTTCCTCCAAACTCTGCTTGCCTACAACAAGCAAAGTATCGCACACTTTTAAGTCTAATTTTTAATATGCCTATCTCCCCCAGTTTTCTTATGTTTGACAGGCCCTGAGACAAAAGACATACATTAGACACATCCAGTGAGATACTCAAGCTCTTCTGCACTCAATCACTGAACAATTTTGAGAGCTGTCACTTACTAAGCAGGTCCCTTATTAAATCCATAAAAAAAAAAAAAAAAAAAGAGAGAGACCTTCCCTTTTCCCTGCTTTACATAAAAAGAATGGAAACAGACCACCTCAACCATGTATGAAGAGGAAAATGAAGTCTGCCTTCAAATGGGATTGCGTAGTTTCTGTAGATACTCCCTCAATCTCTTCAAAGGAAGAGGCTGACTAAAAAATCCCTCCACCTGACCTAGATGCAACAAAGCACAGCAGAAACCTGCCCCAACTCAGCAGGGACTCAACACACCAATAATACACGGACTACTTCAGTCTGCTTTGGCACTTGTTCTGAGGCAGAAGAGTGGCACTGCTTCCAACCACAAGCTAAATAAAAACTTTTGTTGCATGGGGTATACTTAGCGTTCTGTTTACTGAAAAAGCAATCTTGATTAAAACTCACAAAAGCTTGAGAGAAATTGCTGAGTGTGCCTTTAAGAGTTAAAGCACTCTCAAAAGTCAGTAAGGTATCTGAAGGTCACCTCAGCATTACTGGGCAATTCACAGAGCACCCACTCACCCCTCTTACCATATATCCCAGAAGTGCTTTTACCTATATGACATCCTTGCCCCCAGGAGCACCTCTCTGAGCAGCCAGCAGCACTCTATGACGACAGGGTTCACACCACAGCAGTTAAGTGCTGAGCACCCAAGTACTGCAGTGACTCCTGCACTTCCCATGTTCCAGATGATAGGTGGACAGCCGCTTATTTTAGCTCCCACATTTACTGACTGCTAGATCACAAGCTAAGTCATCTTCAGCACACTTCTTTCCTCAGGAATTTCTTCCTCCTTTTGTAGGCTCTCACCTAGATTCCCATCTGCTTGCTTCTGTTCCAGAAAGGCGCTCAATTAAAAAGTCAGTCAGTTTCATTCTGCAAAACTAGCACAGCACAAAGAAAGCTGTCATGGCTCACCTGAGATTTATTTCTGATGATCTGCCCTGCACAAGAATCACAAAGTTTTAATAATGCTCACAAAATTAATCTGGGGAAGGTATATAGTAACAGAAGGGAGACAACCAATCACAAACAGCACAAAAGACCATTTGTCTTTCTCATATGTGAGCTCTGTTTTTAAGCTTATAGTCTTTCAACTGTTTTGCAGATTACACCACCACCCCCAGGCAGACAGGTGCTTCAAGTACGATTCAGCTTTGCTAAAAAAAAAAAAAAGAAAAAAAAGAAAAAAAAAGAAAACCCACAAAAAATTGAATATATTACGTGACCTTTATAGCACATGGAGCAACTCAGAAGTCAGATAATCACAAAGTCTTACACTACAGTTGCCAGCTAAACTTGAAGTAGCTCATACCACTAAGCAGAACATCTCTGAAATGCACAGGTAACAGGGAAAGAACACTGCACGTCATTATTTAGGAAGTTTATTTGCAAAGCCTTTGATGTGAGCAACCAAGGCAGCCTTCACTACACACTCAGCCCATTTTTAGCCAAAGTGAAGACTGCAGTACTGACTTTGAGATGGGAGGGGAAAAAAAAAAAAAGTAATGAATAAAGAAAAACCTCTTGAGCGTTCCACAAGTTAAGTTTTAAGCTTGAGATTTTAGCACAGATAGAAGGCCAAAAGCAGATCACTGGACTGCTTTTTCAAGTCTTCTGTAGAGGAGAAAAGCAGCACTTTCAAAAGGGAAATAAATTTATCTCTGAATGATTACTAATATAAAATGAGGTGATTGCTTCTTTGCCTTTTAATTTACTAGAAAAAAAAAAGAAAGCATTTCATCCCTTCTTTTCTATAACAGTGATTTCAATATACATTTTGCCACAAAAGAGTACTGAAAAGTCGCTGTCATTCTCCATCTCCTTACTTCATATTAGGATAAAATATAGCTGCTATGTGCTGGAAATAACAAGTCCCACTAATGAAAACATCTAAATGCAGGCACACACGCAGAAACTACAATTTTCAAGCTGCGCATCTCTGAAATATCCTCTTTATTGGAACTGCACCACCTCACCATCACACCCCCAAGGATGACTTTTTCCCCCTTAGAGCAGCACAACCTCCAGACAGAAGGGCAGTAAGAGCAAAGAGCACGCTGATGGCTTCTGCAGGAACCTCGCTGCTCTAGATCCTCTTTTTGTTATCCGAGGCCAGCGCAAAACACCCCAATTTCATTTCATCCCTCTGAAAACTTTGCTTTCGCTTCTAGTGAATATATATTTCGATGGAAGGGTATTTTTTGGGGGGGGTGGGGGGGAGAGGGAGGAGGTAAAGGGGGGGAACGCGGGGGTGGGGGTATGCGTTCCGCTGGCTTGGTGCAGGAAGCATCCCTCGAGCTCTTCCATTTGCGTCGCCGCCGGAGTTCAGACGTGACGAGGAACACCGCCGTCCCTTCCGGCCGCCGGCTCCGCGAATCCCCGCCACCCTTCGGGCTGTTGTTCCGCGGGGCAGGACCCGCTGACCGCCGGCGGCGCCGCTCCGCGCAGGGCCGGGAGCTGTAGCCGCACCCCCCGCCGCCGGGCGGGCCCCCCCCCCGGGCACAGCGGCCGGAAGCGGCGGCGGGCGGCCGGACTAGGTGGGGCCCGGCTCGGACTTCCCGCTGACAACGGCGGCGGCGACCCGTCCCCGGCCGGGCGGCACCCGCCCCTCCCTCCTCTCTCTTCTCTTCCTTCTCTGGCAGCCCCGAGCCGCGGGGTTACAACTTTCCGCTTCCGCTCTAACTTCGGCGGGCGGCGGCGGCAGGGCCGGGCCCCGCACTGCCCCGCGCCTCAGGCCGGGGGGCGGCGGCGGCGGCGGCGGCGGCAGCTCCTCCTCCGCCATGTTCCAGGCTCCTGCCCCATCTCCCGCAGCGCGCCGCTCCTCGCCTCGCGCTCCCCCTCCCCTTTCCTTCCCCTCGATCGCCACCCCCCGTGGGCCCGGACAGCGCCCTCGTTCCTACCGGACAGCGCCTCCACTCCCCACCGCCGCCGCCGCCGCCGCCGCCTCGCCGGCCGAGCCCGCTGCGCTCCGCCCGCTGCCTCTCGCCGCTGTGCCGGGGCGCGGCTTGGGGCCGTCGCCGTGACGCCGCACGCCCAGCCTCGCTCTGGCGCGGCAGGGGCGGGGGCGGTGCGGAGGGGTGGGCTGACCCCGTCGCCGCGCCCCCACTGCGCAGGCGCGGAGCCCTCCCCAACCCCCTTCCCGCCGGCCCCTCCCCCCGCCGGGCCCCGCGCGATGCCCTGAGGGGCGGCCCGGCCTCGGGCGCCGGGCGTGTGTCGGCCTCGGGGCGGGGAGGGGTCGGGTGGCGCTGGGCCGACTGGAAACCGCCGCGGGGCGGCTGCGCGGCGTGTCCCCGCGGCGTGAAGGGAAGGAGGGGGGCTGGGGAGGCCGGCCTGGGTGTGGCGGGCTGGGAGCTCGCATCCCCTAGGAGGGGAGGTCGGTACCCGGGATGGAGAGCCCAGGACAGAACGAGCCTTGAGGAGGGAGCGTGGGCCTCTCAGTCGTGTCGGGGGAGGTTCCGAAGCTTCGCGCTCGTGGCAGCGCGTAGCGGTCCCTTGTCAGCCGGGAGCCGTGGGGGAAGGAACGCCGAGGCAGTGTTTCTGACCTCTCCGAGAGGGCTTTTGAGACCCGCGGACGGGGGGTGCTTCGGAGATGTGTCACGCTGCTATAGGCTGCTGCTCCATGGGCTGTTACACCTCTGGGTGCCCTTGTCAGCCCCGCACGTACAACGTGGGACGTCCGTCGCTTGCAAATACACTGCTCGACCCTAGTTTTCTTTCACTATTAAATAATATAAAGCGCTTTTTACTCTCCCTGAGCGCCACTTACATTTTTCTAGCCAGAAAGGGTTTAACTGGCGAATGTTAGAAATACCCATTTCTGTGTGTGGGAAGCAAACAGTTAACGCGGTGCAGGCAGATAAAACTTTTGCCAGAGGAAGCGGCGTGGTGTGCGGGGCTGACAGGAAGCTGCAGCGAGGCTGCTGGCGAGGGGAGTGGGTGTGGAGGAAGCACGGCCGCTCCGTTTGTGACACAGAGATAGAAAAGGGAAAAAGCGATGACATTTTCCCCTGTTGCGAGGTGGAGAGGGCCCGGCTAAAATGGGAGATGCACAGCGTGGGGGTGGGTGTGTGGGAGAGGCTGGAGGTCGGAGCCAAAGGAGCCAGAGCAGCCACTGGGATGTGCTGCCTAAGTTGGAGCAGCTTTTCGAGGCTCACGGCACCAAGAAAGTGACACGATTTTAAAAAGAGTGTTGCTTTTAAATCCCAGACGTCATAAAATCTCTTCCAGAGTCCAGACAAATCTCTTGGTGTTGTGCAGCTTAAACTCTCATGCGGTACTTTGATAATGAATCCCTGTAAGTGATGGATAATGCTCAAGAGCTGACGTGAGAAGCCGAGTGTGCAGAAATGCAGTCAGTTTTCAGCAGGGAATCCATTGTGGGGCAGAGCTGTTGAAATAGATGGTGTCTGTCTTACGTATGAACCAGAAGAACATCTCTTGCCTCTGTTAGCTGGGAAGTTTATATACTCGCCAAACAGAAGCAGCATCGGTTTCTTCAGACTTCTCTGTAAGTAGGTATTATTATCAGTTCCCAGCAATAATCATGACACCAATAAAAAGAACAAACAGGAAGATGTATCCTCTGCCCTCCCAACTTTTGTCGGTGACCTAGATTAATCCCAAATAACAATCAGTGTTCAGAGAGCAGATGAGTGCCACTGCCAGATTAATACTTTGCAGTGTGCCTTTAATTGCCCTGTGCCTTACAGGCAGCGTGATGAGTATTGTTCTTTGCCGTACAACAAGAAAACAGGAAGGGGCCTCTGGGAGTTTGGATGAGTCTCCTGCAAGCAGGTCTTGGTGTCTGAGTTTCACAGGGGAATCTAAAACTCAATATATTAAAAGAAGTGTACATACGCATATATATACATATGGATTACTTAATGCAGACACACTTGAAAACTGAATACTGTAACTAGAAGAAATAGGCAGTTAGGATCCATTCTGAGTGAGAGGGACTAAACATTCCCTTTTCCAAACTCTCTCGACCACGTATTTTGCATGTAAATCAGGCTCTTAAGTTTGGATTTTCCTATGAATCATTTGGAGGTTAATACTCAGCACAACTCTTAAACTAGCTTTGCTCACCTCAGTGTGGCTGGTGAATAGAAACTTGGTATGCAGCTCGTTGTGCTTCAGGTGTGCCTGAGCCACTCACTAGTGTTACTCCAGTGGCTGCAGCAGTGTGAGGTGCCCGTGTGGCACAGCAGGTCCCCAAAGCATCATCAGCTTTCCTTCTTGGCTGGCCTACTTGTTCCCAACAACATTCTGTGATTTTTCAAAGATGTATGGCAAATGCTTAGGTTGCCTACTCTCCAAACAGCAACAAAACAGTAGAGAACCTGCTTATGCCCATTAACCTTAAGTGACAAGTCGATCCTTACAGCACACTGCACCACTTGACCTCTGGGTTGTAACTTTGCCTCTCAGTTTGCCAGTTGCCTGCCTGTACTTCGTAAACCTCTTGTGTCAATGACCAGCGCTTAGCTGGAGCTTACAGGATGTCGATATTGCACATCACCAGCACAGAGAGCTGTCTGGTAATGTCGTGGCTGCTGGGAGAACAGCTGCAAGGGAGCACAGGAGAATCTCTCTGCTGGAAGAAGAATATGAAAATACATCTTGTTAAAAATCCTGTGGAATTACTGTGGGGGAGAGTTCATAAATTGCTCAAGTGAAATGAAAGACTGTTTTTTAAGTGATGCTTTAATAAAGGTTGGACGGAATGGCCTTTGGTCACCTCCTTGTAGTTCTTCTAACTTTGCCTGCATTGTTTTTGCTGGAGCTGCATGGGTGTTGGAGCAAAGAATGTGGCTGTGTGAGTACTGCAGTTTCATTACTGCTGAAATGCAGCCATCTCTAGGACAGAATGCAGAGCACACTCGTGCCAGCAAACTCTGGGGCTTAATGGGCATGTGGTGCCAGAGAATGTTACCCTGGCTGCATGCCAATTAGCTGTGAACTCTTCTAGAAATTTGTCCTAAAGGGAAAGAAATGTCATCTGGTTAATCTAGGAGGATGCTTTGCTTTCTAAGAGGAAGCAAAGTTCTTGTCTGTTCTGCTGCATGGTCTGAAAGGGTTCAGTTTGTAGCTTGAAGGCTCCATTGTTCCAACAAGAGATTGTTTACCAGGTCAGAATGTGCTTTGGATCGTGAGAGCAGCAAGGAGACAACATCTCTGACACTAAAGAAAAATGTCTGTTATCTCTGAGACATAGCTGTGTGAGACATCTTTATCGTTCTTTATCCTTCAGTGTTATTTTTGCTTAGAATTTCTCCACGCTCAGAGATGTAGTAATGTTGAGTGGGAATCCTTGCCTGCCAGAATAGCTCCTTCAGACATTGCATAAATGTTTCTTCCCCTTCAAACTGTGCAATTTCTGTGTCTCCTCATCTATTCAAACAACTCAGCCCGAGATTTTTATGCTGATAATTATCAGTTTATCATCTTTACTTCTGACGTAGCTTCCTTGCAGTGCTGCATCTGAGCCTCTCTCCATTTCACCTTCTTGTTGTATTGCTATTTATTAATCAAAGCTGTTTAATTTGAGCTTTAATCACAAAGTTGTGTGGAACTTAACTCCAGATTTTGTTTCCCCATGTTTTCTTCATCATTGAGGAAAACTCTAAATCACTTTTCTGCTCCTCTTCCTCTTCCAGCTTATGCTGAATTACTGCATTTTCCTATCATGTAAGGATGTTCTTTGACTCTCTTCTCATTTGTCTGCCACTATCTCATACTGGTCTATCTCTCTTCCATGCTGTTGGCCCAAATCCTTTCATTTGTTTATAAAATGTGGCCCTTCCTTTATCTTTCTGTCCGTTTTTTTTTTCCTTTTTTTTTGCTTTTATTTTTTTTCCCTTTGATAACTGCTTTGCGGGCCAAAATCTGCCTTTGTTTTTCTAAGCTGAGACTAATGCAATCTAAAGCAATGGATGCAACCGCAATCTAAATTGTAAGTGTCAACATTTACTTTTTGGGGCATCATTTTTTACATCTGTTTTCTCCTGCCTTTGAGAGACTGCTTTTTATATCACCACAGCTTCTCCAGATAAAGCACAGAATGGCTGTTTCACAACATGGCTTTCATGTTGTGAAAGCACGGTGCTCACAATTGCAGAGAGATTGTAGAAAATGCCTCTGGCTTTGGGATTTAAACTCTTAAAAATAAGGATTAATTTGGTAAAAGGAAAAGCCTACTTTATTTTATTCAGTGTTGAAAAAGATCTTTCAAATTGCTTTGGACAACCAGCTGATCAGATAAGGAACAAGATGATCACAGTAACAGAAGTGTTTTAAAAGAGAAAATGAAGAATAATGTCTAGGAACTAGGGAATAATAATTACCTGGAGCAGAAAGTGGCCAAGGTACAGGCAAGCACTTCTCTTAAAGAAAAGAAAAAAAAAAAGAAAAGAAAAATTCTCACATTTTTTAAGTATTACCAAGCTTCAGAAGTTTTGCTTCCCTCTTTCTCCAGAGGACACTTAGTGGCACATGGTGCAAACAGGAGGTTACCGCCTTCTGAATCACTGCCTCCTGTGATACCAGGATGGTTCTTCAAAGTCTGCCATAAAAGGGCTGGGTGCAGTGACAATTAACTGATGATGACTGATTGAATCACACGTCAGATAACATGGCAGCATGACGTTCGGAACTAACACTCAGTTTCCTCTGTTTGTACATATATGTTCTTGCTCAGAATGACCTCCTTCACCCTGTCTGCTGAGTTTTCAGAGTAATGCACGGAGCAGCAAATCTGAATAGCTCAAACAAGGACACCATAAGAGCCACAGCGATAGTACCAACCTCATAAATGGGAATTGGGCTCTCTTGGTCCTCTTTCACCAGAAAATGAGAGTGCAGAATTTTACCCTGAGAAAGCTGTGTTTAGAATTATTATGAATGTCAGTGCCAACATTTTGACTATAATTACCTTTCTCTGATTTTTCTCTGATTTTTCTTCCTCATTGTTACGCTTTTTAAGAGTACTCATTTGTATCCAGATTCGGGTTGTACTGAAAACAGAGGAAAAGTTACTGTTGATTTTAATGAACTTTATATCAGGACTTAAATTCAGCTCTTGCGGGATGTGCGACATTTAGCAATACTTGCATTTAAAATGTATATTCACTTCTAGTTTACATCAATATTAAGACAGGAGCAAGTATATTTAACAATGACAGGTCTAAAAATACTCAATTATTTTTTTTCCTGCTTCCCCCAGCTGCAGAATTATGTCCCAGTTAACATAACGGTTTACACTGAAATATAGATATGATTTTTCTTTGCTTCTTTTCATTTCTGTTCACTTCAGAATCAAGCCCTAATTAACACAGTGGGCCAGAAGCATTCAGAAGAATCTCTTGAAATCATTAGTTACATTAGCAATTCATTAGTTTTGGTACTCAGTTTGGCTAGAAGAACAAAATGTACGGCATAGAAAGCAGAATGTATTTCATAACCTCATTAGATCATTTTCTCCTTAGTTTGCTCTGTGGACATGGCCTTGTTCTGCCATATCTTTCCCCTGGCCATGGAAGCTGTTGGTGAAGCTGCAGCCCAGGAGGGAGGCTTGAGTAAGGACCGAGCATTTACGTCAAGGAATATGTGTATTCTTTACTTTTCAGCACCAGCCAAAAAGCAGGGTACTTTTCCTCCTCTATTTTCATGAATGTTTTTGCGAAAAGAATACTGTTTATTTAGCAGATAGAACTTTCAATTTTTTTCACATCTTTTTTAACAGGATCATAAGTAACTAACCCCTCAAGCAGCTACAACACGTTTACCATTAATCCAAGAGCTTATTTTAGCGGAAAGATTTTAGTGAATTTTTTATCACAGTGAAAAAAAAAACAGAAACGTTTCAACAAACTTGCTGGTTTTGGAGGAGTGTGTCTATTTGGGGTGCCTTAAACACAGCATAGCCAGCTGATCAACAGGAGTAATTCTCCTGCTATATTTTGTGTTGGTGTGGCATTGAGTACTGCATGGAGTTCTGGGCTCCACAATATAACAGGGATGTTAAGGTCCTTGAAAGCCTCCAGAGAAAGACAGCAAAGCAGGTAACAGGGCTGGAGGGCATTTGCAGTGAGGAGAAGCTGAGGGCACTGTGCTGCCCAGCCTGGAGGTGAGGAAGTTGAAAGGCGACCTCACTGCTCTGTGCAGCTTCTGAGGAGGGGAAGCAGAGTGAGGTGTTGGGCTTTGCTCCTGGGAACCGATGGCAGAATGGGAACAGCACAGAGGTGCAAAGGGAGGGTTGATCAATTGGAAAGAATTCTGTGCCATGGGGATGGTCAGACACTGGAACACCATTTCTAGTGAGGTAGTAGATGCCTGTCAGTGCTCAAGAGGCATTTGGACACTGCCCTCATTAATGTGCTTTAAATTCTGATCAGTCCTGAAGTAGTTAAGTAGTTGGACTAGGTGATCTCTGAAGGTCCTTTCCAACAGAACCACTCAATTGCATTGTACTGCATTCCATCCCCTCCCCTCCTCTCCCCTCCTCTCCCCTCCCCTCATGTGCCTTCCCTTCCCCTCCCCTCCTCCCCCCTCCCCTCCCCTCCCCTCCTCTCTGCTCACTCCTCTCTCTGTACTCTGCTGCTTTCTTGGTTTGTTTCAGGGTAGCTTACCAGCTTGTAGGCCTACAACCTATTTGGCGCTTTCTGATATTACATTTGGAAGGATGCAGAGTCAAATTCCTTCTTGCTTCTTCCCCTACCTCGTATTCCGAATAGGCAATTTATGTAATAGATTTATTTTATGAAGCCTTTCATTTTACTGCTGCTACACTAAGCAGTTCTGTTGAATTTTGAATGCAAGGTTTGCTAATATCCCACTCCCACGAGATGTCTATTTGGTTATATTCCTTCAATTTTTATCAATAGAAATACTCCTTTGAAATATAAATGCTGTCTCCTCCAAACCGTTCTAACAAATTCAGAATTGCTTCAAGGTCCCAAGCCTTTTAACTGCCTCTGCACTAAGCCAGATGTTCTATTACAACCTGAAACTGCGTAAAATCTATTCTAATTTGAGCCCTAGACAGTGTCCTAGTGTTCAGAGATGGCTGTGTGAGAGAGCCCTGAATCTCATCCAGAGGCAGGGATGGAGCAGAGGCTGTTGCCTTGGTGTTGGGTGTCCTTGGGTGGAGGTGATGCCGTGTTGCCCTGGTGCAGGGTTTCATATGCGAAGGTGATACTTCACAGTTGCGCAACTGGTTTGTAAGCACAGGATGGCCTTTTGGATTCAGCTCAAGTGAAAGAAGACACAGGGACATGATTTTAATGATGCAAAATAAAATAAAACTTCCAGTTTTTAAAATGGTATAATGACCTGCATTGTGAGTTCTGCTCCCTGCACTCCCAGCCTTTTTTTTACATTCTCCCTTTTCCTTCCAATCTTCCTTTTCCTTAAAAAATGAGAAAATTATGGGAGCTTTAGACTCCAGTGAGGCCCCAATGAATTGCAGTGATGGATTTCATGCAGTCTTCCTAACTCATATAATTTAGTCTAAGCTTTGTTATATATATAATTCCATTGCTCTGTAGGACAGAGCTTTCCCCATCCCCCTTTTCTTCTCTGTATCTTTTATCTCATCTGCTTTTTTGCTTGAACACAGCAGTTTAAAGACTTCAAGTTAGTGTTGGGGAGGGGCTGTGTGATATAATCAACTTCAAGATAGCCTTTACATTTCCTTTCTGCCACTACAACAGTGAAACTTATGCTCAAGGATGAGCATTTACTATGATGATATTTCTCTACGCTCCTTCAATGACACACAAATGCAGGAGTAGAGTTTTTTTTCCTGAAAGCAGTCTGAGATTAATACCATGTTATTTAACAATTTTGGTACATAACAGTGAGTTCAGAGAAAGAGCAGTGCCTGTTTTATACCCTGTTCTTGGGAGTAGCTTTTTAATGTTTAACTGATTTATATGTCTGTCTATGGGCATGCAGTAATGGAGGAAAAGCCCTCAGGACGGAATCCTTCCTTTTATAGAATAAGTCCTGAGGTACCTCACACTCTCCCAGGCTGGCCCACATCCTGATCACAGTCAGTTCTACTGCAGGCACAGCATCATCCTCCAGCTCCAGGAATGTTCTGTCCGTGGCTTCAGGATGTGGAGACTGCAGTGTATGGGCACATGTGCTTGAGAAAGTGAGAGAGCTGCCCACATTATTTAGTGTACAGAGAACACTGAGTGTTGTCGACTCACTGGACCAGCAGTTCCCAGTGTTTTCCATGCTCAGATGTCTCTCTCCAGCATTTGCTCTTGAATCTTTGTTGCACACCCACATTCATGACACCGCTGTGGAAAAGCTGTGCATGTGCTTGTCCAAGTTACTCAGGAGATACAATTGTTAAATGTTCTGTATTAACCTACCTACTGTTCATCACAGAGTCATGAACTGTTCTGTTATGGATGCTTATTAGATAATTTGGGGTTTCTTAGTTTATTCTTAGTGTATTTACCAATACAAGGAGGATTGGCCCATAATTAGGAAACCTGAACACCACTAATAAATCCCAACCCTTTTATTTTTCAGAGAATATCAGTGGTGAAGAGCTTGCCAGCAGAATGTATATGGAAACTATCACTCCTGCAAAGGGTAGTTTATCTTATGTACTCAGTGTCATAGAAGCATGGAATCATAAAATGCCCTAGGTTGAAAGGGAACAAAAAGATCATTTAGTTCTGACCTTCTGCCATGGGCAGGGCTGTCACTCACCATATATCAGGCTGCCCAGGGCCAACCTGGCCTTGAACATCTCCAGGGACAGGGCATCCACAACCTCTCTGGGCAGACTGTGCCAGCACCTCACAGCTCTCTGGGTGAGGAATTCCTTCCTAATATCTAACCTAAATGTCTCCCTTCTTTTAGTTTAAATCCATTTCCCCCTTGTACTATCACTATCAGAACATGTAAAAAGTCAGTCTTATAAGCTCCCTTTAAGAACTGGAAAGCCACAATGAGGTTTATCTGGAACCTTTTCTTCTTCAAACTAAACAAGCCCAGCTCCCTCCCAACCTTTCTTCATAGGAGAGGTGCCCCAGCCCTTTGATTATCCTTGTGGCCCTCCTCTGGACTCACTCCAACAGCTCCACCTCTTTCTTGTGCTGGGGGCCCCAGGCCTGTATGCAGTAATCCAGATGGGGCCTCATGATGGCAGAAGAGAGAACGATCACCTCCCTTGCACTGCTGGCCACCCCTCTTCTGATGCAGCACAGGATACTGTTGGCCTTTTAGTCTGCAATTGCATACTGTTGCTTCATGTCCAGGTTTTCATCCACCAGAATTCCCAAGCCCTTCTCTACAGGGCTGCTCTCAGTGAATTCTTCTCCCAGTCTCTACACATATCTGGGATTGCCTTGACACAAGTGCAACACCCTGCGCTTGGTCTTGTTGAACCTCATTAGATTTGCGTGGGTACTTTTCATGTCTGCCCAGGTCCATTTGTATGGCATCCCTCCCTTCTGCTGTGTCAACTGCAGCTGTCAAGTATGTGTCATCTGCAGGCTTGCTGAGGGTGCACTCAATCCCATGTGTCATTGATAAAGATATTAAAAGCATTGGTACCAAGGCTGACCCCTGGGGGACACTACTTGTGAATGGCCTCCACCTGGACATAGATTTGTTTACCCAACCACAACCCCCTGGCTGCAAGCATCCAACCAAGTCTTTGATACACTGAATAGTCCAGCCTTCATATCAGCCTCAAATAGTCCAGGCTCAAATTCAGAAATAAGGATGTGGTGCGGGACCATGTCAAAGACCTTGCACAAGTCCATCAGCTACCCTTCCTTTGTCCACTAATGCCATCGCTCCATCCTAGAAGGCCAGCAGATTGGGCAGGCACGATCTGCCCTTGGTGAAGCCACGCTGGCTGTCTAAGATCACCTCATCTTGCGTGTGCCTTAACATAGCTTCTAGGAGGATCTGCTCCATGATCTTGCCAGGCACTGAGATGAGCCTGCAGTTCCCCAGGTCTTCCTTTCTCCCTTTCTTAAAAATGGGAGTGATGATTTTCTTTTTCCAGTCACTGGAGTCATTGCCTGACAGCCACAACTTTTCAAACACGATGGAGAGCAGCTCAGCAACCATATCAGCCAGCTCCCTCAGGATCCCGGGACGCCTGTTGTCTGGCCCCATAGACACACACACATTCAGTCTCATGAGGCAGTCTCTGGCTTGCTCTTCTCTTGCACTGGAAGGGCTGCTCTGTCCTCTGCCTAGAGGCATCCCGTGCTTTGCTACCATTATCACATGTAATAGATTTAATGTAGTTTCATATATTTACTGTTCCTTTCTAAGATAGACAGATCAACCGTAATTCCACTCTCTTCTATATACGATCACATAATATATAAACAAACAAAAAATAATCAAGGAATGTATATATAAATATGTAAAATGTATATAAATAAATGTATATCCAAAGTGAAATAGAACTAATTGGTTGTCCATTCACCCAAAGACTTCATAAACACATACATAAGTAAATGAACAAATGAGCTATTTTTGTGACCTAAGTTACCTGATATTTTCAACTTTTCAAGTAGGTTTTGAGTGCCAGCAGCAATAATATTTGGGAAAATCCCCTGTACATATATACATGTAAACATACAGTTGGAACTGCTTTGCTAATTCCATTTTTGAATTTCCACACTTCTTCACAATGAAATGTTTGACCTTCATGATGTATTAACATACAGATATTTTTTTTAGTTTAATACACCGATGAAATTGGGGCACGGAACACAGATGACTGCCTCTGGGCCCTTAGGCTCCTGATTATCTCAGGATAACTGTGCCTTCCTGGAGTTGCTCAACTGCTGTATTAACAGTCTTTACTGTGAAGAAAGCTGCATTAGATAAACATCATTCAGAAGGGTATCTCTAATTGTCCCAGCCTACAGAAATAATTTTCCTCGAGCATCAGCAGTAGATAGGTGCAGTTTTCAGATCATCAAGAAATATCTTTGGCTAGCATCAGTGCTGTGTCATCCTCTTTTAATTGACACTGAGTGTATCACTTACTCATTTTAACCTATTTACAAATCTCGATTAAGTCACACTAGTTAAATGTCAGTATATTCTTAGAGGTTTTATGGGCTGGGGCTTGCCTATCTATATGTGTTTGGAAACTCACCCAGAGTTGATAAAGGGCATTCACTGATACCTAAGCTTTGGATAGTGCCAGCAGCAGCTGCCAGCAGCAGAGGTATAGCAGTAAGAGGGTGCAGTGCTCATCAGTGGCACCCCAGTAGGTATCTTCACCCCCTGATCAAGAAAAATTTGGAAACAGGATGCTATTCCTCCTTCTGCAGCCCTGATGGAGACCAAATCCTGGGACCGAGGATCAAGGCCTTGCAGATCCACAACGCAGATCCAACCACTGCTGGAGCAGCCCTGCAGCTGTCCACTAAGTATGTTGTTGGCAGGACATGATAGAGGATCACCAAAGGGTGATTGGAAGATGGCTCCTTTTTCCACTCAGCCTCATATTTTTTATTGTCTGCTCTTCTCCCCTCATTTTGTCTTCCCACATATATCACACAAATCTTGCTGTTTTTCCCCTGGTCAAATACAGAAACTGTGCAGTATCACCACATCTAGAAGTCATAGCTTGTGTAACTGCCAGCACAGAAAAAGTGTGTCCCCCGCTAAGAAGCTTGCCAGAAGTCTCAGAAATTCCATCTGAAAGGATTGTCCCTCATAGGAGAGACTATTCTGGTGACATCTATCTCTGCTGCATCATCCTGAGGAAATGTTGATTTCCTGGGACCTTACTGTACTTCCAAGTCAATTGCTTCCAAGTGAAATAGGTTGAAGGCATTGATATTATGTTGGCAATATCAGATGTCCATATTTCATTCACTAAAAGACAAATTCTGTTGTATTTCCCCATGAATAACAAGTGGCCTAATGGAAGTGTCAGAGTGTTGGGATGTATTTCAATATGGTAAAAATCAGATCTATTTTATGAAGGAAAGAAAATTCAATTGAATTATTAATTACTTTTTCCTTTTTCCTTTTCCTTTTCCTTTTCCTTTTCCTTTTCCTTTTCCTTTTCCTTTTCCTTTTTCTTTCTTCCTTTTTTTTTTTTTTTTAAGAGGATAATGTTAATCTGTCTTCAAAAATATTATATCAGTAACATTTTGGATATTGATAGAATATCCGCAGCACTGACCTCCCATCAGAATCTATTTCTAGGCTATGTTTTAAATACTGCTTTTGTTTGGATTTTCTTTCCCTATTGTCTGCAGGGAATTTAGTAAGAATTACATAGTTCCTTTTTTTCCCCTCAAATTTGTACTCACATATGACTCAAAATATAATACCTTATGCTCAATGAGCCATTTTTCCTTTGTGCATATGTGTATGCTAGTATTTACCGTTTACGTATACAGCACACATTATTTCCATAACATAATACATACACATAAAAACATCATACATAGTTATTAAATGGGGTTATGTAGCAATAATAGTTGCAATTATATCTATGAATGTAATGTACATGATGGGAACAACTGTAACAGCATACTAAGAAATGCTATTACTGGTAGCACTTATTGCAGAGAGAAAATAAACCAAAATAACTAGTGGATTATGAGAACCTGAAAAAGTAACTCTTCTAGAACTGTCATTCTAATTAAAATATGTATCATTAATCCATAGAAACTTTACAAGGTACAGAAACCCTGCTGTTATTAGTTAAGTTCTGAGGTGCATGTTAGAAACGTCTGTAGGCAGAAGTGATGCTGCGTTATGAGGGTAAGGTGTGGCTGCAGAAACACATCAACACTTCTGCTTTAACATTGTGGCTTGTCAGCATCGACAGCTTCTGACACCTCTTCTCTTCCCGCAGCAAGCTCACCCAGCTCTGCTGCAGGGGGAGGTAAGCAGCTGGCCTTCAACCCAGCTCTGTGCGCTTGAGCAGCTCATCCTGAAGCACTCAGCTTTGCTGACATTTTATCCTGGGGCTTTTATCACTGAAAGGAAGTGGGGACATTGAGTGCCTCACTCCCACCTCTGGCTCCCCAGGATGTGAGCAGATCTGCTGCTACAACAGCATGAGTTCTGTTCCAGAGGCAAACGACCAGGACATCAGGGGAGAAAGGAAAAATAACGATTGCTTCTCTCGGGCTGAGATCCATGAAGTGACACTAGTTTTTCAGTTGCAAGATGATGATATGTGAACTTGTTTAAATGATACAAAGCAATCCAATATAATTATACTAATTAAAAAGAGAAGGATGGCAGACCAAGTACTTTTGCATCTTAGATACTGGCTGTGAGGTTTTAAAGTCTGAAAGTCATCTGTACAGTCTTCAAAGAAAAATGCTTATATCAATACAGAGTTTATCAGTTTAATGATACCTAAATTCAGTGCAGCACATATTCCTACATACAGGCAAACTGGGGGTCTGATATTGGATTTATGACTGTGCTAAAAACTTTCAGAGTTCCGCGTGCACAAGGAATGCATAATCAGATTTTAAGAGATTCAGATCTTCAGTTCACAGCTGCTCTGAAATATCCCTTAACAACGTCTTTTCCTGCTGCTTCCTCCCAGCTCTGAGGGAGAGGAAAAGATATTAATTAAGGGTGCTACACCAGTTCATACCAGCCAGAGATCCAACCTGGTAGTTACAGTCCACAACAGAAAGAAGAATCTTGATAGAGATCTCCAAGAGACATATGTTAATTATTGCAAAGATAATTACTGGGTACAATATAGGAGTTGATGAGTACTCTTTACTCACACTGGATCCTGTGGGCCAAGTGTGAAACTGTGCTGTTCTTTTCATAAAAGAGGGTAAAGTATTAACAAGAGACTCAAGGATATTCAGTAATTCTAAGGAAAAAACACAAATGAAAACTGACTATTTATTAACTAGCAACTCTTCTGAGCAGGGCAGGAGTTTTCAAATTTGTCTTGATGTGCTAGAAGAGGTGTAAGAACCTGGATGTTGGATTTCAAGAAACAAAACTTTATGTTGTTTTATCCTATCCTATCACAGTAATCTAATGTCCCTTCCAGATTCCTCCAGCCTACATCTCTGCTCTTGCGCCCACAAGGTTTTCCCTACAGTCTGCCCTGAATGTTGATCTGCTGGAAGGGCTCCCCTGCACCAGCAAACCACTTGACAGTGTAGTCCATTAGGGCCACCCTGGAAATGTTCTGCCTTAGTGTGACAGAAGCTTTCACAAAAGCCCTCTGAATATTTACAACATAGGACACTACAAAAGAAAGGGATGGGTGGTGAACTGTCAAATGCAACATTTCAGAAAGGAAAGAGCATGAGCACATAAGAAATACCATACACAATCAGATCAATCACCTTTTGTCCGCTGTTCTCCCTTTGACACACACACGAGACATTGTCCACGTAAAAGAGCATGCAAACCCTGATGCTTGATGGGGTCCATCAAGCACTGTTATACTGAGGATGATGGGGGGTATCTGATCGTTCTCTGTGAATGTGTTGGAAGTTGCTCAGCTTTTTTCCAGCTGGGCTCTGACTGCATGTCTGAGAATATCTGAAAGCCCAGCGTAAGCATGGTGCTAGGCACTAGATAGTTGCAGTTTTATCAGCATGAAGACAAATTGTAGGAAAAGACAAACCAATTTTTCTCTCTTCTCAGGTTACAGCTTTTCTGTTTTCATTCTTTGGCTCCATCTCTTATTTGTAGCATTTTGTCATCTTACTTCTGCTATTTGGTCCCTGCAAGACTTCCAGTCTACCTCTTTGTATACATTTCCTCCTTTTCAGTTCCTGAATGCTTTTTGCATATTGCTTTTTTCAGTACTTTCTTTCTGTTCTTTCTAGTCCTTGCATTCGTATTTCCTTTCATGCCACAAATCCATCACGTAAAGCTAACAGCCTAATACCACCATGTAAGATAGAGTTATGGGGAGAGGCTTGGCCGAAAGTCAGAGGCAATCTATTTACTCCCATCTGGCACTCTTTTGGACTTTTAAATGCTGTCAGGGCTCAGTGGCCAAGTGAGGAGGAATAAGACTGGGCCCAAGACTGACCTGTTGCTTTAAGCAGTCCCAAGGTCTAGAGCCACAGGTCCACTCCCTCTCTCCTACACAAACAGTCCTTGCTGTGGGCTCATGAGGACGCAGTTGTGCTGTCCTGCTGGAGTCAAGACCTCTCCAGGGCACCTGCAGAATCTGTTGTAGCATCATTCTCCCAACCTGTTTTGCACTCTTATTGAACAGAGCTCACCTGCAGCTAGCTGCATTGCTTCCAGAGTGCTACATGTGAAAATAAAGGCCCTTCTAGGTCTGGTGCCTGCCATTCTGTTCTTGTTGAACTTCATCCTCCAGGGACCTC
Organism: Lagopus leucura; assembly: GCF_019238085.1. Lineage (NCBI taxonomy): Eukaryota > Metazoa > Chordata > Aves > Galliformes > Phasianidae > Lagopus > Lagopus leucura. The sequence continues at coordinate 33,744,512 of NW_024962265.1, read as the reverse complement.
AGTAGATTTGTCATTGAGCAGACAGACTGTAAGGTGGTATCAGTACAACTGCATGAAAAATGAATACATCTGCATTGTGAGAGAAATGAAGCTTTTAATTTTTCAAAATTCATCACCTGCTTGGGGCAATGTAGCTTTGTGGTTGATAAAGAGATTCATTTTATTTTGATTTTTTTTTTTCAACTTTGTACAGTTATATCAACCTTCCTTACATGCCTTTCAAAACCACCATCTATAAGCAACTGCCCTGCAGACAGTTTTAGGAAAAGCCACAATCCTTTTATAAGCTAGGCATTATTCAAAAGCAAGGTTATACTTTGGGCTCTGTTCTGCTCTTCTTTTCTGTGTGGTGGAAATATGCCAGCTGTCTCACCTTTTCAGAACATTCTCCAGTGCAGTGGCAAGTTAGACCTGAGCCCTTGTTTACTCCTCAGTGACAGAGCAGACCCGGTGTTTCACACAATAAAAAGAGATGTGCCTACTCTCTGCACAAGACCTCCCTTTAATTTTTTACTCGGGTAGCACTGGAAGGTCAGGTGAAATCTGGCCTCAGAGCATTTCATCTGACTCATTTATTGTACAGCTTCTTTCATGTAAAACAGTAGAGTAAAGCACTTCTCAGAACAAAGGAGTATTGGAGAAGCCTGCTAAAGATGTTGGGTTCATTAGATTCGCACAAGTCCAAATCCTGTCCTTCAGGACACACCTTTCATCAGGAGTTAGATCGTGGAGCTGGGGAATGGAAATTATCCTTTAATACACTTGTATCAAAAGGATTCCACTTGACAGTTTTCTCATTTCTTTCCACAATTGGAAATGCTAGCAAAAGCCCTAGAACTCTAGTTAGTTTCTCCTTTGATTTATTCCATGTCTCAAGCCTGTTGCCTCAATTTTTTTAAAGCTCTGTATGACCATAGGAGAGCCCCATTTTTGTTGGTAAGTCACAAAGAGCCAACCTTCCTCTCCAGCCTTTGCTATCACACAGAAATGAGTTCTTCAGGTTTCAAACTGTTTTGTGGCCTCTGTAGAATGAGAAAGGAAACGCTTTTCTGGGAAAAGACCCACCTGCTGGTGTCTGTGCCATGAGGTCTGTCCCTCTGACCCTGATGGCTTTTCCTTGTGAAGACACAGATCAGGGTGGGAGGGTTTGTTTGTTTTCCCAGTGGTGGTGGCAGCTGTGAAGGAGGCAGATGGAGTCATCAGGACCAAGAAGAGATGAGACTGGTTTGCAGGCAAAAGGTCAGTAAGTGTGCTAACAGCATAAAGCCCAGCATCCTGAAGGCAGCAGTTCTGCTTGCTGGGAGACCGGGCGGAATGGACCACAGTGTCTAGACACACATGCTCTCAGTAAACATCATCTTCTACAGCCAGCATTGAAGACAGACTACTGGATGATGTGGATCATTAAATTGACCTAGTAGGACATTTCTGCTACTCTTATAATTAGGACCTGATATTTGAAATTACTGTTGTTCCTCAGTGAAATTTTCATAGCGTTTGGATTGCAACAGCAATCATGAATTAAATTAAATAATCAGAAGTTATGTCTGGCCTGCTTTTTATTGCCATAGGACACTTTTCTATCTCATATGTATTCTTCCTTATGGTGTACTTGCAGCAGGTCTTGCATCTGTTAGTGTCTCAATCTGTTTCTGAGGGGGTACATTTAAAAGCTTGAAGGGAGAAAAGAATGAAGAGTGAGCTGGAAATGGGTAATGGATCAGATGTGGGCTCATTCTTTTTAGATCCAAAATTGCTATTCTAATTAAAAAGAAATAGTTTTGTTTTTTTTTCGAGATAGAAGGGTGAGCAAGTCCGACAGCAAATTTTATCAGACTCCAATTCCATTATCAATCTGATTTACTTCACTTAATCTCTCTGGAAATTGTATCTGACCTAATTTTTTCGGCAGTGACTCTTACAGCAAGAGCAAATAATAGGGGTGACCCTGTGCATTCCTGCCATATCTCTTTCTCTGTAATGTTGATTATTGTAGCTTCAGCCCGCTTTTGCCTGTGAGGAGACAAAGACAACGATCGGTTGAAAACAGCCAACACATTCTTGCAAACTCACATTTGGCAGTACTGAATGTGGATAAATATTGCCAACATATATCGATTGCTTTCTGCGCTTCAGCCAGCTTCAACAGACCCAAAGTTATCTGCCAAGTATTCGTTATTTGTAAATGACACTTCATACTGCCTGGTGTTGTGTGAGCTGTATCAATTCATGGTGTACCTCACCTGCTTGGAGCATTACTGGCTTTATAGGGGACTCTGCTGTTTTTAGCAACAGATTTTGTGATTCCTCCTTTAATTCAAATTTAGCTCAGAACCAGACTGCTAATAGCAAGACTTCCAGTGATGGCCACTTGCCACGTTTCTGGGAGCTGTCTGTCTCTTAGCTCATTGCTGCACTGTGAGGTGGATGCTTTGCAAATGGCTTTTCTCTGTCTTCGTCCATTATTATTTCAGCATGCATGTGCATCTGCACTTGCACGTGAGGGTTTGTGTAACCTGATAAGATGCCTTACAGTCTATTCCTTTAATAAGTCTTCTATATTGCTTGTTCTGCAGACAGCAGCTGAGCTGCCTGTGCCGCGCATGGTGGGTGATGGAGAATGTTCAGAATTCAACAAGTGTCCACTGGCTCAGCTCCTTTTTCTCCCTCACAAAGGCAGGCTGCAGTGCAGAGGGAAGCACTCTGTCCTCCCAGCAGCCATGCCCTGGGTGGCTGGTGGTCCCAAGGGAGGCATGGTCTGGGATTCAAGGACAAATTGAAGGAAATTGTTTTCCAAAAGAGATTCTATCCCTTTGCCAGAAACAGGCCTATTTTATGAAAGGAATGGTGGAGCTGAATGCAGCTGTATTGTGTAAATATAGAAGCTGATAGAAAGAAATCTTTTATTGGGTTAAATTGTTATTCCAGCATTTGGACAATAATACTCCTACTAAGACAAGCTCTAATTGGTCCAGTACCAGTGTCATAGGCATTACAGAAACATGGCACAGAGACATACTGTGCATTAAGATATAGGCTATTTCAAGAAGGTGTGGAAACCCATTACTGATGCTTCTTACATGATGTCGGTATCTATGAATACACAAAATCAATAACATAACAGGAATGCCTGCTTTTAACAGCAACTGCTACAAGTATCAAGTTGTTTGGAATCCCTTCCTGGACTGGAAGGTGTATCGTGGCTTATAAATGGTTTCACTGTTTGTCTTTCTCTGTGGTGGTCATTAATCAGCTCATAGCTTACTGTTACAAAGGAAATCATGCCTTTTGTATTGCACAGTTGCTGTGTGATGGGGAAGCTTCAGGTCCTTCCTCTTATCACCGAACTCCTCCTCACTGCATCGGTGTAGTGGCAGCATAGGAAATAAATGGAATCACTTCCAGCTTCACTAGCACTGCCTCAACTTGCTGCTGGTACTGAGGAAGGCCCAGCTGGGAGAGCAGTTGGAGGAGGCTTGAACATCAGCCCATCAATGTACCTCAAAGATCTTCTGTTCCCCAGTCTCCAAAAAGGCCTTGAAGTGGGAGTGACTTAACTCCATAATGAGATCCTATCGTTTTAATTGGTCCCTCACATAGAAGAGATAACGTCTTTAGTTTCTAAGTATTTGTGATACTAGAAGTTTCTGCTTCATCCCTTCTTCCCTTCCTCTCTCCCTCCCTTCAGGGTTTCAGCAGAGCGTTCCCCATTTTGTGCAGAGAGGTATGCAGGTCCTTGTGTGCAGCCCTTGTGATGGGATGGATGGTGCATGCTGCTGAAGAACTGCTTTGAATGAGTGTACAGTTCTGTAGTTGGAGAGCTAATGGGTAAGGAATTATTACCAGCTCCTGGATCTCAATTATGCAATCTTTGTCTCTAGTCTTCTATGAAGAAAGAAAATTGAACCAGAAACGAAATTTATTAGCAGGATCAGTTGCCTTATGAATGTGGTAAATGCTAATGTCATATTGCAAATGGGGTATTTGCTAAATAGAAATGCTTTTAAAACAGCATAATCCTTCACTGTCCCTTCAGGACAAACAACTGGAGAGCGGTGATTGCAGAAATCATTTAGGTCATGCAAATCAAGCTCCAGCAGCAGTGTTTTCTGCAGTCTGAAGGGAAGGCTGGACTGTCCTATTAAGAAGCCTTGTAATGATACAACATGATTAAAATGACTTAGAAGAAATTAGTAAGTGGGGGTCAAGAAGAGCTGAGAAGGGCAGGCTGATCATGGAACTGTGCTTTTAAATGGACTAATTCCAAGGGAGTATGTTTATCATAGTCACACATAAATGGCTGAATAGTAATCACACCAAAATTATGTAAAAACTGTAGCCTTTCCAGGGGCTGAAGGTAGTTTAGTGGCTTTTTACGTACAGAGCTGATTTATATCAAATGACACGGGTCTGAAATTCTCACATAATGTTTTTGCAGAAAATGACGATCAGCTTTCTTCTTGGCTTAAATTTGAATGTCACTCAGAGAAATATCAAGTTACACAATATTACACGACGTAAGCAGAATGTAGCCAAAGGTACTGCAGCTAATGCTGCTGCAGTAAGCTTTATCGTACCGAGAAGCCAGCTCTGCCGTTTGTGGATCTTGGAGATGCATATCCTGTACAGTGACACTGGCCTGCTGCTCCAGCTGAATGAGGAGAGTGTAATTGCTTTCTTTAATGGAACTAAAATATCTAGGATGTATTTATGTGTGGCAGTACCTGGTGGAAAAATATCAGCCAACTGGTTTGGTTACTACAAGCTGTGTACCGGCCCTCACAGCTCGCAGAGCACTGACTCTTCAGTGTTATTGCACAGCAGAGCTGAGAAGTACCTCTTTATAAGCTAATGGTTATAAACCAGATTGAACTGCAAGCTGTCTCTTGGCAAACACTGAGAAGCATGTCTGCTCCTCCCCCTCCTTCCCAGCCACTTCTTGCTTTAATTCTCAGAATTATTTCTATTTCTATCCTCCAGAGATTTTAGTGCTGAGGGACCAAGGGCAGTATTAATGCATACAGCTCCCCAAAGTCCTTAAAGCCAGCCTGAAATCTTGTGCTCACCTGACTGCTAGCTAGATCTAAATTAGGTTTTGAAAAATGCAGATTTTTGATGTGCTACCAAAGTGAGTAGCTGGTTGCCTCTAGGGCTCCATCAGCTGCTTCCCAGCCTTCCTCACAAAAGGCAAATAGTTGATGGGGGTGAGGAAGGGCTCAGGAGGGCAATGGTGATTGCTGGTGTGAAGTGGAAGAGACAAAAAGGGCTGTCTTTGTCCTGGCCATAGAGTTGAGAAAAATCAAAGGCCAATTAGATCTCTACCTGACAGTGTGCTGAGGAATACACAAGCTAATTATGTACAAGGTGTTACTGTGACAACCCAAGAGGCAGTGGCACACTGAAAACAAAACATGGAAATGTAAAGTAGAAACTAGAGGAGGAAAAAAAGAGAAAATAAAAAACATGGAAGAAAGAGGAAAGAAAGTGCAACAGAAGCAAGAGAAAGAAAAAGGTCAAAATACTGTTTGAAAGGATGAGGGGAAAATAAAACAGTAGGTAGCAAGGTGGCGTCAGGACTGATTCATGATCACAAAGTGCCTGACAGCCAGAAGAATGGTTAGAAGACAAGATGTCACAATGTGGTGCTTCTACATGATAGACGAAGAGATGTTTTGAGTGGGGGTTTTTATTCTGACTTTAGCTAAAAATTAGGCATTCAGTTCTTCAAGGCTCTGTTTGTAGTTAACAGAGAGATGTGTACCAGTGCAGACTCAGCTGTTCTGTGGTCAGTGTCAGGTGGTGGCTCCACAGATGTTTCCTTTGCTATCAGTGGTGAATTTAGTTAAATTCCAGCTCTTTTTGCCTCATTGCCTTGTTGTTCTTCTCTGCTGTCCTAGGAATGGTGCTGGTGAACTTCCTGTGTATGTGCTAGGAAATCCAGGAGAACTCCTGTTAGCCCGTATCGATCTCTTGATTGTCAGAGTGACCATGCAGGGTTTCACTGTCCTGATTCAGGGATACTCAGGGGAGTAAAAACAGGTGGCTGAAAGAAGAGGGAGACCTGCTTAAGCTGTCTCTGTCTGAGAAAAAAACTGCTGTGCTGTGAGACCAGGAGTGCCTTGCTCTTTGGAGGTTCTCACCGGGGCAGAAAGCCTAGAACAGCAGCTTCTTGTCTTCATGGCAACCACTGAGTGAGACTCTTTCTACCCAGCATTTCGCGTGAGCTACTCGTCACGACCAATGGCACATTAAGGCTGCTAAAAGCAAGGCAGCAGACTTAGTTTTGTGACACAGCAGCCCAGGAGAGTGAGGAAGCTGCTTGGGAGGAGCGCTGCTTGTGGTGGGCTGTGTGGGGTGTTGCACACCGCGTGATCACCGAGTGGCTCCGAGACGTTTCACTGCGTGAAATGACATCCCATATGGCAGGAACTTACTTCCGTAATGTGTCCCACATTCTCCCTGCTATACTCATTTTCCCGCTGGGCTAATCGCTTTGGCAGTGTAAACAGCACCCGTGTCAGTTACCTTTTGCATTTAAAAGCTGCTCATATAGAAAAATTTGCAACAACTAATTACAGAAAGGAAGTTCTGATACAGCAGCTGTCAGAGGGCAGTGAAAATTAATAGAAACCAGTTAAATGAAAACAGACTTTGTTTGAAATAGCTAAAATGCATGGTTGATTTAAGTGTCTGGCCAGCTTGGATTAAGAAGTAATCTACGCTGGGCACAGACCTCCAGCAGTAACTGCGCCACTAATGAGTGAACAATTCTCTTATTATAAAATCATTATCAGCCAATAAAACGAGCTCAAACCACAAAATAGGAGCAAAGTTCAGGGATCTGAGAATTTATAGTTTAGTTCCAACACTGAAAATGTCAGGAAATTAAAAGAAGCTCTATATAAGTCACTACACAGTGGAACCCATTGCACAAAAACAATCCCTAAGTGCCATGGCAACATTCTTGGGCCCTTTTGAAATGAAATGCTGTTTCTAAGGTGAAAGAATAAGACCTCAGTGTTTGCTCTCAGCTCTCCATGTCCACCTTCATCCCGTAAGTATGGTTCACACAGCTCTAATTATCTAGGAAAATGCAGGCAGGGAAGACAGGGGTGAATGTTTGACTTAAATAAAAAAAATGAGTAACACAAAACGTATCTAAATTAGGCTACAATGACATACAAGAAAAAAGAGTGAGCCAGCACTGTGCCTACCCAGGCAGGTGCAGCTCCCTACAAAGGGCCCATACTGCTTCTGGACCCAACCTAGGCTTGTGCAGAGCTGTCCTAGGACCTACCAAAAGCAGGGTGAACAATCAGTGAAGGCCAATAGGCAGCTGACTGTTGCCAAAATTGATAGTGAACCTAACGGGATTTTTCTCAACCAAGGTTGAGAGGGAGAGTTTATGACATTACCCTCTCATTTGGCTGGGTTCTGCTCCTAAGGTCTTGCAGCCTGCACACATGACTTTCTGCCTGAAGAGCTGCAGAGTGGATCTGTAGCACCCTACTCCCCTTGGTAATGGGCAAGGGGGAGTTGCTTCATCTAATCCAATTAATTTGCTCCCAGAGATCTGAATAAAGGCAGATTCAGAGAGTTCATGGCAGGGCAGGAGAAGAAAGTACTGCAGAGAAGAGGTTAAATGTTTTATGTAAAATAGCACTGCTTGTTTCTTCTTAGGTAAATTTTGTACCCTAGTCACAGGATCACAGTGTATGTGTGGTCACCTGGAATATGAACAGGCAGTTTATTGTGCTAATTTTGGGTTGTTTGTAGCTTCAGGAAGACATTGCTGCACTGGTTGATGACACTGGCACAGTTTCAAGGTTACCTTCGCACAACCATAAGGGAGAGGAGCAGACACTGTGGCAATTTAGGTTCTGGACCAGAGTCCCAAAGAAAGTGAATCCTTGCAAATTCCAGACCATGAAATCAGAAAACATTGCGGGGGGGGGGCCCCCCCAAGTATTAAAAATATCTATAAACTACTACAGAAAAGATTAGCAATGACTCATAGAATACAGACATACCAATTTAGGACGCAGCAACAAAATTGCTAAGTAGAATGGCAGTTAGTTCTGTTATACAATGCTTTAATTTGTAGGTTTTAAAATTCTAGGTAGAAATGAAGGAAATATCCCCATTTTCCAAATGAAAGACAGCAAGTGGACTATGTCATGATGATTGAAACACTGGGTCATTGTTGGTCCCGGTCTCGCCTGGACTTTCTGCATGCCAAAAATGATTTTAATGTGGAGGCTTTGTTGGAAACTGATGCATATCAGTCTCCTGTAAGAGATCTTTGATTTCTGGTACGTTGCCAAATCTGTAGTTTCAGGCCTAACTTATTTATTAAGATACCTCACAAATGGACTAACCTTGTAGTATATGATTTACAAACTGTGTAACTAGGCAACTAAAAAAAGAAAAAACCTCCATGGCAGTTATCTAATCTGTCTTAGGAAACCTTTGTCCTGCTGGGCAACTTTAACCAAGAGATGGTTTTGAAAGAGATTAATATTCTCTCTGTTGTCTCAATTTGTAGTATAAGGAAGAGTTTTATATAATTTATGCAACCATATTATCCTATCTGTATTCTGAACCACCAGTCTGCAGCATATCTTCTACATCAGAGAGGCAAAATATTAATTTTTATAGAATTATACCTCTTGTTATTAAAAAATGTTAGTAACTAAACAGTAAAGCATTCTTGTCTAAGTACACAAATTTTATTTTGCTACATCTGGCTTCTCTATTGTTAATCAATAAAAAATAAGGAGGAAGTATAGCTCTGGGCTTTTTCTGTTCCTTTTTATCTCTTCTAGTTTGTAGTTCCTGTACTACAGAACCACTTGGGACTCATGGTTTTGAATATCTGTGGAAATATGCAAATCACTTGCAGTGACCCCAGTGTTTGTCAGAAGGATCCTGCAGATGAACCCTCATTTACCCCCATCATCCAAGCCAACCCCTAGGAGCTACTTGTTGCGCTGCATCCCAGTGAACTGCAGGGAGATGACATGAAGCAGATGTTGTGGAGCAATGGAGTGGCTTAGCTTTCTCAGAAGAGTCAGGAAATCTGAAGCCAACTTTCTTACAGAACTTTATAAATATGCCACAGTTAGACACAAAGAAATAAGTTATCCTGATTAATACCCATGCATATCCCAATGTTAGGGAATGATAAAGGAGACGACTCTGCTGTTGGAACAATGACTTTGATAATTGTACAGAAAAGTGAGTTATTCCTGAAGTATAATTTATTACTAAGAACTAAGCTGATGATGATGAAGACTATAAATACCATGATTATCTAACACAGCAGATTATCTGTTTTGGTAACAACAGTAAAACCTCTAATAAAAAAAAAAAAGCCAAAATAGGGTAAAAACACCCTTCCCAAACATTATCAGGAAATGCAGCAGCTTTACATAGACTCATCTGTTTCTGCAGAGGATTCAATGCCTCCTCAGGGAGCAGAGGTTCCTAGGCAGAAGTTCCAGTGCAAAATACATTGTGTGATTGGGCCAGGAAAACGAATCAGGCCTTTCTCTCCGGATGTAGCTGAAGTCATCTGTGAACCGTTCAGAAATCTATATGAGCTTCCAGAAAGAGATTAATGATTGCCCACTTTCCAGTCATCTGCTTGCAGCAGCCGGGCTGTGCAGAGCTCCTCTTGCACACCACTTCCTGAAAGGTTTGCTGTTTGCAAAACATTTTATCATTTTCCACTTTAGAATCTTCTAAATTTAGTAATGGTACATAGCTCTGCCTCCCCAAGGACTCTGGTTCAAAAGTCTTGCTCTGTTTTGAATGCAAGTTTATAGCAAACAGCACTGCACAACTTTTTATTGGCTGAAAAACAACCCACATCTGTTCTTCAGGCCCAAATCTTTAGCTGGGCTATCTGAGGGTGCAGGAGTGGCTGGGGTGTTTCAGAGTGCAGAAACTGAAGGCATTTTCTCTCAGTCCCCTCTCAGCAGAGGTTCCAGCAGTCCCTGCTGCCCAAAGCCCTGTGGCTGCTCGCAGGCCCCTCCTCGTGCTGCCATGCTGGGATGCAGTCATCAGTTGGACTGGAGCCTGCTTGCCCATCCTTCCTCAGAGTCCTCCTTGCTGGAGCCATGTTGATGCTTACACCACCACTATTCACCAGCCCTCCCACTGGTTCTGGGACCTTGGTGTCCTCAGAGGGAAGCAGATCTCACCTTCCCTGAACTGTGTAAGTTTATTTACAAGAGCAATACACTTAGAAGGCAGACTTCATACAGGGAAAGATGTCTTTCAAAGCGTAAGTCACTGAGCCTTTAATTTACCCACATCTTCAGAGAAGGTATTTTGGAGCTTTGATTCCTTTCCAACACCCTTTCTGTTCAGTTAGTCCCATGCTGGGTCATATCATACCGAATGTCTTCCAGCACACTAATTTATTCTTTGCCACAACTCCTCCTCCATCAAGTCTGTTGAAGTTCTTCCTTTCCTATTCCTATTCTAAGTTTCTGTACAGGTCCAGCAGCAAGTTCTTCCTGGTCTTCTCCTTGCCTACCTTGGGCCCAGCATAATCTCATCCACAGAACCATAGGATGTCACCAAGTGGCTAACCAGAACTTCCACTCCTCTGCCACAACATTTGTCAGCACCCCTGTCAGTGACAAGTTCTGAGCTCTAGGATCAGATTAGAAACACTTATATTGCCTGGAAAAGAGAAGGCCTTCAAGAAGAACAAACCAGGTATGAAGCAAATACAAACGAATGCTTGGCCAAATTTTTCAGTTTCTGTCAATAAGCTGCCAGTAACAGAATAGAATATGTCTTGCTGAGCTTAATACTCATGCAGTATTATTTTAGATATTCTCCATTACCTCATGGCACAAAGGATGTGTTTTTTCTCAGTATGTGCTAGACTTTACACTTCTCTTGTGAATTCATTTGAACGGTACCAGGAGTTGCACAGGGAATTCTCTCCTGCAGATGTTCAGTAAGAAGGAATGGTGGAAAACAGAAGATGCTGATTATGAAACTACCTGGGAATGAGTCCATCTAACCACACTGCACCATATACATATATATACATTTATATACATATTAAAAAACAAAAAAACAAACACAAAAAACAGTACATATGCGTAGTTCCACTATGCAGCCAATTTTAGATTAGTTCTTGAGAACCTTTCTAATAGATTTGCCTATGCATGACAAAAGGCTTGTAGCTCAAACCAGATTCAAGTACTTCCACTGTATAAAGTCATATATTTCTGTTTTGCTTTCTTTTTTTCCCTCCCAGCCCTCCCTCCCATTTAAAGGTCAGGTTACATTTATCTGATGTTTTGAAAGAGAACCTCATGTCCTCTCTTCATCTCAAGGTCAGAGATCAAACTTAGTTTGTCAGTTCTCTAAACACTTCCTGAATTATCTCCTTCAGATATCAATATGAAGAATCTTAAGCAATAACACGGAAGACAGAATACTGAAGATGTGAACTTGTCACCACAAAATGCTGTTGATGATTAAAATTATCATAGATTCCAAAGTGACTAGACAACTTAGTGAAAGATGGATCCATTGAGGGCCACTAAATGCAAAATCACCATGTCTGGTTTAGGAATTCTCTGAACCACAAATTGCTGTGTACTCAGTAGATATTCTGGGAATAACATCATGCACTTGCTCTCTTCCTAAATTATTTTCTAGAGATTTACTACTGCCTGCTGTTAGAGTCAGGGTACTGGGATGCTGGGATGTGCTGACATTTTCTGGCTCGTTTCTATGTTTTTAAAGATTTCTGTGGGATATTTCACATTTTGTCATGGGAGAAGTTGGAGGAAGGGAGGATTCAAATGACAACTGATAGAGGAGCAGGAATAGAGGTCACCAAGGGAAAAATTAAGAGAGGAAAGTTCCAAATATTGCCATTTCTCTGTGTATTTGCTGTCTTTTTTTCTTTCTTTCTTTCCATAGCATATTTATGATCTGAAGAGAGGCTAAGTCACTTTTTGGATACATAGTATGTAACCTGATGAGTCTTTAAAGAGTAAAGAGCTTGTTACTAGTTCTGATCCACTGCCAGTCCAAACAGTCTGCCTCTGAGTTGAAAGGAAACATGTGGTCATTCTTCTCTGCTCTCTTCACATCCCTAGAGCTGCCAAATGTGTAATTTAAAAAGTCACGTGTAATTCTAGTCAGTCATGCTTTAACTAATCCATTCAGCTACAGAGTACCTGGCTCTTTCCAACTTCCAAATAGATTTGTTTTCTTGACTTGTCTGATGGCATCTCTCTGTGGTCCTGAATGCTGAATCTTTCAGTTTTCCTTAGCTCAGTCCTGTTATTTCCATTCTCCATCTGCAGAATGATCAGGTTTGCAGTTACTATTTTGCAAGCTAGGAATTCCTCATCCTGCCATTCCCGTGGGTGTGGAATGTAAGGACATGGACTCCAGCCTTGTTTTCATAGAGTAGTCTGGGCTAAGACCTAAAGTTTGGGAAATGGTTCGGATAGTCAGCAGCTGTGGACTTCTTACTGGCATGAGATTTGAGTGAATGTTTTATCTTCTGTGTGTCTCAGATTCTCTTTCTTTAAAGACATCTATTCTCAGTGTTGTGTGGTTTCAAGCTTAACTGTAATATGAATACAGAGTTTGGATCTGGAAAGGCTTGGTGGTTTAGGCAGTGTTGCATAGACAGCTATGCTATATCTAGAGCAAATTTGTATCTGTGGCAACTTAGCCACTTCTGTATGCCACAGACTGAACTGTTCAATCATGCTAGACTGAAGCTGGCTGTGCACAAATGGACTTTGGTTGTACAGGTACCTGATGGTTCAAGGTGTCTTTGCACAAAACCAGCCTCAGTTTATTAAGTCTGGCACTGACCTTGACACATGAAGCCCAGCTGGACCTGAACTGACTTCTGCAGAGTCCTTTCACAGACCCTGTGCTGTGTCCTCAGCCAGTCCTGAGCTATAGTGTTCAGCATGGACACAAAAACACAGCTGTGTGGTTCTGAAGGAATCAATGTGCTCTAGAAGGGCTTATTAGCGCTAATGTGGCACCAGCCATCTTGTCTGACTTCACAACAAACCATTCAAATGCTTTGGCACCAGCTTGGTGCTGTACTGCCTGCAGTTTTCCATTAGGTTGGTAATTTCGAGGCCATTATTCCTCTCCTCTTCCCCAAAGCTCCTGATAATGGTAAGTTGGCTATGTATATTGAAAGCAGTGATCTTGCTGTAGCTGTGTGTATTATCAGACCCTGTAACTTTTATGGTTATTTAATGCGGTGTTGCAAGTTTTGTCCACTTCTTTAGCTAGGCAGCGTGCACTTTCAGATCCTAGCCACAGAGCATAGTGAAATTACTGGTTAACTCATCCCTGTGCTAAGTGGCACTTAAGAGTCCTGTCTGTGGGATATGTGGAAGGGATGGGCCAGAGAGCTGGAAATAGGACTTTCTTACATATGAAGAAGCACAAAAACAAGTACAGTGTCACTGCTTAGATGGTTAAAACAGTAGCATGCACACAGAAAAAAAGACAGAAGTCACTAGTTTTGGTAGAACTGGTTGCTACCAAAACATGAAGTGAATTATCAGTGGGTTTTTTTTTTTTTTTTTTTTTTTTTTAATTTTTTCCCCAAGAAGGAATACCAAAACTAAGCATGAAGGTATTTTCAGTTAAAAGATATAATTGTGAAGTATTGTGCTAGAAGTAAAAGCAGTGAAAGGAATAAAGAGACCTCTGAAAATTTGTCTTCCTTTGTCTACTTTCCATCAGATTTGAACAGTTTCCAGCACTGTGTTCTTCCTTTCTGATGGTACAGTACCTTGGCAGCCATTCCTGAAGGCTTTTCATAACCTACTGTAATTACTCTGAAAATACAGTGATATCTGTAGAGCCTTCTGAAAAGAATATTACAAAAATTAGTAGTGCAACTATTTTCCCATTGATGTGAAAATGGAAGGATCACCTTTTCTGATGGTTTGACTGTCAGAGATCTGCTTTTTAGATCTATTATCATTTCCTTTAATCTCTTTTTTTTTCTTTTCAATTCTTGCTTAAAACTATAATAGATGCACCAGCTTGCATAACTGTATCAATATTTTAGAACTACCAAATCTTACTCTCACACACACACACTCACAAGAAGAAAAAGAAAAAAGAAAAAAAAAGAAAAAGGAAGCTGAACAATCTTTGCTAATCTCTTATGCAAGATATATCAATTATTTATGAAGGTAGCAGACAAAGGGAGGACTGATCTTGAACAGAATCCTAAATACTACACAGGAGAAGCCCTGGGCTGGCATGCAGCTCTAATAGCAATGTTTCTTATTGTTGAATCTACTAACCAGTCTGTCGGGAGATGAACTGCAAGTTAGTCTCTGGCAAACTTTATACTTATTGGCTGTGAGCTGGATTGTCTTTTGAAAAAGCAGGAAAGAATGAAGATAGGATCCTGCTGCCCAAGCACCGTTTTGTTCCAGCGCTGATCAAGTTACAGCAGGTCAGCACTTTCTCCCTCTCATCTCAGTTTTTGCTCACCTCTTTTTTTCACTTGTGTGGAAGGCAAATGACCTTTAGTAGTGGGATGGGATGCTGTGGTGGAGGTCTCTATGTGGCAGTTAGGGAAATCCAGGATCTGCATCCAACAGAACCTGTAGCTTTCCTTCCCTTCTGGATGAATACCCACTTATTCTGCTGTATGTGGTAGTGGCCTTAATGCCTGTAAACGCTTGTGACTGACACAGTGAGACCTAATTGCAATATCTTGAAGCTGAGCTTCATAGATTCTTAAGTACTATGTGTTCCTACTACATCTAATGAAGGTTTTCCATATTGATACTGTATAGTGAGTTGCAGAGGCAAGGTCTGAGGAGGGCAGGCTCTTTTTCTCATCCATACAGTGTCAATTTCTGGATGTCCCACTTCAGAAGAGTGGGGGGGGGACTAGTGGCAAAATTTCATAAGGAAAGCAAAAAGAATCGTCAGAGCTCAAGAAATAATCATGAGAGCACAGGCTCTGAGGAAAGGCAGCAGGAACTGAGGTTACTTTGTGTGCAGAAATGGAGAGAGAAGAGTGACAGGTTGTCAGCCTTCAAATGTGTCTTTGTCAGATACATCAAGGCCTGCCAGAGACGAGATAGGAAATAGTCTGACCTCCATATTCATGTCAAGTAAGACCAAAAGAAAACTGTTGAGGGGGATAATGCAAGTACAACATGCATTTTGGGTATCAGAAGAGATGTCTAAAAGCAGGGACAGTGAAACACTGGCATGGTCCTGGGAAGCAGCTCTCATGTTCTGGAGATCTCTAAAAGAAAGCTGGAGAAGCATCTGTGAGAAATGCCAGAAGTTGTGCCCATCCTACTGTAGGCAGTGGGACTGACTAGAGGGCTTCCTTGAGGTCCCCTCCTGCTTGTGTGCGTGAGTCCAACACTATGTATAAAGATTTCCAAGATATTTCAGATGGAAATATATTTTAAAATCTGAGATGTAAGTGAAACTACTCTTCTTAGCTCTTTTTTGTACTGAATTCTTTTCCTACTCCCACTGGACACAAAACACTTACAAAACCCTGAAACAGCTGAATGAGAGCCCAGTGCAGAGGCAGCAAGAAGTACCTTGCCACAATGCAGAAAATGGTGGTACGGCTTTCAAAGCACATTAAGAAGGAAGGGACTGCTGTCAGCCAAAGCAAGAGCTGCTTTACAAATCTGAATGGTCTGCTACTTTCTCTCTGTGCTACATTCTGTAAAAATAATTAAAAAAAAAAAAAAAAGAAAGAAAGAAAAGAAGAAAATCACAAATGTAATAGAAAATGCTTTTGTCTCCCTAGGGTTTCAATATGTTCATACTTTTTTAAGAACTAGGGAATAGTTTTCCTCAGGGAAACTGTTTTCACCATTTCCCCCTTGTCCCATTTACTAAAAGAAGTAGTGCTTTGAACTTACAAAGAATCATGCAAAAACGATGATTTTATGAACAGAGAGAATGGTATCCGACAATTTTTCATTTAGAAACAAGTTCAGGTTTTCTCATTTTGAATTTAGACACGCTACATTCTCCTTCATTCTCCTTTTTTTTTTTTTTTTTTTAAGCCACATACAGAAAATACTGCCATTATAGATTGCACCTACATAAAATATAAGCCTGTTACTTGTGATCCAAGCAGAACAGTGCTATATGTCAGAGTTTTACAGGTGTTTAACTTCAGTAGAGTGAGATCTTTGAGGTTAACAGCAAAGCATGGGGAAGTTATGCTTTTGTGCTCCAGTGAGATACATGGGAATGATGGGATATTTATTCTGAGGGGAACCTAAAAAGCCACAGAAAAATTCTTTGTTTCTTTCTCTTTCCTCTACCCTTTTCTCCTCCTTCTCCCTTGTGCTCTTCTCTGCTCTGTAGCCCCCAATGGAGGGTAGAATGTTTGCTTTGAGACAGTGGTGGGAGATGAGCAGAGGCAAAGGTTTTGGCTCAGGCTAGGCTTTGCAGTGTGCAAGTGCTGCACATGGTCATGCTGGGGTTTTTACCTTGACAGAGCAGTTCACCTTCAAATAGTTCTCAAAAGAAAGTTTCAAATGGCCTTGGGCATTTTGGCTTGAAATTTAGAAAGTGATTTTGAAAAAGTGAATGTTTTAGCTTCATTGCTAAACTTAATTATCATGGAATCATAGAGTCGCCAACGTTGGAAAAGACGTCCGAGATCGTCTAGTTCAACCATCTACCTACCACCAGTATTTCCCACTAAATCATGTCCCTTAGCACAACATCTAAACGTTTCTTGAACACCTCCAGGGTCAGTGATTCCACCACCTCTCTGGGCAGCCCATTCCAGTGCCTGAGCACTTTTTTTTGGAGAAGAAATTTTTCCTAATATCCAGCCTGACTCTCCCCTGGCGCAACTTGAGGCCATTCACTCTGGTCCTGTTGCTACTTACACAGGTGTGTATTTGTACACTGTACTTTCCTTAAAAGTTATTTTCATTTTTGTTAGCAATTTGCTTATCTTTGCCCTTACCTTTAGATTAGAAGACAAAAAATGCCATGAAGACTTAGAATCGTAAAGTGACTGAAGATGATCCAGCTGTGGAAGTCCCTGTTCATTGCAGGGGAGTTGGACTAGATGACCTTTATGGGCCTCTTTCAACTCCTGACTCTAGGATGGCTCTAGAACATCTGATTCTATGATGTTTGGTATAATCCCTTTTTTTTTTTTTTTTTTTGTGCCTTAGGTTGATAGCACTACATTGACTTGATGCCTTATTACTGCATGAAAAATTCAAATTAAAGAAATCAGAGAGCTGTAAATTGCTGGCATATGTAGTAGTAAATTAAAAGGCAGGCATCAACAGAAATAAAAGCCTGAAATGGAGTTCTGAGGATGCACTGGGAAACTGAAGAAAGACATCAAAGTCAACAACAACAACAAAAAATTAACAATTTAGCAAGGAATCTGGCTTTTAAGGAAAGACAATGGATTCAACAAAGTGATTCGTGGTCCATAGAGGATAAAAATAATGAAGTTGAGCAGCAGGGGCTACAATAAAAATGATTGGAAATGAATACACCATTAAAAGAAGTTGGTACAATCTTTGCCAACACAACTGACAGCAATTAAGCAATAACAAATTCTTTGGAATTGTCTGAAGATGAGATGATTTGCTGCTCCATGTTGTTATAGCATTGCTTACATGTCAGGGAACAACTTGCTTTTTAAGCTAGTCAGATCACAAGATTCATGAACCAGCTTTTAGACCTAAATCACAAAGAATCCCCTGGTAGTTTTTAATACTTAGTTAGGTGACAGCCTGAAAGGACAGAAAAATGAGTGTAAGGCATTAGTAAAATAATGTCAGGGATTATCTTGTACCCCTTACTTATACTTTTAGTCTCATTAACATTATGGAATACTAGTATTGAGAATATTTGAATGACTCTCATACATCATACATAGAAACCTGTTTCCCAGGCTGTGTGGTTTGTAATGCAGTTGCCCCGTGAGGATTTGAACTCCTGTCAATTGCAAGAACTGTGATTGCCACTGTGATAATGCTGAAATAGGTGAGGGCTAACTCTGGAGTCCATGTATCATGAGCAGGAAGCACTGCACAAGTTTGTGAGGCTGATTCTGATTCCACTTAGCCTAGTTTTATTCCAGTGAACTTCAGCAGAGTAACTCCTGGTTTGCTGCCTTATAAGGGAGATCAGACCCAATATGACTCAGCCCCTAGCATACCAGTCTATTCTAAGTAAGCCTATAATAAGACCTTCCACAAATGAAGCCTATTTTGCTAATATGCAAAAAGAAAAAAGAGTAGGAAAAGTGCTACTTTACAGACACTTGTTCCACTTCTTTTTTTGGCTTTTGAACTGGATATGTCTACACAGAATATAAACATTTGTTCAAGACAGAATTGACTATGAGCTACCTGTGTTAATTTTAATAAGATATGACAGCACGGGCTAACAACTAGAATACAAGCAGCCTGAGCACACACAGTAGTCATCTGCAAATACCACTACTTCTTGTTATGCTTGCTAACTAGCTTTATGCTAATCTGGTGTTTACCCATTATAAAATTATTTTGCTGGAAGAGGAGCACACAGAAGCACACATGAAGAGTGTGCTCAGGTATGAGGGTTGCCCTTCTGTTTATTGCAGTCACTGAAAAATGCTCGATTCTGAGTGATCACCTTGCCAGGATAGAATGATTCATAGCCTGAGGAAAGCATTACCTCTATGCCATTATGCACACAGTATGGCATACCCCCAATTTGATAGCAAATATACATTGTGTGTGTGTGTATATATATATATATACATAATAATATATATACTAATACATACATACTAATACATAATACATACATGTATACGTATATATATATATATATATATATATATTCCTTTTTTTTTTTTTTTTTTTGAAAGCTTATTAATTCTGTTGGAAATACAGGCTATAAAACAACTTCCACAGTGACTCCAGCTGTGAGGTTACCCAGGTAAATGCCTTCAGCATACAACTTTGCCCATGCAGTTTGCTCCAGTGACAGTTCATACTGCATGCATTCATTGCAACACATCCTGTAACTGGAGTGTGCTCTACAAGGTCATACTATCTACCTTACAAGCTGCTTTTAAAACTAGAAAGACACTTTGAACATTAGAAAATTATCAACTCTTCACCTAAAAAGTCATTCTAAAAGCAATACCTTATCCACCAGAATATTAATCCAGATAAATATATGGATATTTTTTTTCTGAGAGGATTGTTGCAGTTACTGCCTTAAGGAGTCACTAAGGCCACTCTTCCATTTGCTCAAATTCCTCATTGAAACTTATGCCTTTTAGGAGGCTGGTGAGAAGTAAGGCTATGCATAATATGCAAATAAAGGAGATTAGGGAATACATAAAGGACACAAATCACAAACTTAGACTTCTCTTTTTCTCTGTTGCTTCCCTTTTTGAGCTAGGGATGATGAGTAAAAGCTTGGCTTTTACCAGATAAAGAATTTAAGGCAATTTTTAAAATGTATGTACAGTTTCTATTGGATCCTTTCAGTCAGCCACAGGAAAAACAGCAAATGCACTGTTATGATTACTTCAAACTTGGGCAAGCACATTGTAGACTTCTAGCCCCAGGCTGCTTAAACTCTGAGGCATGGGTCAAACAAAGGGTTTTAGAGTGTTGCCTTTGGAGGCCTTGTTTCTGTTGTGCTTCTGTGGCTTTTTTGTACACTTTGTAGACAAGCAAAAATTTCAGAATTATTTCCTCATCATTCAGAATTTGCAATCTCTGGTCTGTCTCTGATTAAGTTCTTTTCTGTGTTTTGCCACCAAGTCTCAGAGTAAGATCCCCGGAGTGAAAGTGTAAAAGCTTACTCCACTGTTAGCCTCTTCTGCAGGACCTCCAGGTTCTTTCCTGGGCATGTTGGACTGAGAAGTGCCTGGGGTCCTCTGCCCAGTGCCATAGGGTCTTCTGTGTTTATCTCCAATGGCAGCTGCTCCTCAGAAAGGCACTGGCTGTAGCTGCTGATGTTGTGAGGCCTCCGACAAAGATGTATGAGATGGCAGGAAGTGTGGTATACAGCAAAAGTGCGAGGAGTTTGGGAGGAAGGGTGAATGACCCTGAAGGTTGGAAATGGGTCCTCATGGTTTCTTGGGGTCACCTCCTCTGGCCACTCATGAAGTTACCAGGGACACTGAGTGTGATACGTGGCATCATCAGTCAAGTCTGTTGTATAACCATGGCTGAAAAGTGGTTATTGATAGTTCACCAAAAGCTTGTACAGAGGTAGCAATAGGGTTGGATGGAGACCTCTCTGCATCTGGAACTATGCACTGATTTCATTATCATCTGAGATGAAGAAACAATGAATTTGCAGACGGCACCATTTGAGGACTGCTAGTGCACTGGAGGAGAGGATGAGAATTTAAAAATAATCTTGAGGTTTTGGAGAAAAAAAAGTACACTTTTAAGAAGATAAGCACAAAGCTCCAATTAGACAAGAATAAGGGAGTTTCAGTCACAGCAAGAAGGAATTTTTTAACTGAATATTTGAAAACGCTCCTACTGGTAACACCACTGCACATATGGAGTACAGTGGAGCACTCCCAGCCAAGGGCCTAAAGCAACAGAGAAGATGACATTAGGAGCACCATGCAGGTAGCTGATTTAGCCCTTTTATTTCTCACTGTTTTCTTTCCACTGTTTTGAGGATGCAGCCAAGCAGTGCAACCTCCACTGCTAGTCACCGCAGAGAGCCCTGTCCTGGGCTGGTACAGCATCATAGGGGAAAAAAAAGCATGAAAGAAGGAGAGAAACTCTCTATAATTCCTGGTGTAAATTTTCCACATGCAGAGGTTTTGACATCTGAGCAAAATTTAGGAACCATGCCTTAGAATTTGTCCCTTTTTTTTCCCTGTCTTTGAGTTTAGATGTTTCAAGAACGACTGAGCCATAGCTGACCATGTTCAGACGAGAAATTCCCAGCCCAGGTCTCTGCAGACCTCCTTGGGCTGGCTGTAAAGCTAGCTACCTAACTGTCCCAGTCTGACGGCTGTGAGGCTGCTGGAGGCTGGGCACAGACATAGAGGCCTTGGGAAGTGGTTTGAGTGATAGTTTCTCTTCCCTCAAGCTTTCCCATTTAAAGGTGGATTGTCGTGTGTTATGCTGACCATGTTTGCTATCTGAGTAGTCAAAGTAACATTTTAATGTGGGGATTTTCCTGACCAAATGCATTTTGGTTGTATCTTCTGTGATGAAATTTGATAGTTTTAGTGTCTGGTGCAGTTAGCGCAGTGGCAAAAAAAAACCCTAAAATAATATTCAGAGGTCTTGGCCTGAGGGAAGAGAGAAAAATAGGAACTGTAATGTTTTTGGAGTCTTCATGTCTATAGCACGTGAGTTATTTGATGACACAGTCCCCTAGTAAGAGTCTTGCGTGATATGGTTTAGTACTAGTGGTGGCAATGGTGATGAGGAGACGGTTGGACTGGATGATCTTATAGGTCGTTTCCAACCTTGTGATTCTATGATTCTATGATTCTATGATTCTTGCTCTCATATTCCTCTTCCTGTTCATTATCACGTGTCTACACACAAGCAAGTACAGGTCAGGACAAGTCTCCCATCCTGTCTGGCTTTTGCCATGCCCTTAGGTGCTCTGACCTCATAATTCCTGCTTTAGCCCTGAGTACACATAAGATAGGAGAATAGGAAGGGAGCTTGCAAGCCTTGCCATCCTGCCACAGGTCTTATTGGAGGAGCAGCATCACCTTCCAGGTACACGGAACAGCCCCGTGCAGGAGGAAGGAATGGGAGAGCATGAGGGATGTTGCTGTGCTGCCCCTCCAGGCTTCTGTCATTGTGCTGAAGGGGTGCTGTGAGAGCTGGGGCTGCTCCATATGCTGACAGTCTGCGTGGGGGTGCAGGGCCTACAGAGTGGATGTGAGGCAGGAGATGGCTGCAGCAGCCTGTCAGTGCACCGACCTATGTCCTGCACGTTTGTCTGCAGCTATTCCTGAGCTAACATCCTGATATCTGTATTGCGGAAGGCAGAGCTTAATGACTTCATTAACCTGAGTAAATAATTAAAATTGTCCCCACACTTCAAAGGAAAATGCATTAAACAATTAACTAAGTGTACAAGATTAAGTTAAAAAATATGAATCTACTTATGTGTGTCCTTGTTTGTTTCCATTGCTATCTGGTCTGTCCCTTGCTAACTGAAGGAAATGTATCTTTTCTTCTTCAAAGTCAATATGGTTTTATGTTTATTATGTCTTGTCACTTAGTGGCACATCCAGCTAGATTTCTAGAATTAGATGTTGATATTAATAATTACTTGTCTGAGTTAAATGAAGGTGCTAATGAAGTCAAGGTCCCTCTGGGGGTAAGGTCTGAGGTCATATTCCTATGGAGGCATATCTGATTTTTTGGGAAGGCAGCTAACACTGTTTCCACACAAACACTTCTCTTGAGTGATAATACAGCGTATCATCTCCTCTAGCAAATAGTAACAAGTGCTACAAAGCAGGGAGCAATTTGTGAAACGCTGAAGAAGAGAAACAAAATTGCTGCAAACTACCCAAAGGCTATGGAGCTTAACTCAGCATGTGGCAGAACTGAAGGCAGAGCTACTTTAAATAATTGATAGTGCTGTAAACGTGCATGATGTGGTACAGGAAGAGGTCAGTGCCTAACACATAATGAGCCCTTACCCCGAAGGGCTGATGGTCTGATAATGCAAACAGGGGAAAGCCTCAGCACCTCTTTAGAGGAACGGGATGCAGGCAGCAGCGTGGCCCTTTGGAGCAGAGATGCCTCAAGGAGCGTGGGGGTACACGTTCATGGAAGAGGTCTGCAGGTAGAAACAAGTGAGAGGGACTGGCAGAAGGTCAGGTGCAATTTGGAGGAGGTAGCCAGAATATTCAGAGCCGTGCCATTTTAAGCTGGCTGACTAAGACACTTCAGTGATTCAGCGGCAGTTCTGGCATGCCAGCAGAGCTTCAGGAGCTCATGTGAAACTAGCTGGGTTACTCTGAACCCAAGGTCTGGCGTGAGCGGTGCAGACAGAGAACCCTGCCGCTGCGACTTCCTCCGCTCAGATGCAGGGAGATTATGGCCGTGGGTGGATGGCTCTGAAGATCACACTCGTCATCTGAAATGTTAGATGCAGGGAATAGTATGCCTTGGGAGCAAGCAGCTTTGTCTTTATTTCCTGTGGCATTACCATTAGATGATGTTCATCACAACATGTGAGATGTGGTCCAGAGAGAAATGGCAATGCTCCTGTAAAATAATTGTGCTATTCTGAGGCATCATTGCCATTACCCTCCCAGGAGATCCAAGGATTGCCCTTGGATATCGCCACAATTCTGCAGATCTCTTCTCTACTCCTGAGGGCAAGAATTTGGCATAGAGTGCGCTGAATCTGAACCAGAGACATTTTCCCTCCCAGTTCTCCCTCCTCCCTTTTTGCTGTCTCTCACAGCATGGGACATCTACCGATAGGACTGAGGCCTCAGAGGGCAGGGAGAGTGGAGCCAGGGAGACAGCTGGTTGCCATTATGTTATTTACTCTTTATCCTGAAACATAAAAATAATGATGAAATGAATATTATTTGAGAGATGAAGAAAACTGGAAAGATTATTTTAGAATGACAGGTTTGGCTCTAATGGATTTGCATCTGAAACATCTGTCTGCGTGTAAAGAATTTTCATGCACAATTGCACAGAGTGGAATTCTCCATACAACACTCAGCAACTGCCACAAAAATCTTTGGATACAGCTCTCTCATACTGTGTTAAGTAACTTATCAATAACTTAAGAAGAGGGACGTCCAGTAAAAATGATCTTTTCCCTTTCCCCATTTAGCACATATTGATTAGGGGTAGATCTTAAGATGAAATTTTAAACAGAATTCTCCATTGCTCTCCATAGTATCCTGGTTCTGAAAAGTGGCATGATACCACCATATGTTAGCTTCATAAAAATGTTGTATATAACCAAGCAACAAGAAGTCAATTTTGTGATACAGAAGAAATGTAAAGACATATGGTGAGTAGACCTGCCCTGTGAAACACCCAATTTTCTGGTTTACAGAACAAAAATCTCAGTATTTTCACTGCCTACACTAGGCTTTGCTTCCAAGAGAGCCTGCAAAATGAAGACATATGGGGCAGGACTCATCTCACCTAGCCTGAGTCACTGACAATTCAAACATATGCATTTCAGTTAGACACCTGATCTTCTGATGGAATACAGGCCCTTGCTGGTTTCTCTAATGATCTGTACTTTTCAATTTCAGGCCTCACTGTTTTGGAAACATTCACATTACTTCTTGAACTTCGCAAGATACCCTAGTAATAAAACAAATTATGTGCAGCATGAGCTGACTCTGGGAAGGCCTGGAAAATGTATTTACAACATACTTTACATCTTTGCTAGTATAACGTTTTATGACACAAATGCAGATGCTAAATTAGAAACACTCTTTTTCTCTTCTGCTAAAATGTCACAACAGTTTCTATACTTGATCCTCGTTCCTTCGAGCGCACACAGACAGGCACACTGTTTTGCTGCTGCTGTTCTTCTGACAGTGACGGAAGTCTCGCATTTGTGGTAAAGGGGAATGATGGCTACCCAACTGTAGCCAAAAATAAATAATGAGGAAGCAAGGGGCAGACTGATAATACTTTCTCCCTGTGGGGAACCATCACAGGCAAAACAGTGGCTTAAGGTGATGTTCTTCGCTACATAAAACAGCTTAGCTCTCTCAATTCTCTTGGCTTTTTCTTCTTTAAGGTCTGCCTCCTTAGATTTTAGTTTCTCAGACAATGAGGAAATGCTGTGTGCTCTGTGACTTCCCTCCCAACCCTGTGATGTGCTCTGCATTACTGAAATTGTATTTGAGCAGATCGGGGGGGAAGAAGCCACAGCACCAATTTGGAAAACTGCACTGCATTAATGGCAGCCCCTCTCTTTTTGGTTTAAGTATAAATGCAGTCATGAGTGCAGATCTGCTCTTGTGTCTGCTCAAAACAAAAATTTCACTGAAAGCAGAATTACAGCCCTGATTGCTGAACAGGTCAATGGAATATCCATTTAGAACTCTATTTCTTGTATCGGGAATAAAGAAGCCTGTAGAGCAAATGCAAGATCAAAATGTTACACTTTCAGATAGACTGTGTTTCAACAAATATTAATCAATCAGTAAAATTCAGGGAGATGAAAGCATCTCCACCTGGGAAAGCAGAACTCACAAGCTGAAGGTACAAAGATAAGAGATGCACCACTAGATTTTTCTGCACGTTTTCCACTCTCTCAGCAGGTTTCCAGCATGAGGACTGTGGGTGAGGTGTTTAGATTGTGTGTGTGTTCCCTGAGCTCTCCTTTCTTGTAGATAACTTTGTATATAACTGTATAAATGGATTCTGCAGTTTACTTTTATGCTTTCCTGTGATCACTGTGTGTGTCAGGAAACCCAGCCTATGAAGAGTGGCTTGTCTAATGATTTTGTATTTGCTTGGAGTCAGAAGCAAGAAACACAGTACTGGCTCAATATCAGCAGAACCTTTTTCCAATTTAAGGAATCTTTAAAATGCATTTTCAATTCTAGCTGAAACTTCAGGGTTGTGAAGTCAGGAAACAGTCCACAATCTGCCTACAAACAGCATATACAAACACGTAAACCAAACAAGCCAAAGGAAATGACAGTGCAATAGCCCTTGAACATATGGGCAGAATGATTATCTAGGAGGTTATTTTTAAGTTGGAAAAACCTTTATTTGTCTCTAAAGTTCCAGGTTGTTTAGAGAAACATTTTCTGATGTTGCTGGCCTGTTTGCACTTTCTTCTGGACAATTTGTGTGGCATTCAGAAACGTATGCTCGTGACTAATTAAATTGCTTCCTGACTGCTTCTAACACACATGATTATTCAACATAACAAATTCAGCAATAAAAATACAGCAAAGCAAGTAAAAATTACACAGTGAACTCTTTAGACCCAAATACGAATCATTCAGATTTAGTTGGGAAAGGAAGGCGTTTAATTGTTTCCCATACTATCAACTACAAATAAAACACAAATGTAAATATTTAGTTAAAAAACAGTGGTGCTCCTGGCGGCTGAGTCAAAGTACTCCCAAACGCAGGGCAGATTCTGGTCTCAGTTTGCAGAGAGATTATTGCTGAAGTCAGTGGGAATCCTGCAGGGGAAAAAATGGGCCTTTCACTCTATTGAACAAATGTTGTGTGCAAGGCTGCACCTCAGGAAAGGAAGAGGGCATAGGAGAGAGGCTGGAAAATAGTCATTTATACAAATAAAAATGTCAGCAGGTCATCACCTACAAGAAAGGCCCATATGAAGCTGATGTAAGGCTTACTGGCTGATGTTTTTGGAAGAGAAGTAACAATAACCGTCTCCTAATACAGGGGGGGAAAAAAAAAAAGGTACAGAAATGGGGAAAAAAGAAGTATGGCACAGTTTGAACAAACCCTGAGAAGAGCCCAGCACAGGGGTCTGTTCTTTGCACCACAGGCAGCAAAATGGTTGCTAGCTGGTTGGTGAACCTCTGGGCATGAAACTCTTTTTAAGGTGTTTGGAAGCCAAGAGAAATCGGGGGCCCTGCACAAGGCTCCTTGCCAAATCAGCAAAGAAGACATCTAATGCCATGTAATGGATCTACTCAAAAAGACATGAGATTTATCAATCAGATCGTTGCTTAATATTTCAGTGAAGATAGCTGCAGATCACATGGGACTGCATTAACGCAATGCATACTCATAGCTCCTGTCATCCAAGTAGCTTGAACAACTTTCTTAGAAACTGTATAAGCCTCTCAGCAGATGAGCATTATAGTTTAAAAGATGGACATGGCAATGTGCATGCACGTTAAGTGAATTGTACAACCTCTTAAACAGTTGTTTTAAAGACAGAGCCATAACCTACCAGTTCTGACTCCCAGTCTCACGTTAATACTATCTGGACCATTCTTGATTTCATCCTTCATAATGAGTAACTCAGCTGTTTGTCAGACTTACAGCAATGTTTTCCACAACATGCAGGTAAAATTCCATGCTGCATCTCCAGTATACACGTTATATATGCTACGGACCTGGGGGCACGCTCCCAACTGTGATCAGTGATGTATAGTGGATAGCAGATAGAACTTCGAAAAGTATTGCAGCTTAAACCCAATCCCTTCACAGACCACAACATAACCCAGGCCGTTCTTGTTCCTGCTGCTTTTCATCTCCCTTCCTAGCATTTCCCACTGGCAGATGCTGGCGTAGATGCCCAGGTTTTCCTACTGTCTTCTGCAGCACTTGACTCAAAGGAATATTTGCCGCTGTCAGTTTTGTGCACCTCTTTTGCTGTGCTGTCAGTGCTGTATTCATCATAAAGAGGCTGAAACACAGCAAAAGATCTTGATGCTACCTACTATTGAATCTCAGGTTTTCTCTCTCCAGATATTTGTGGGTTATACATAAAACATAATCGGTAACCAAATAAACATGAACGGACGAGACCATTTTAAAATATTACTCTTTGAAATGTTCTCTATCCTGTAATTAAAGCAATGGTAGCTAATGAGCATCGAGATGCAAAACTGTGGAAGTGGACTTGCTTATGAGCCACTGGATATACGCTTTCCAGACAGTTCATAAAACTCACTGTGCACTGAACTAATGAGAAAGAAGCTGCAGCTGCCAACCTTTCTCCCTGCTGACCTACCACACTGCATGCACTGACCTGCCATTTCTGATGGTCATGTCACCTTCATTGCAGAACACAGAATTTACAAAGGGAGCCATAGAACTTTAATCTACACAGTATGATTTTTATTAGAGGGTAAATGCACTATTGATGTAGGTGACTTATCATGAATATTCATATTGCAAGTGGATGACCCAAATGGCACAATTTTAGGTTTCAGATTAAATATAGTAAATGGCATGTTTCTGGCCCATTGCTATGGTTTAGAATAGTTAAAAACATCCACACAGTGCATAGATGGAAGGGATCATTTAGTCCAAAAGGGTCGCAAAGGAACAAGGTTTAATCAAAACGTGGGAAATTTTAATTGCACTTTTCAAAAGTTTAGTAGGTGAAAATAATAAACGGAAGAATGAAAAAAGACTCAACAATCTGTGTAAGGCAGCAACACTGCAGTCAGCAGAGTGGTCAAATTTTTAGATCTGTTTGTGCCTGAACCTCAACACAACTCTTTTCAGGATAGGATCCTGCCCACGTCACACCTTCCTCATTCAGAGGACCAGCTCAGAGCAATCGCAGTCTTTGCCAGTGTCAGATATAAAGTTTCTTTTACTTCTGAGGAAGGGGTGGAAGAACTTGAATACAGTGTCCTGGTAAAAAAAATAATCTAATATTGTCACTTCCTTGTAATTCTGTGTTCCTCCTATCTGCACATTTAATGGCCGGGTCACACTCTAACCTGATAGCCAGCCTAGCAGAGTCACATCCAGGCATGTGCCACATCTGACTTCAGGCTTGCTTCTGAAACTGGAAGAATGCAGAACAGTGCTGACTCTGGCACAAATCTTGTTTTATAAAGGACAATAGAGATAATCATCAGAACAATTATGCAAAACTCACTAAAACTTCCAGGAATTCACAAGTAGGTACTGAGAAATATTCAAGTAGCAATTGGTGGGATTTCAAGTGCTAGTCCTTCTTTTTAATCTAAACAAGCACTGAAAGACCATGACAAAAGTGGTTAAACTGATATAATAAAGTGGAGTTGAAACAAGAAGTGGATGTTGGCACATGCAAACAGTGTGGTAAGGAAGATCTATAAAAATAAGTACAAACAAACCAAAGTAAAATTGGAGGAGTAAGACTTTACTCTCAAATTGTAGATAGCTCTTTACTAACTTCAGATGATACCATGAGAAGATGCCTCTAGAAGAAGCCAAACTATTGACGGTGGTTGCCTCATCCGTCCTCCTGCCACCGGGCTTGGACTCAGAAGAGAATTTGAGTCATAGAAATAAACAGAAGTAAACAAAAACTGTTGTGCTGTGTGGGAAGAAGATGACAGCAAAACTAAAGTGGGTGAGAGTAGGTAGGAGACAGAAGCATGATATACTGCCTGGGGAAAGGAGTCTCTAAGTCCTCACTAAGCACTGCGTAAGCAGAGCAGAGTTTGGTAGACGGACAGTGCTTCTGTCAACACCACCAGCTCTAATGTTAGTGTCCACCCTGCTTGTCAGATATTGCACACTAATACAGTATAACCATTCTTAGATCAAACACACGCAGTTGAGTGGCTTTGCTAAAAGGAAAGCCTAGCTGGAGCAGTTTCATTTTGAATTATGGCTGTGGTAGGGAAGAGCTTCAGACATCTTCAGTAACAAAAGTTGTGAATCTCTACCCCAGCAATTCATCTACAAACAAGGGCATAACTGATCCGTGAAACTACTAAAATACACCAGTCATATTTATCAACCTGCCTGATCAGGTCACTGAGAGCTGCCATAGAGGCACTGCACACCCTGCTTTAGGCTGTCAGCAGCACCTGCATCCAAGCCCTGTCTGTCATGAAATAGGGGCTTGGATTTCCCACGTTCCAGATTACTTGAGTACTTGTAAAATGATAATAACCTTTCTTTTCATGTGCATAAATTCTCCACTGAAACCTGACCCTTAAACTGTTGCTGTTTCTTAGCACATAAGGGGCTTGGTGTAAAGCAAATAAGAATAAGACATAAGAATGCCTGGTTCTTGCTTTTTTTTTTTCTTTCTTTTTTCTCTTCTGGATTGGATTAAACTCTGAGAATATCAGCTGCTTTCCAGTCAGGACAAATACCAAAAAGCAACCAGGTGCCATATCTGTGCCTGGCCATGGAGCCTCTCAGTCCTGCCCTTGGCTTGACTTTCTGGCCTTCAGATCTGGCCGGAAGCATGGGATCACAACTCCTCTGTTGGTATGCCATTGTATGCTTAAGGAAGCAAAGCTGTGTAGGGTGTTGGAAACAGAGAGAGCTCTTGCATCTATAGGTGTCTGGTTTTGTCTGGAATTTCTCCTCCTTGAAGACAATACACAAGACCCTGAATTTTGTCCAGTTCAGGCTCGAGAAAGTTATGCAGAGCACGTGACTGATATTGCTAAGGTGCAGAATGTTTGTGTCAATAAGAATGCAAGAGGTTCTTGTTTCAATGGCAGACCTTACTCTTTGCGTCACAAAGCCCTTGTTTTGTACAGGCTCCCTCACCAAAGGGATTTTCTCTTTTGCAATCTGATCCTGAGCTGGTAGCTTGGCATCAGACCTCCCCATCACATAGCACAGGAGGACTAGGCACCTGAACAATGGAGCTTTGTTGCTAGTCTGTATTCATCAAAGAAACAGAGACCCCAGACCTCTTCCTGACATGGCTAATAGCTGATTAACAGCTCTTGACATAGCAAGATGGATCCTGTGGCTCAGGATGGCCTTAAAGTATACGAAACACAGGCAAGAGCCAATCTTGAGGCTGGTCCCTCACCCCCCCCCACCCCCATCCCTTCCACAGTTTTGTTAAATTGGCAAGAACTCCGTCTTTTCTTTGCATGTTTTCCAATGAGGGTTCATGATATTTTGCCCAAATCTGGTGATTTGATATACTGAACTTTAATAAAGATGGTAATTTTTGATAAATCAGTTCCTGTTTTTTGTTCTTCCAATTGGATTTTCACGTTCCTTGCAAATTCCCACAATACTGAGGGTCTTCTCAGAGGGATTTGCTGGTGCATCTAATTATAGGTGTAATTGTATTAGGTCCCTGATATTTTCCCCCACCACTTTCTGTTTAGTGAATGAACTTATTTCAAATCACAGTATGGATGTTACAAAAACTCTTTGGATCTGCAGAAAAGAGTCAGGCAGCAGGAAGGAGAAGAAGTGGAGATGACCGTGCTTGTCTGTTGTACTGCCAGGCAATTCCAAGGTGTAAACCAGAAGCAGCAGGTGCTCTGCTAACAGCTGTCCCCAACATATGAGGAGCCAAAGAAATTAAGAGGAGAGATAGGCAGGTAGAGGGTGAAAGTTTGGGGCAGAGCTGCTCAGTCAGCCAGTAACACAGGAGTAAAAGGAGGACGATACCACTTTGCTGTTGCCTAAAGCATTTCATAGCTCCTGATGTGGTGGCTGCATGTATAAGGGAGCCTGCTGGACTCTGAGCGGCTGCTAAGCAAGTCTTAGTAATTATTTAGTGTGCAATGTATTAGCTGGATTAAGGCATTTGGACAGAGATTTGTATGGTACGTTGTGTCAGAAGGCTTTAAAAAATGATGGAATTACATTGATATTAACTCTAGAGGAACTGGTTTCTGCAATTTTTGTTCAGGGCAAATGGCCATAACTCTAGGTGTGAATGTTTTTTTACGTCCTTAGGCTAGATTTGCAAAGGCATTAGGTGCTGAAACATAGACTGCTACTAACATTTTCAGAAATATTGTCTGCTTCATAAAATCCTTCTTGGCACATTGGCATAGTGTTTGGCTCTTAAATATCTTGGAAATCTAGAATTGTGTGTGTAATAAAGATGT
Source organism: Lagopus leucura (assembly GCF_019238085.1). Lineage (NCBI taxonomy): Eukaryota > Metazoa > Chordata > Aves > Galliformes > Phasianidae > Lagopus > Lagopus leucura. The sequence continues at coordinate 33,712,966 of NW_024962265.1, read as the reverse complement.
GAAAATAATAGGAGGTCAGAATACAAAAAATTGAGGCTGTTTTCCACCATGTCAGGATTGGCAAGCTGTTAAACTGTTGTCACAACAAAGTGAGAATCTCTCATGGAGCTCATGGAACTGAGGAGCGGAAATGAATAACGGCCATCTAAAAAAAGAAAGAAAATGAAGAAATGCAGAAAGCCTATTTTATAAGCCCCTCGTCATGCAAATTTAGATGATTTACTTTTGCTTTTGCTTTTTTTTTTTTTTTTTTAATCTTTCCACCAGAGAATTATTAGATGAATGTAGAATTGTAAATCGAGCACATAGATCTTTCTGCACACTTGCAGAAAGAGAGATCTGAAATCACATCACCGACATTCTTAAAACTGGTAAGGACGCTTCACTTGTTCAGGAAGGTTAAATATATGCTGCAACACTGAGCAAATTGAACTGCACAATGAGGGACGTCAGGAGATCGTAGCATATCCTAATCATGAGGTGGATCCTCCAGCTTTTTCTTTCTTTCTGTCTTGTTTTTTAACTTTCCTTCTTTATTTCCAAGAGTGAGAGATAGAATGGTTCTTGAATATGTAGATCAGTATAATTTAATTAGCTTTTATGACCAGGACTCCTCAGAGATAACCATAAAAGTCAATTAGTCTGTGTTAAAATGTAGCCATTTCCCTGAAGCTTCTGCTGAACAGCCTTTTCTTCAGAGAAGTGTTAGAAATCTAGATATTTAATCTAATAAAAAGAATGGTCACATAGAAAGAATTGTGCTGTCTTTTCTAATATGAGAGATTTCCTTCCGCACTTTCTCAGTTCCTGAAGCACGTTGTAACGTGCAGTGCATACCTTCAGTTTATGCATTTAGAGGCTGTACTGGTCAGCCAGCATTACAATACGATCTTGCAGTGCATTTAAAATTGGATTTGAGGAAGATGGTTAGCAAAGTGTAGTGCCTCAGGGCACAAGCTGACTGTCTGCAGGGATCAGGAAAGGTCTGTGTCCCAGCTGTGCTCCCCCTCCTAATTCCAGATGTTGCACACACAGCTGGCTGAGCACTCCGGAAGATGTGCAAATGTCTCACCATGCAGCCAGATGATCACATCTCCATGGGTGCTTCCTTTCCTCGCCCTAGCCTCTCTATTCTGTAATCAGACTCCCTACTCCTACGCTGCATTTCCCTGCTCGGCCTGCTTGCCTGCACCTCCCTTTCACATGGCCACTGATGGTCCAGGTGCTGTGGCTCTCATCCTGCAGGTATAGATTGAGCAGGGCAGAGGAGGAGGGTGAGTCGTGCCTATCAGCAGTTGGGCACTCACATGACAGGCCTTGAGGGGAGTGGCAGACCAGCTGGGCATGTTCCCCATCACAGCCATGAGCATCCGGCCCTGAATTCCAGCAGAGACTTATTTATTTCAATTAGCTCATTAGGCTTTCCAAGCTTCTGTGCTTATCTCAAAAATAAATATTTGCTGTACAACACGGCACACTGCTGGGTATTGATGTTCTCTGCATAAGAAAAGTCCTTGCAAAGCATAGCACAAAGAGCTTGCTAAAAATTTTATTGTAAGGATCTTCATTCTGGCTTTACACATTTTCCTTCAGGACTAAAGCCTAAAGGTTGATGCTGCATTAGTGTGAAATTTCTGTGGAAAATACCACGTTTCTTAACAATGCACTCAAGTTCCTCAGGAAAGAGACAAATATGCAGCAAACAGAACTTATATGAAACTTCTGGTGGATAAGAGCAAGTACTGCCTTGAAATCTCAAGTTCTTCTCTCATTTTTTTTTTGTGGAATAAGGAGAAATGCTTCAGTGTTAGCAACCGCGGCACTGAGGCGATGGTACTTGCATTGATGCAGTTAATGTGTCAGCAATTCCATCAGCAAACCTGCTTTTCAGACCTGTTAGCTGAGGTCTGAAAATCAATTCCAGACTTAATCAGGGACGGAGGGGTGTACCACAGCGTCCTGCGTGCTGGAGGTACACAGGCACTGCTGGGGAGGGCAGATTCCAAGGTCTCAGGCCATGAGAAATTCTGTGCTTACAGTATTTATGACACAATAACACAGTTATGCTACAGACTACAGAGAAATTAGACAAAATAGGGGATTCAAATGCAAAATAGTTTGATCCTCTGATAGAAATTCCTTGGCCTTTTGGCATTATACCACAATCTGAGGCACGTAAAAATTGTGCTGGAGTTTGCCACTTGTCATATCTCATCACTTAATTATTAAACATGCGTGGCATGGTACGGTTGCTCTATAATAAGGTCTGTCATTACTTGTGCAAACAAAATTCCTTGTGCATTTGTCCCCTCCCCTCAATAGTTGCTTCCTGATAAGGGCACTGCTGCACTCCTGGCTGATGCAGGCTCTGAGGTGCAGAGCAGCTTTGGGGTGAGATCTGCGCTCCATGAGCAGCCACATGCCACACTTCAGCCTTGCCTTCTTCATAAAGGAACAAATTGTGCCAGAGGAGCTGGCTTGGGCAGCAATGAGCAGGGCAGTGGAGCGTGCTGGTGTTGTGGGAGCTTCTGCAGACACCTTGCAGCTAATTTATCTTCATCAGCTGTGTGTGCCACACACTAGCCTGCAGCTGTGGCCTGCTCATGGCTGCCTCTGCTGCAGAGAAGTGGCAGATTTTGGCAGGGGGCAAGGTGAGGAGCAGGAGCAGTGCTTGTGTCTGGGCCTTTTCTGAGGGAGGTTGTGTTTTTGCTGAGGCAATAAAAAAATGGATCTTTTGCGGTTTCATAAAATCATAGAATTGTAGAATCCTTTGAATTGGAAGGGACCCTTAAAGGTCACCTAGACCAACTCCTCTGCAATGAGCAGGGACATCTACCGCTACATCAGGTTGTGCATAGTGCCCCCAGCCTGACCTTGAATGTCTTCAGGGATAGGGAATCCACCACCTCTCTGGGCAACCTGCTCCAGTGCCTCACCACCCTTACTGTAAAAAACTTCTTCCTTATATCCAAGTTCTCCCCTCTATTAGTTTGAAACCATTTCTCCTTGTTCTGTCACAATAGATTCTACTAAAGAATTTGTCCCCTTTCTTCTTACAGCCCCTTTTTAGATACTGAAAGGCCTCTCTTGGGTCTTCTGGAGCCTTCTTTTCTCCAGGCTGAACAGCCTCAGCTTTCTCAGCCTCTCCTTATAGGGAGGTGTTCCATCCCTTGGATCATTTTTGTGGCTTCACAAAATTCAGAAGGAAAGCCTTCTGAATGATCTTCTAGCTTTTTTCCTTGTCAGATCCCCATAGGGTATTTCATTGACTAATTCCCTGAAGAGCTGGAATATGGCTTTCCTAAATTAAGCTTCCTGATACTACTTTTTGTCTGTCCGATGTCCCTCAAGAATGTGAATTCCACCATAGCATGGTCACTACAGCCCAGACAGCCTCCAATCCTGATGTCACCAATCAGTTCACTTGTGTTGGTGAGCAACAGGTCCAGCACTATATTCCCCCTATATACAGTGGGAACATATACATACTATATACAGTAGGGCTGTCTATTACCTGGATCAGAAATTTATCCTTGATGCCTTCCAGGAGCCTCCTGGATTGCCTACAGCTTTCTGTGCTACTTTCCCAGCAAATACATGAATTTATAAGTACATACTGTGCACAGCAATGCTGTATCTTTATAGCCATATAATCTAGCCTATATTTAATATATGTATATATATTTAAATGATCCTAGGTATTTCTTTCTGAAGCTGGCCTAGCGCTTGCAAACCCAGCCCTGCAAAAAGCGCTCTGTGCAGAACCTTGGTCCATCTTGCCCTTGATAATGAATTGGAAATTACTTCGTTTTAATGTCTTGACCTCAGGGCTCAGAGAGATCTGGCAGCAGCCCCATAACAGAGCCCGAATGGGAAACATTTTGCTGCTATGGTGTACACAAAGAAAAATTGCTTCAGGGAGCACAAGGTGAGATTTATGGACCACACAACTCTGCCAGAGCAGGGGTGAAATATAAACAAATGAGAAAATAAATATGTCGATTCCATCCTTTATCATGCTGGTAGTAGGGATAAAACAATGGTCCTACAGGAAAATGCTGAGGCAAAGCTTGGCTGAGGAGGCCCTTTAATGTTTAATTTTACTGTAGAATCTCTTAGCCAAACAGTAGAGCTCTGTAAGGCCCAGACATGTTTGCTGTGTGTGGAGACCTCTGTTTGCAGGGCAGTCCTGCATCTTCTCTGTGTTCACGCGTGGCCTTCCAAGACGTCCTGTCTTTACCACTTAGGCTTTCCCTGTCCCTATCTCAGAAAGGAACCGGGAGTTTTCCCATTGTGAATGAAATTAATGAGGAAGGAATCTAGGGAAACTGGCTATTCTTTGACTGATTACTTTTAGTATTCCTACTGGCTGTGTTGGGGTTCAGCTTTACTGAAAGAACAAACAATAATGTAATTAATATGATTACTCTAATATAATGGAGTCTAAAGATGCCTTCAGCTTGTCGCAGCATGCACTTTTAAATTTTTTGCTCTGCAGTAACATTAGAACAGCCAGACTTTCAGCCCTACAAACTGTGGATAATGAATTTCTTTCATCCCAAACAATTTACTAGCCTGTGTATTAAAACACTTAACCAGATCAGTTGTATATGTGCCAATGCATGCTCTGACGTGCTCAGCAATGGAAAAAAATGAGCAATCAGTGTGCAGTAATGATTATTTTCTTAGTAAACGCTTTTTCTAAAAATGATGGAAAGAAAGTCACATATTTCTCAGTGAGAAGTGAGTGCTGTTTACACGACCAACATGAGTAATGAAAACAAGTATATTCCCTCCTGCCCTTGCTCTCTTTGGACAGCATCCAGCATTGACTGAAGTCAGTGAGAGCTCTGCCGCGGACTCCTTTGGAGCAAGGCTGGATCTGCTGTCCACAGTCAGCATTCCCCTCCGACAAGGACAGCTTTGGGAAGGCTGAAAAATCCCATGGAGAATGCAGTGATTGTCAAGCTTGTGTTTAGAAGGGCCTCAAAGCAATGTCAAACTGGGGAGAGGGGAAAAAAGAACAAAAACAAAAAAGAAACAAAAGAATAAGAAGAGCATTAAAATAGAGGTTTGCATGCTTTTTTCTAACATTCTCATTTCTGAGGCATTTGGCTATATTTGGTTATATTCTTAGGCTCGATTCCAGGAGCAGATAGAAGAACTAAAAACTTTGTGAGATGAAAGTAAGGATTTCCACACAATCGTCTGACTTCAAAAACTGACGCTCAGGAAGAAATACCCCACCCTGAAACACTTTTTAAAGTACCAATATTTTGTAAACATGCAATTTTAGGCTAGCAACACAAATAAGGTCTAAAGAATATATCTTTTTTTTTAACATTTGATTCAACGGTATAGAAATTATGCAGCAAGGGACCATCCTTTCCCCTTGGAGCTAACCCCCATGTTTTATCACAAACCTGAATGGGACAAGATTTGCAGTCACAACGTGCAGGAACATTTTCTAATGCAACTCCTAGAAATGGAGTTTACAGAAAATCATCCTGCATCCCAGAGAACCAAAACTGCATGGTTTAGCCTGTGGGGGTGGATGCCTCGTGTGGGACTCGCCCATCCGCTTCTGTGACCTGGGCTGGATATGGGTCCTGCTGTTCAGCCACTGGCTTCAGAGGGAGATTTGCCTCACAGAATATGGGGTGAACACAAACTTTCCACTCATACATCTGCTAGAGCAGAGCTTTTTCTCCAATTGCTGATCTCTCCGATCCTGCTTGCTCTCTGGGGTGATTTGATCTCAAAGCATATGAACTGAGACTATTCTTGCAGTTGTAAAAACAATGCAGATTAATGAGAGTCACTCCCTACTAGGTGACCCCTAGAAAGCCTACTCTGCAGACACTGGAAGGCAAGAATTTTTAATCCATTTTGGTCAGACAGCGATTAAATCACTGGACTTTTTTTCCCATCAACAGCATCTTCAGTGTGGAAACTCTGTGGTCAATTTTTATGGCCGTTCAGCAGGGCTGTACACAGCACTGCACGTTTCCTGGTAGGTATGCACATTACATGCTTTTAAAATTCATTTCAGGTAATCTGCTGTAAAGGAGAATATTGAGGCCGTGTATCTTGGCCACCCAATCTATACTCTCCTGTTAGCAGATCTATTCGCCTCTGCCGTAATAAAAGCACCATCGAGCAGAGCACATGTGGAAGTGTTCCCAAGGAGATCACTGCATCTTAATCGCTGCCTTACGCCCTGCTTAGCACCACGTCCTCCAAAGCCATGCACATGTCCGTGCAGCTGTATATTTTCATCGCATGTCACTCCCAAATAAATTATTCAGCACTGTTAGATTAGTTATAAATGACACCAATCAATTAACACCACAGCCGGCCGTCTTTGGGGCTTTTGTCACAGGCCAGGATGGTAAAGCTCTCGCCTCCACATCTCCCAGTAAGAAGGATTATGTTAATGACAGCTTATTTTTATAGAATTTTTAATTGATGAGCAATACGTGTGGACTCACTGCGCTAACATTAGGTCTAGAGAGAGCTAATCTCTTGAAGGAGAATGAGATACGAGCAGAGCTGCCCTTCCCCAAACAAAAGCCCCACTTGTACGTGGCACCAAGCAATGATATGAGCTTGCTGCCGTCAGCTGTCAGAGCGTTTCACAGGACTTTCCACTAAATATATGGGCCTTTTCCTGACAGAGGGCTGAGCAGGCCTTTGAGAAGGCCACACACTGACATACGCTTCGTTGCTGCTCTGTAATAAGGTGAAAAACTGGGGTGGCTCCGGGTCATGTGCAACAAAGACAGCAGGAGCCTGCATTGAAAAATACTCAACCCCAGAATGGCTTTGCTGTTGTGCATGTGGAGTAAGTAATGAAGAGAGCTGTGTTTCAGTGCTGGCAGAGGATAACACAGCTGATCCGGTGTCTTCTGTGCTTCTTTAAAGAGCAGTAAAGCTTCACGATGATGGATAAATGCTATTATTGTGCGTTAAATGTGTGTGTTAAGAACAGAGAGCAGTATGATGCTTACTTCTTCAATAAAGACTGACCATGCATCTCTAACTGCTTGAGTGTTTTATATCTAAACCATTCCTGTAGCCCCGAGGACTGAAACCATGCTGCTCACAGTCCAGTTGAATTCACTGTGCAATGTCACCAAGAATTGTTCAAAAATATACACATGGTATGTGGACATGGATTGATTCATTAAAGGTGATAGTAGAGTCTGAACTGGAGGGTGCAGTGAAGATGATGATGAATTTTAATGTGGCCGGTGGCTACTGTTCAGCAAATATGAAATTGGAAATCAATGCTAGCTGTTAAATACAAATGGATGCTGCTTTCTCAGTTGAAGCTGTCTTCCATTCCTAGTCTTTCAGTATGCCAGGGGATTGCTGGTGTGAGTGAAGAAATCTCAGCTTCACAGCAGTGCCACTGCCCAGGAGTTGCATGACTGCGTTTGAACATAAGGTTATAACTGTTTATAGATCTCGTGCTCAGGGAGAAACTTGAGGGAGTGTTTGATGGTGCAGTGATGCCTGAACCTGCTCGCACCTCGACACTGGCCTGAGGCATGAGATCAGAGTGCAAACCCTGCAAGCTAGGAGTGACCACATCCCAGCTTGGAGGTGGTATAGGAGAAGTGTGACATACCCAGTCACAGGTGCAAGGAAATGCTACCAGATGTCCCCTGGCTGCTGGCAGGAGTGGCTGGAAGGGAAATGTCTGCCTCTGCCTGCCAGGGAAGCAAAGTCCCCTGTGGTGGAGATACAGCATGTACTTGGGAGTGCGGAGGAAGCACCAGGAGGTCCGTGCTATATTTTGTCTAGGGCGGCAATCTGCCATAACCCAGCTGTGTTCCTGTATAAGGTGTTTTAGCCTCTGATGCAGTGGCATCTCGTGTTCTTCACTTCTATCTTTAACACATAATGTATATGATGGAAAAAATGTTGTTTCTTCATAATAAAATACTAGAGAACACAGTGACCCCCTCCTCTGAAGCAATGCAATGAAGGAATGAGTATCCCAACCTCATTTAAATATTTGCTGGCTCTGTTGACACTGAAACATGGAGCAAAGTCTGTAATTAAATGAGAAAACAATAAACACAAGTAGCAAGCTATTGGTTTTCATTAATCCCCATCTAGAATATTTTTAAACTGTGTCTAACAAAACGAGCATCATATTTTAAAAGCTCATCCTCCAGATCTCTCAAGTGTAACAAGTGATGTTTATCACTTCCTTTATGAAAATGTAGCTTCTCTCTCCCTTTTGCACTGCAGCAGCAGAGGAAGACTGGGGGCAATTCCTAGGTAAGGGTAAGGTACAATGGGGATTTACAGTATGTAACTGGATGTGCACTGGAATGTGCACTGGAAACAAACATGAATACTCCTGTGCAAGTATGATAGGGTACTGGTGTAATCAGCTCTTCTTGGGTAAATAAACAAGATGAGCTGATCTGTTCACAGTGAGGGACCTGGAAGACGTGGTCACTAGAAGGCAGAAGGACTTTGAGAACCTCCAGCCTACAGCCTGGCATTGGAATAAACCAACATGGTCTTATGTATTGAGTCACAGACAAGCTCCATCTAACACAGCTGGTCCTGCCACCAGGGGCAGAGCTCACATGAGGACATTCACAGGACACCAGATGTGGTTAGAAGGGACAGTAGTGCATCAGCTCCACTGTGTTATACTGACCCATGACAAAATTTACCTGCCTTCCCCCATTGTTTATTTTGATTTTACCTTGTGTTGGCTCCCACATGACAGCAGTGTTTTTCTCGTTTCCATGCTATCCTCGAGCCTGCAATGGCAACTGGGTATCTATTTCTCCTTGACTAGTATGCAGGAATTGAACTAATAAGGTTGAAGCATTCATGATTCCCAGCTACTTTGGCCAACATTTTAACACTATCAGATGAAGTTTCGTAATTTGAAGTTTATTGGAGCTGATGATCAAAATGGGAGGGAGGAGTGAAGTGTTGCTAACACATCTCTAGAAATTATTCATTTTGTGAATGTTAGAGGGTTTTTAAAAAATAAAAAATAATAAAAAATAAGATATTTGACATTTCAACCAAGTCTGAAAGCTTCAGGATTTAATTGCAGTAAAATCAATGGTGCACCAGAAGTAATGAAGTGTGCCTGAATTATTCTGGCATAGATATAATTGCCATATAACTCCCGCAGCAGGGCCTGGTCCCCCCACCACAGTCAGCATCTCATTGTTTGCCAAGAGTAAAGATGTCAAGATCCAGTGGGGCAGAGAGCAATTAGCCAGGGTGATCTCCCTGCCTGCTTTTGTGCTTTTGAATGATGAATAGCAAACAGCATGTGTGAAGAGGAAAGAGTGCTAGAAGAAAATGGCTTGCTGGCATCCTGAGCATGCTTCACACTCCAGTGGTAGAGAAGATGAGTGTGGAGGTGATGTGGGAGTAGAGCAAAGGCTGGTGCAGAGGGTTTTGTTCAGGTGGGAGGTGTGGGTAGAAAGCAGCAGTGTTCTCTGTCGCAACTGAGTTTTGACTTTCACTGCTGTACAGAAAAATCAGGATGAAATGCCCTGCAAACTATCATCTGCCACCTCTTAGAAGCATGGCATTGCACAGGGTTAGGGGAGAATAAGGCACAGAGCCAGAGAGTGATAGAAACCAGTGTGAGGACTCTGTCCTCCTAAAGGACTCTGTGGGGCAAGCATCTCTGCTCAGGGTTTCTTACTGAGTTGTCCCTGTTGCCTTTTCTTCTCTTGGAGTGAAATATATCTAAGATGTGGTGACAGCAAGGTGAATGTCTTCCCTGGCGTGAGGATGCTTTGCTCCACACTTCCTCTGCTGGAGATAAGCAAGGCACCAGGTTTCAGCTTATTTTACTGCAGAAGCTCCCTTATACACAAAATTACTGTGCCTTCGTTAAAAGCACTTAATTCAGCTGGGTGAGATGCAATGTAGGTCTGCCTACTGATGCAATTCCTGAGCCACAGGGGCAGCTTTTGTGATGAATAGATAGAAAGATAATTTGATAGATTACTATTAAGCCTTCCCTCTCTCTTTCTCTCTCTCTTTTACAAATAGATCATTTACAAGCTCAGGGAGATGTAATGGGGATATACAGTCATCTGGACTTTTTCTAAAAATAATACAAGATAAATTTAGTTAATGAGTTCAGCATGTATATGTTTTAATAGCTTTCATCTGCTACAGTGTCATACTGGTTCCTATAGTATACATCATTGCTTCTTTCAGCACATGTAAATGGAATAGAAAGCATAATTCAAATTCCCACAGAAAATAACTTGCTTTTAGTTAAGAATAAAAACAAATGCAGCAGCAATCGTACAGGCAGATATCAAAAGTTGGGCAAACTTCTGCACTTTTACTCAGGAAAATAATCCCTACTGACTTCCTAACCTCAGTATGATAAACAGGGCTATATTTTCTGAAGAAATTTTATGTTGAAGTATATTTCATCCTAGCTCCTAATACCAAAGGCGCTTAGAAAACTTTCCATATGTGTAGCTGAAACAGAGTGGATGAGCTCTCTACATTAATAGAGAACACAACCAATCAATTAGCATAAGGACTATCTCTCCATAATCACTTGACTTGTTCATACATCATCTAACTACAGTGCTACTAAAGCAAGATGTTATAAAAAGCCTGCATTTGTTCATGAAGTCAACACTTTTAGACAAGACTCCTGTATCTATCAGTATAAGTTACAAGAACAATTGGTCTAAAACAGTGGATTAAAATCTGAGGTGCAAGATGAAATGTGCTGCACGTCTCCTAGTGGTGAAGTAGGCCTACTCTTTGGACCCACTTCTGCTTATTCTGGAGTACTGTGTGCAGTTCTGGGCTCCCCAGTACAAAAAAGACAGGGATCTCTTGGAAAGAGTCCAGCGGAGGGCCACAAAGATGGTGAAGGGCCTGGAGCATCTCTCCTATGAGGAAAGGCTGAGTGAACTGGGTCTGTTCAGCCTTGAGAAAAGAAGGCTGAGAGGGGACCTGATCCAGGTCTATAAATATCTAAGGTGTGGGGGGCAGAATGGTGAGGCCGGACTGTTTTCAGTGGTGAGTGGAGACAGGACAAGGGGAAACGGCTGGAAACTGCAGCATAGGAAGTTCTGCACAAATGTGTGCAAGAACTTCTTTACAGTGAGGTGACGGAGCACTGGAACAGGCTGCCCAGGGAGGTGGTGGAGTCTCCTTCTCTGGAGATGTTCAAGACCTGCCTGGATGCCTACCTGTGCGACCTGCTGCAGGGAACCTGCTTTGGCAGGGGGTTGGACTCAATGATCTCTGGAGGTCCCTTCCAACCCCTACAATTCTGTGATTCTGTGATTATTAAGACAGGGCCACGCCAGTGTTGCTCAATGGATGGTGGCCTGCTATACACAACTATGGACAAGGCTTGCACTTGCAAGCTGAATTTGCAAAGAAGTGTTAAGAAAGTTATTTTCAGGCTGGCCTTATTGCATATTGGTGGTTGAAGTCATGAGGGCATCAGTAGCAGTGTAACCCTCTGCTTCTGCCTTTGGAACTAAGTGTTTGAGATGTGAAATGTGTCTCCTCTCTTCTCACAAGATCATTATTTTGTTTCATCATGTTCTCTGTTCCTATGATGACGTCCCAGTTCTTAGCCTGGAGATCAGTTGAGAATGGGCTGGTAGGGGTAAAGAGTGATGTACAGAAGCTTGCTGGCCAATATTTTCTAACTGCAGGTACTCTTCAAAGAATTTTTACCTGGATAAAGTATTTTAATATAAAATACACCAATGGAATGAGATATTCAGTATGAAACTATGAAGCAGAAGTTGGTGTATCTCTCTCCTTCACCTTGATCTTAATCTACATCAACAAGGTTTGTTCTTGTCCACGTGAAGATGGCTGCTGTTGACTTCAGTAGGATTAGGTATTAGAAATGTGCAGAGGGAATGACACAAGACAGCATTTCACAGCCTTTCTGCACAGAAAGAATTAAAATACCAGGTGCAAATTCAGGGAGAAGAAAGATGCAGATGTTGCACTTGCTGCGTTTAGAAATAGGTGGCCAAAAATCAATATTCCTTATGCATAGCTTTGAAATATGCTGCCTAAGGTGACTTGGATGCTACAGTGATGTGTGTCCTAGAGATCTGATCAATACAACATCTGCTCCAAAGGCCTACCTTAGTGAAAACTGGTATGACTCCTGACTTCTCAGAACGTGGTGAACTCCTGCAGAAAGTAAGCACAAGCTCACTCTCTAATCAAATGTGATTATTGCAAGTAATGTTTCAGGTACAGTTTGCTATATAATACACTTATTGTACTAAATTCTAAAAAAAAAGATCAGATCTGTCTGGAAGATTTTTTATAAGAAGTAGAAAATACGTGCTCAATGCAGTAAACTTGGCTGATAAATGTACACTATTTTGCTTTGTTCAACAGTATAAGTTTGTTCTTCTTCTCCTCCATGCCTAAATTCATTGTGTAGGTATGTACAAGAAATACACTAATTTAATATGACATCTTTCCTTGTACCTCTTGTCTTCTACTATGACCTTATAAGTTTTTCAAATTGAAATACAGTGGGAAGCAATGAGGCAAAGATTACAGATGAAGAGCTGTAAGGGCAATGGAAAATCCCTCAGGCGTTCCCAAAATATTTCCACGTCCAAAGGAAATTCCTTTTATCTTGAGGCTGATATTGTACCAGAGCGCTTTCCATTTTATGCCACTTTTATTCATGTTCATCGAATCACCAGCGTTCCTAAGAAACCCACACTTAAAACCCATGGTTAGATTTGTCAGAACTGTGGAAATCATGGAGAGCAAACTTGTAGGAGGACACTTGTGTGTAAGGATAACTGAGGCCCACTAGCATAGATATTCTTACCTTCCTACTGCAAAGAAACAAAAACACGTTAGAAATTCCCATACTTTACACAATAATGAGAGAGAAGTAGAAAAACAATATCAAAATGCCCCACTGCTCCCAACTGGAACTGCACAAACACTGATATTTTCTACACACTACTGCTTCCTTTCTAAAAACTATTTACAATTCAACTCTCTGAACTCAGTTAAAAACAAATCCAATAGGAACAATGAGTTCAAAGGCAGGATTCCCTTATCATCATCAGTTGTATTTATGGGCACTGGTCAGAAATGTTTTGTGCATCTTTGAGGTCTCCTTTCAGTTAAATATCTGCCTTCTTTAGCTGAGATGAAAGGTCTTGGTACTACAAGCACACTGTGCCCTCCATTGTCTTAGTACCAGAATGAATGTATGATAGAAAAGAAAACCATTTGCATTTATTTAATCCATCAGGAAGATGGCACAGTTTGAAAGGAGTGTATATGAGTATAAGAAATTGAAAGAGCCATTCTGCTTTCTGGAGCTGAGGCACATGCATTTATTACTTTTTTAAAGGTTACTTTTAATGATGCTATGGGGAAGCACTTTCTGAAAGGGGTATTCTGAGTGCAGCACTATTATTCATAACAAATTAGTCATACTGCATCATCAAAACAGAAAACAATGAAACTAAGGAGTCGGGGCTCTAATTTGCTCTCATGTGTGCTGGTAAGACTCCATGGGACTGATTTTCTGGCTGGGCTGAGCTGTATCAGAAAAGACAGTTGCAGCCTGGAGGCTGTTCCACACTGCTGAGGCTGAGGACCGCAGGTGGCCACCTCCCTGCTCTCTTTCCCCTCCCATGGGATACGCAGCCAGTCCAGGAGGCTGTCTGTCTTCTCCTTTGGTGCTAGTGGGGTGGTATGAGGCACTGCTGGATGAGAAAGAGTCACTCTTCTTACCAAGATTAAGGAATTGCAGAAGCCCGTCGTTTTTCATGCTCCCTGAAAAGCAAGAAAGACATCAGAATGTTATGGTAGAATTTGTAGAAAGATAGCTTTCTGCTCTGTTCAAATAATACAATGTTCTGTGTTCTGATTAAGCTTTGTGGCGTTAGCATTTTTAACATGCATTCTCAATTAAAAAGAGCTGGAACAAATGTCCATTCTTGGTCTGGGGCTGTGCTGGAGATCACAGGTGGGTCTCTGTCACATAACAGAATGAGAACTCCAAAGACCAAATGCACATGCTTGGATTGGAACTGTGCTCTCAGCAAGGTTTCCAGCAACACAGTACAGTTGATAAATTGTGGCACCATTTTAGAGAAGCAAGATCAAAATCTGCCCTTGACATTTGAGCCTCCCTCCAGTTTAGACCAGAAGTTTTGATTCTGACAAACTAGTATTTCATTCTAGGTCTGTTGTTAAAAAACCTTCCTGCTGGCTCTTTGCAGCATCATGCTTGTATGTAAACTGCATAGTAAAAAATCAAATAAGTAACCAAGGTAGTAGCAGTTAGCTGGTACGTGAGCTACCAAGTATCATCATCATCTGAGCACTTCTCCCCCTCCCCCTGCTTGCCTGCTTGTTGCAAAGTATTAAATCACTGTAAGAGCACTGCCCTAAAAAGAGCTCCCTAGGAAAGCAGCTGTAGTAAGCTGGGGCTGGCTTCATCTTTCTGTATTTGTAACTGTGGTGGATGGGGGTGAGACAGCTATGTGGGCAGGGAAGTAATTGGAAGTAATCACAAAACAGACTTACATAAGTGAAATGATGCATACAAGTAGTCTTTGGAGATTACAGATATTTGGGTTGGGAGAGGAGCTTTAAATGGAACTGACCTTGTAAAACATGCTCCCTTATGCTCAGGCTTATAATCATGGGTGGGCTGGATGATCTATTTTAAAAACGCCTGGCTCACATTAACCACACAGTTTTTATAGAGAGTTTTCAGGCACTTGTTTGAGTACTGATCTGGCTTGCAAGTGGTTAATGGAAACAAGCATGAATATTTTGTGTAGCACCTCAGACAGCACTCCCATGCAATGTTTTGACATAAGAAAACACTTTCTTTCAGGAAAATAATGTACTAATAATACAAGGGTTTCTACTAGGACAGTAGATTTTCAGTTGCTGATTTGGATTTATTTTTAGCAGGAAGAGGAATTAGAGAAAAAGATCTAATAAGCAGGGAGATTCTCCTAAGAAGAACTGGTCAAAATTAGTTCCTTTTATTATAGCACAGAATCTAATCAGCCCATCAATAATAAGCAAGCCATTTAGCTTGGTAAATTTGTGCAGGAAAGAAATGCTGCATCTTTTTGCATTTTGAGTGGAGGCAGAGCTGGGCTGGAAGGGGCAAAGCAGAATTTATAAAGAAGTTCAGGGCTGCGCTTTTCAGGCTCTGGCTGCAGCAGCCAGTGATTCACTTTAGAAAGGAAGAGCATGAGTAAAGGATATCTTCAATTTGTGGAGTTCTGATTACATGTACCTGATGTGAACTTTTACACAGCTCCACTTTGGGGCAGAATGAAAATTTTCTTAGGAATAGCTTAGTTTCCTCTGTGACATGAAAAAAAAAAAATGTATTTTCTTTCCCTCTCTTTATAATTGCTCAACTAAAATTGAGAACATTGCTAGTTTGCTGCCAAAAATCAAGTTTCCTGTAAGGAAACTCTTTCTTATCCGTGTGTCCAATTTCTGACTGCCTTCATGTATACAACATTCATCACTTCAGTGTCTGAATGCAGCATCACACTTCCAGGAAACCAAACCAAATTCACATCTGACACCAGTGACTCAGGAACTTACATCAGAGTAATGTACTAAAACATGCTCTTTGTATAAGAAATGGGAATTGTTAAAAGTGTTTTCAAAGAAGTTGCCTCTGATCTTTTGCTTCCTGCAACCTCGGATTCCCTTAAAATCCTTCACTGTGATTCAGTTTTGTTTTTTTTCTTCCAGCCAATCTTCAATTGCTAACCTCTACACAGGCTTTCAAAGTGGATGCTGTCCAGAAATCCTATTACAATAAATTTACTGTATTAGAAAAATCTAGAGGATATAAGATATGGTCTTATTATTAAGTCTGACTGTTCACTATTGCTAGTTTCTCATCTAGCCCTTTGCTTATTGTCATTTTATCCTGCACTTAATCTCATTTAAAAGTATAGGTGCTTTAGTGTGAGGACCTTCCATTTGCTTTCTTTCAAGTGCCTTCTGCATATATGACACCACATTTAAAGGAATTATTTCAGAAACAGTTCCTGCCATGTTGTCTCTCTTTACTGTTCTTTCCATGTTTGTGATGTTAAAGACATAAGTTTTTGTTACAAAAGCTTAATTAACAGTTGTGAGCCCAACTAGAACATATTTCTGTAACTTTCAGTTTCCTGTGTCATAAGCAGTGGGGCCAGATTTCCTGAACTTTCAGAGAGACTGACTATTGTAACAACCCCAGATCCTTTTCTTCCTTGCTGCTTTCCAGCCACTCTGCCCCAAGCCTGTAGCATTGCCTGGAATTGTTGTGACCAAAGTGCAGGACCCTGCACCTGGACTTGTTGAACCTCATCCCACTGGCCTCAGCCCAGAGATCCAGCCTGTCCAGATCCCTCTGAAAGGCCTTTCTACCCTTAGACAGATCAACATTTCCTCCCAATTCGGTGACATCTGCAAATTTACTGAGGGTGCTTTCAATGCCCTTGTCCAGGTCATCAATAAAGATATTAAAAGGACAGGCCCCAGTATCAACCTCTGGTATGCTCCATCCCTGGAGGCATCCAAAACCAGGCTGGATGTGGCTCTGGGCAGCCTGGTGTATTGGTTGATGCCCTTCCCACAGCATGGGATTGAAACTAAATGATGACTGAGGTCCTTTTCAACCCAGACCATTCTATGATTCTATGAAATGAACACCACTCATGATCTGTCTCCAGCTGGATTTAACTCCATTCACCATCACCCTGTGGGCCCAGGTCTCCAGCCAGTTCTTCAGCCAGCAAAGAGTGTATATGTGCAGATGGATCAGATATCACCAACTCCGAATTAAAAATGAGTTGTATGTGAGAGTGCATATCTCTAAAGAAGTCTTTCTGACCACTTACTTGAGCAAGCAGATCTGTCCTACTGAGGTGGATGACCACCCCAGGCTTGCAGGCTGACATTGCACCAGAGGACACCTGCCCCAGAGAACAGCTCTTCCCACTCTTGCAGTGCTGGCTGGGAAACCAAGCAGTGCTGTGAGCTTTGAGTTCAGGCCTTGGGGCCTGAAAGCAGGGCTGCACCCAGTGAGCGGCATGGCTATTGCCGGGCAGTGGGACAACAGTGCCAGTGTGCTGGCCTTGGTTGTGCGGGCAGCCTGAGCCTTGCCTGTCATGCAACTCCAAGAGGGAAAAAGTGCATTCTTTACTGGCTGCTGGAATATAGAAAAAAAATTACAACAACGAGTTTTTATGCTCTGTTACAAAGGTATTACGCCTCCCTCCTTCATCTTTAAAACCGGTTTGCAAATCAGAATAGAGAGGGTTTTTTTCTACCCGCTGATGGCTGGTGAGGCAGTGATCCCTTCCCCTTGCTGGACGCCGAGTCCCAGCAGTGCTGGCTGCTGCAGCACGTCGTGCCACCTAGTGGCGACAGCGACATCGTGCCGCATCCTGGCCAACCTCTTCCAGAGAAACAGCACTAACCAGCGTGCTTGCAATTGCCGAGCCGCGGTGTCTTATGTTACCGTTCCGTACCCTGTATGCTCATGTAAGTTTGCCTCCAAACTGCACGTTAGCCCTCAGAAGACTGTAGATAACACCCCGTTGAAAGTAAATGCCAGAGGCAAGTGCTGACATTTGCAGCTTCGCCTGCCCACTGCAGGCAGCCCCTGCCTGGCTCTTGCAGCCAGAGGCTATGTGCTTGTAATAAAGCAGAATACAGTCATGCAGTCCTCCAGTGCCACTTCTGCAGCTCTCTACTTTTGACTAAGTCATAATATAGCTGTGAATGGTCCATATATTGCCTGGAAACCCTGGAAGGTACAGTTTGAAGAGAAATGTTTCTAAGTTTTATTTAACTGATTTTGTATTTCATGTTCATTTACGATTATTGTCTAAACTTTGCTCCGACTAGGTCTGCTTAACAACTGGCTGTCAGCAAACCTTCAGCAAATTCTAAACTGCATTTTTTCCATCTGTCTTTGTTCACTGACCCTGGCAGCAGAGTGCTTTTGAAGGTTTGCTATCTTTCTGTTGTGTGATTTTACCCAGAGAGTGAGAAAAAAGTATCTATCCACACTGTGTCATTGGAGTTACATCAGGAAAGAATCTGCATCAGGACATTTATCGACCAAAACACAACAGAAGAAACTGTTGACTTCCATCATTCTGCATTGAACAAGCCAGAGTACAGGCTACAGCTTTAACAAATAGACTGCAGTGGAAAATTTCTCATATTGTACATTCATGCACAGTTTAATGGATTCAGGCCAAGCCTGAAAAGAAAGTCAGCACTCAAATCTTCAGAGAAACTGCTGTGCCACAAAATCTGCATTGTCCCCACCCGGAGACTGCAGATTTGCCCTGCCTGGTGCCAGGCAGGAGCCATCCCACAACCCATGTGCTGCAGAAGCCAGGCCCTGGGGGGGGGGGGGGGGGGGGGGGGACGACAGGAGGACATGGTGTTGCTTGGTGTTGCTTCCACTCTGTTCTGGAAAATATTAGAGATGAGCTTTAAATTAAAACCCGGATCCCCTATGATTTATTCTGGCAGAAACTGCTGATAAAAGGTGTTGCTGGACCTAACCCTCACTCCATCACATCAACAGTTGTTCCTGCTCCCTATGGGATGTGCAGGCCCTGGCCTCCTCCTTACAGCAGGGCTTCTGCTGCAAGGATTAGCCAAGTGCCCAGGAAACAAACACCACTTTTGAGTCTGACATAATGCCAGTAAGGCTTTCAGGCATTTTCTCTGTACTTCTTAAATAATCCAATCCAAAACACAACAGAAATCATGCCTGAGAGATGAGCTGCAGCTCTCAATGAATGTAAAAAATGGATTAGAAAAGTATCGTTTATTTTGTTTATTGAGGATTAAGCATTGTATAGACAGAAGAAACATGAGAAACATATCTTCTTTAAGCTGTCTTAATACCACGCTTTCAGTGTTGAGTACATGTCAAGAGTGGAGTAAGTAGACGTGGAAAGAGTAGGAGGAAAATCACTTGGAAGAGCTGCTGCATTACAGTTGTATTGTAAAGTCATAGAACAGATGCAGCATGTTATAACAGGAACTAATGTAACATCTCCAAGAGCAAATTGTTTATGTGAGGATGACTGTCTGGGAGGGAGATAAGGCTGTGAGCAGAAAAAGACACCAAACACATTGACATTCAAATAATTTTTTAAACTTGAAAAGCCATCGATTTCACAGAGACTGCCAGCAAGTCCTGTGCTTAAGGGAGAGATCCAAAATGCTGAGAAAACCAAAATGCTCATTTTTGTGTAAGACACAGCAGATGTGATAATAGAATCAAGTTGGATTGCCTTATTCGATCCTGTTGCTACTGCTCAATTAACATGTCCAATGATTTTTGAACACTTTTTGATATTATTTCTGCTAAGTCCAATTTCTGATAAAAGCAGGGCAGGTAAAGACTTTCCTCTTTCCTTTCTTTTTTTCTTCCTCAACACAAAGTAAGGTTTTTGAAAAATCTGAAGCTTTTGCATTGAAAAATTATGATTTTATCATCAGATGATTACACACGAAATATTTAACTTCCAATTATTTCCACACAGTATTGTATCTACCAGACTATGTGGGAGGTAAATACCATCCTGGAGACTACATGTGGACAGATAGATAGCTGTTTGACTACTATTCAGCCCCAAACACTAGGTGACTAGAGGACAAGAGGTTATTATATATAATTCTTTTTAGGCCTCTTAGCAGAGATGATGAATCAATGACGCTATGGCTAGATCTGGCATGCAAAGCAGCTAATGTGGTCTGTGGAAAGAAGAGACACCTTCAGCAGACTGTGCCTCTGAGTTTGCTCCATTGATTTTACTGAGAGCTATGTAAGAGAAGGAAATTGCAGGACTTGCTTCCAGGTACTGTTATAGAAAGAAAAACCCTAATGAAATTATATTTGGACATGTACTTCTGCAAGTCAAGTATTTTGAAAGGAATCCAAACTATCATATTTAGTGGCACGCATTTTCTCAGAAGTACTGAAAGCACCAGTGTGTCTGAAATCAAAAAGGCATGCAAGATTAAGTTGATTGAAACTGGACTTCTGGGCATCAAGACTGAGTAAATGTGATAAGGACCAGATTGCTGGTTGGGTGGCAATTTCCAGCAGTGAATGGGAGCTTTAGATTTTGCTACCAAAAAAATGCTATAAAGCACTCTGTTTGTTCAAACCAGTTGTCAACATGGCAAAGCCCACTGTGCTCATTTTGTGAAGGCCCTGAGAACATCCACCTCTAGGATGCCAAACTCTCAGGGCCTGGGGATGATGCCATCATGGATGAGGCGCTCCAGGAACACCCTCATCTTGAAGAAATAATTTCATTAAGAAATTCAAGATGACATGTCACAGTGATGTCATGTCTGCCTCTGAAGGTACTTTAGGATTTCTGCCAAATGCAGTTTACACAGAACTCTATTAGAATGGTGTCCTGGGGGGCTCCAGGCAAGGCAGGAGGTAGAATACAGTTGCACTGGTAAATATTCAATTTCTTTGTGCTCTTGTGTGTGCCAGGCAGAAGAGAGGCTGAGACAATTAAGAAAACTCATTTTTAGGGAGGACATACTGACAAGACCATTAAGATTTGATTAGCGTGGTACTGTTATCACCTAGCAGTCCAGGACTGGGCAAGAGCACATGCTTGTGCTGCTGCTGAATTATCCAGAGTACACAACATGGTATTTATACTTTACATGGTCTGCAGGGAGCTGACAATACCTAATCGGACATAAAACCGGAGTGGTTTGTACAGAATATACTAAAACCAATACAAGCACAGATTTTTTTTAGCGCCACTGAATCCCTTGCAGCACTTTGCACCTGCAGTGTTTTGTACCTGCTGTATTAAGTGCCCTAAAACATTCTTATGTGCTGCCTAACTTAATCCCAACTGAAATGCAGAGCTGCAGAAATGGAAAGCTTATGTAGAGTTCAAAAGCTCCTGACCTTGTGAACAACCCATCAACAACAGGCACACAGTAAACCAGATTCTTTTCAATAGCTAAACAAAGCTGAGACATTTACACAACCTCCTGCGTGTACCTGGTGCAAACAAAGAGCTGTTCATGTTTGTGCTAGCCCAGATCTACAAGATCCTTGCTACTTGCAGGTTTGAGTTGATTTTGGAAGGCAGCTAGAACTGGGCTTTTTCAGATGCCCTAGTCACTTTGTATGCTCTTTGATGGGAAACAAGCTTATAAATCGGACTTTTACAAACTTTTAAAGCCAAGTACCACCATGGGCAGGGACACTGGTGGCAGAGACAACTGCTAGCAGCAGTAGTGGTGGCCACAGCTAGCAACAGCAGCTCTTAGTGTGGGCTGCAAAAACACAGTTAAAACTACTGGTACAATGTATTTCAAGCTATTAGTGCCATCTCTTTCAATATTTACATTATAAAAAACAGTTCTACGTACATTTTACTCAGAACATTATTCATTATCATTGTTTTATAGATAACAGATAAGATGCAGATTTTAGCACCCATGATGCCACTGGCAAATTGCACTGATAGACGGTTACTACCAAAGCAAGAATAATTTGTACAAGTTTCTTTGTCCTGGTGCTGCCAGATGAAAAATATTTGTCTCTGTGTTGATTTAGGTGTACAAAATCAGAGTTTGAACACTTTCACACTGTCCTCTGAGGTGTTAGAATAGACTCATCATTCCATTTCCTGAAGGACACCAGTGGGGTGTCTGGGGAGAGGCAGAGCTGTACATGTTTAGATTCCAAAACGTAAAGGGCAATGTCCTCTGTACAGTTTGGTTAATTTCCACTCTCCTAATGAGCATTCCTTTTTAAATGGTTATGTGGCTGTTGAAGTTAGTGCCATGGAAGGGATTTTGTTATTAGTACTTGTACATAGTGCCAATAGTATGACAGCAGATTATTGTTACAGAGAGCATACAGAGCCAATGGAGAAATGACACAATTTCATTATACAGAAAGTTCAGCAAGTCTTTTATAAAACTTTTTCTGAATATGTCAGATAGTTTTGGTCACCTAGCAGATGGCCCTCTGCAGTGACAATTAGCCACTTCTTCTTCCCCTTTGAGACTGAATTGCATTACCTTGCCAACCCAGCTGAGTCCACCAAGCCCAGGCCTGAGAAACTCGAGGCCACGCTTGTGTTCCCATTGTTACGGGGCCGTTACCAGTGCATCAGGCCATCCAGGGATTACACACACACTGCCAACAGGAGTTACTCCCCGAGGGGTTGTCATAACACATTACTCATGCCAGCATTGCACAGTTTTGCTACCGTGGTGTGTAAATCTTAGGCGCTTTCAAAAACAGAAAGGAGATTATTACTGCATTATGAACAGTCACGTAGACTGGGAATGATTGAGTGTGTGCAGCCACAAAAATACAACAAAGCTTCCTATAGAAATAGAGATCACTTGTTTACAGCTATAAGTTGGGTATATGCTTCTTCACTAGAGGATAAGCAGCTGTGGTTTTATTCTGCTCTCAGGCAAATGTTAGAACAAAATTAGATCAAAATGACACACGCGTTACTACTTTGCTCTTTCTTCTGAAGAAATGAAGTTAACCATTGTCACCCTTGCATCAGCAACACATTTGAGATTGTTCTGCTTCTGAGCCTCTATCCTTCTTAAAAATCTTGTGCTTTTATAATCAAAACAAGCTCACAATTAGCAAATATCAAACTATGGCTACATATCTCATGTTGTTCTCACTTAAGAGAAGGGAGAATTTCAGAAAGCCTAAGGATGCTGATTTCGGAAGGGATCTGATCAGTTTCAGGATCACCCAGCGCTGACATGCAGGCTGGTAGCTCTTGGTTATAGAAGTGCTGCAGCATGTGCCTGGCCTCAAGCGGCTAAGAAATGAAGTTCTCAAAGGCAGCAGTCACTTTTGACAGTGATTTGTCCTAAGAGAGCTCACAGTGTACAAAAAAAAAGTGGGTGGTGGGCACCTTCTGTCCACACTTTATATTTTTTTTACTTCTTTTTCTGTTAGGATGGTGAACTGTGTGTAGGCTTTTCAGCAATTCAGAATGAAATTGTATCCAACTGACAGGCCAGTTTAAGGTAACATCTGATGTATTTGCCAAGCCCAAGAACTATTACTGTAGCACAAAGCCAGGATATCTTCGAATCCAGATCCTTGTAAGCAAAAAAAAGTGCTGCCCTTTAACAACAGCTGGATCAGCTCTGTGAGTTGAAAATAGGATTGAAATGAGTAGTAAAGTTAGAGTAGTTTTGACACTACAGTTTCTAAATGAGTTGTAAAATAAGCTGGAACAAGTTTGCACTAGAAATATTTGCTATTAAGAGTAAAACTATGGGACTTGAGGCAGGCCAGCTGTGCTTTCCTTCTCTACTCATGTACCAGTAGGTGCCAGAGGCTACAGACACTGGAGGTAGAGAACACGTTTCACTGCTCTCATTTGATTCCCCGGGGCTGACACACAGCGTTGATGGGCTCCACAGCAAGCTGTGTCTAGCCACCCTTGGCTGGAGGGAGGATTTCTGACATACTGTATGTTGTGTTTTGGCAGGACAGACCATCAGCGCTAAAGCAAAAGAAAAGAAAAAGACTGATTACTGGTTACTGATCCTTTAAGGCATCGCTTGTAGTATAGAGGTTTGCAAGGAGCATGAGCAACAGGTCATAAGGAGGTCTCCATTTACTTAGATGGAATAGAGAACTATTCACAGGCTAACGTTCAAGTGAAAGGTGCTCAGGGAAAATCTAATTCAATCATGCACTTGAAGTCAAAACTCAAGATTGCTGAGGCCAAGAGACCCAGAGAAGGTCAAAGATAAAGATCGTTACATGCTTGAGGGATAGTGAAGCAAATGGGCAAGCAATCAAATTGAAAATAAAAATATATGAGTCATAAATTATCTGTTTGAAATTGCACATAAAAAAAGAGAATTGTGTGATTTAGAATGTGAAAATACATCTGTTAATTCATTTGAAGAACAGCAATAACATCAAAATCTGGAATAAAAATCACTTAAGGCAAGATGAAATACTGATATTTGCTTTATAGGAAACAAAGGAGGACGATGGTCATCCTCCCAAGTGTTGAGGAAATCTGAAGTGACTTGAATTGCACTGAAAACTATTTGAATGTGTTGTATGGAAACACTAGTTTTAATGCTATTTTTTTAACAATGGGATTCAATAAATAACAGAGACCAATTACCAAGGGATGTACATTTACATCAGTCCCATCTCATTTATTTTCCAGAAACCTCTTCATAGGTTTTCGGACACAATATTTTCCTTCTTTTCTGTGCCATAAGTTTGTGAGTATGTTGTGACTTTTTCTACACATGGATTCATTTCGACGATTGCATTATTTATTCAGCACACATGACAATATTCTTACCTGCGTAAGCATTTTAGCATTCTTACATTATATAACCTTAAACAACTGTGAATTAATTAATGTATATGCACTGAATTCAAAGTAGCTAGTATGTGTCAGCATGGTAAGAAGCATCAGGTAAGGATCCCAGCTTCCTCACATCAGGTAGAGACAATTCTTAGCTGAAAGGAGGAGAGTTAAAATACAATTTAAGGCAATCAGTGCATACAGAGGAATATGTATTCCACTGATTCAGGATAATTTATTTTGCTTTATTTTATGAAAATAGGGAAGGCACAGTTAAGAAATACAATACCTGGTATTTCAGGATGGAGTGGTGTCACGTTATGTATTTGCATTACAGAATCAACCTCTGAAAGCAGACAGCTCCAAACCATCTACAAACATCATCGTTTGGCTAATTGCAAAACACTCCAAAAATAGACTGAAATTATCTTTGGCCACGTTTCCTCACATATCAAAGAAGAGAGATTCCGGGCAAACCTGCAACCTGTGTACTGAACAAGGAGCACGCCAGCTGGCTTTGCATGGTCTGTAACAACTCTGTGTGTTACTACAGAAAAGGTACTGAACTAGACCCGAGCAAATATCACAAATAACTCACTGCGATAACACAGCAACTGGTTTCTTCAGTGATCCTAAGAATCTCAAATTTGATCAATAAATAAATCATAACTTTATTTTTTCTTTTCTAAACACCCTCTCTGTTTTTTTTTTTAAACTCCATGCACTCTAACAGGGGCTGAGGGTCCCCGCGGGAGGATCAGCCCGAGGAGGCGGATGAGGAGCCCGGCTGAGGGAGCAGAGAAGCCGGGCTGCTGAGAACGCTGCGAACACGGCCCCGCCAGCAGCGCCGTGAGGGAGGCGGTGGGGCCCGCCCCGCTGCGCAGCGCCGCGCAGGCTCGCTCGGGCCGGCGGCTTTGCCAAGGGAACGGCGGTGCTGAGGGCCGCGGGCCTGCGCCTTGTGGGCCGCCATGCCGGTGCGCTTCAGGGTGAGGCCCCGGGGCCCGGCGGGGAGTGCGGGTTGGCCGGGCTGAACTGAACCGGGCCGGCACGAGCCGGGCCTGAGGGGCGTTGGGCGGGTGGGGGCGGCGGCAGCGGTTCCGGCGCTGCGGGGAGCGCGGCCGCAGCTGATCGCGGGTGCCGCTGGCTTTGCGGGGGTGGGAGACCCTTGTGCTGAGGAGCTCGTAGGGGGAGACAGGCAGAGCTCAGTCGTGCTCACGGAAGAGGTCTTTTAAAGCTCTGTTTAAATATTTTGTGTGCTCTTTTTTGCTTTTTTTTTTTTTTTTTTTTCTTCTTCTGCTATTTGGAGACTAATACGTTGGTTTATGTTCTTGGGTGGGATTTGGTTTTGAGGATGAAGAGCACCTTCTGAGTTTGAGTGAATCCTGCAGCGGCTTTCTGTATTTCTCCTTGGCGATGAGTTACCTGTAGGTGCCGAGGAGCTGGACCGCTGTCAGTTGCTTGACAGGCATCTCTCTTTGCTGCAGGGCTTGAGCGAATATAAGAGAAACTTCAGGTGGAAAACCCCCGAGCTGTGTAGCCCATCCCAAGAGCAGAAGTCCCCATGGGCAGGCCTTCGGTCGGATCAGTTGGGTAAGCACCTCCAAACTGCCCCCCCTGATGTTATGTCCAGTTCTGAACTCCCCAGTACAAGAAGGACAGGGAACTTCTTGAGAGAGTCCAATGGAGGGTCACAGAGATGATGATAGGCCTGGAGCATCCATCTCCCTTATGAAGAAAAGGCTGAGAGACCTGGGGCTGTTCAGCCCAGAGAGGAGAATGAGTAAGGCAGAACTTATCAGTGCATATAAATATCTAAAGGGTGGGAGTCAAGTAGGTGGGGTCGCACTTTTTTTAGCAGTGCCCAACAGCAGGACAGGGGGCAATAGGCACAAAATGGAACACAGGAATTTCCGTCTGAACATGAGAAGAAACTTCTTAACTTTCAAGGTGGCAGAGCGCTGGAACAGGCTGCTTAGACGGGCTCTGGAGTCTCCTCCTTTGGAGTGCCTGGATGCTTTCCAGGGTAACCCAGTCTAGGGAACCTGCTCTAGCAGGGGGTTGGACTGGGTGATCTCCAGAAGTCACTTCCAACCCTACAATACTGTGATTGCATACTGCAGCTGCAAGGCGTTGAGAGAGGTTCCCTTTGAGTGTGTGAGCACAGTACGGACACTTTACTGAATTAAAAGTATATTCTTAATTATCATAAAGTGGAATATGTTTTTTGGATGGTTTTAATGCTAGTGCTACTTACATAAAACCTGAAAAACACGTGGTTTCTGATGTTTGGCATCGACTAAATCCCAAATGTGAAGCACAAATGCATTAGACCATACAGGGTGTGTAAAAGGAGGCATTGGGTTACCTGTGGTGCACAAAAACAGCAAGTAAAACTTTGTATTAAAGAAGAGACTAACTTGGGTCAAAGTTTAATATAAATTAAAACTGTTAGGAAGGCTCCCAGGGCCACTAAGTGAGACAATAAAGAAAAAGATGGGCATTGAAGGGTGAAGCTTGTGATGCTGCAGTCTAGGATTCAACCTTATACACAGATGCTAATATGGCAGGAAAATGTGGGATTGGAACGTAGGAAATGAATGAAATTGCATCTGGGTTGAAAGACCCATAGTGAGTAGAGGAATAGGAGTGATCTGTAGAGTGACCACAACTGCAGTGCTTTGAAAAGGAGCAGCAAAATCACAAAATAAACAGTTGTGCAATTCAGTGTGACTGTGCTATGCAGTATGTGTAATTAGAGTCCAGTGTATTCATTCTGTGTTATTGTAAGTGCTCTAAATTATGACCTAGTAATTAAGAGCCAGCTGTTGGATGTACAGTTGTTTTTTTTTTTTTAACTGAGATACAAGGCATTCCAATAACCAACTTTGCAAAAAAAAAAAAATTATTTTATATATAAAACTAGTTTTTTCTACTTACTGCAGAATATGTATTTCTTTAGCCTTGTTTTCCTTAACACATGGTTGTATGTATGGGTACCTGTATTTAAGAGAGCAATTTCCACAAATCTTGAAATGTGAGAACATTTAAATACATTAACGTCTGTTGAAAACTGTAAGTTGTGAATCATCTCCAGTCGTGTGGGGTGGTGAAGCTTTATACTTACTGCAAATACTACCAACCTTGCAGTAAATTTATGAGTTAGCAGTACAGCAGTTTCTCCTCCTTTAGTTTTCTTACATGTTTTGATTCATTTTTACTCCCACCTTTTTTCTGGCCACTTAACAGTGTGTATCTTTGAATGTCTCTCTTGACACCTTGTAGGACTTTACCATCTGTGCAGATTGCAGTTAATTCACTTGCTGGTTTTGTTGAAATGCATAGTTGACAGTTTTAAGAATGACTTGAACACTACCAGAAAAATAGGTGCAGATGCTCTGAGGTTTTTTTCTTGCAACTTTTCCAGTGTTTCTCCACTGGAGTTATTTCCAAGTACCTGTGTGCAGTTGGAAGTTGGACAAAATTGGATAGGATGTCCTGTTGAACATTTGTATCCTGTTGGACATTTTGTGTACTTCTCACTGCAGGCTATTGTCTGGTTTTACTCTGATTTTCTTTTTTTTTTTTTTTCTCCCATAAAACAGGAGTTTCATTCCCTCCAAGAAAATGTTTCTTTCAACCAGTTATAATCCTTCAATTATTTTTCCATTATAGTTTCACACTTCACAGCCGCATTGTCATTTCCTACTTTAAATGAGTTCAGCCATTCAATCTTTGTCCTAAAATGTCAGGGTATGTTTACTTTCATCTGCATGTGTAAAAGTCAGAAACTTTAACTTGATACCTTGTCTTTCTATGTGATGTTTTTAGAATTTTGAGAACTACTTTATGTTTGTGCTGTAAAAAGTTACCAGCAGTCTGAGATAAAAGTTTTAAGTCAAACCTGCAAGATGATTAAGGATGGAAATGAATTCAGGTACCTCTTTAGTAATCTACAGTTGTATTAAGGGTCTGTCGTGGTCCCTGCACTGTGAGTACCTGCCTAGCAGGTACATAATGCTGGTGTAGGTAGAAATGCTTGTGAGGTACTTCATGGCTGCAGACTGATTATTCTGTATCTGCATTAACCACCATCTCTGCTTTTCTGTTCTCAGAATCAACTTGGAGAAGATTGTTTGTTGGCCATATTTTATTTATAGGTTTCATCCAGTGTGGTCCTGGAGTGCCATGTTACGGTCCCTCTTTAGTGGAAAGGAAAGGCATTTACAGATGTGAAAGAAGCCATGATTTTACAGTTGTGCCCATAATTCATAGGCTCTCGTTGCTCAAAGAAAATAGTTTTTCTCCACTGGATGATAAACTTCCAGTTTCTTCTTGTAATACAGTAATATTATATATTCAAGATTATGTCTTATGTTAAGCTTAGTATGTTGTTTTTTAAGGAATCACAAGAGAGCCAAACTTCATTTCGAAGAGAAGAGTACCTTACCATAACCCACAGATTTCAAAGTCATTTGAATGGACAGGGGATTGTGATTTGGATGACCCAGGTGAAACAGAGGCTCTCAAGACCGCAGAGTCACATGCAGACCACAGTAATGATGTGAATCAGGAAAACACTGAAACACCAGAAGGACCAAGGCTCCCCCCAAAGGTTCGGTCACATTCTTCAGATTCTGGAGTCAAAACTGCTCTTGCCCTTGCAGAAAATAGTATGAAGAAATCACCACCTGTAGCTCCACCTAATCAAAAGGAAGCATTTGTACCTCCAAAAAAGGAAGCAGAAAAGGTGAACAGAGGGGTAAGAGAAGACTTTTTTTAATTGACCGATATAAAAATTACTCATCTGATATTTACAGTAATTTAATACAGTAATTTAATACGCTTACACCAGCCTCTGTTGTTTAACTCTCCTTAGTTCTGTATGTTGATGTTCTTCTACTCCAGCTTCTCTGTTGGGGGAACTACTTTTGAGACCAGATTTTGGTTCCATGTAGATCAATAGGGCTTCTTCTGTTCATGTGCAGTTTGGATTGATTTCAGTTAAACAAGGATTTAGCCAATGACTTACAGACTTTTTGGAATTGTTGACTAAAATGAGAAAATGTACTTTGCATTCATGTAATTCAATTAATAACAACAAAAATTGGTTTCAAGATGTGCACTGAAAAGATTTCTGACTTGCAAAACATGGTAGGGAAGGGAGCAATTGGTCTAAAATTTTCTGCTTTTTCATGTTGTCAGCTTCACAGAGTCCTTCAGAGGAAAACAGGCATGAATATTCCCCATTTAAGTACTTTCCCTAGAAATTCTGAATATCAAAGTCAATTTGTTTGGAAGAGTCCTCAGGAAAAGTCACCAATACTTGCAGCTGAAGAGGTAACTCAAAGAAGTTTCGAAAAGTAGATGAATAATTTCTTTTATGTTATAAGTTGCTTATTTTCCCCTCTTTCCTTTTTTCTTCCCCTCTCTTTCTTCTTCCTCTTTCCTTTCATAAGCTGGCATGCTGTTATGTATATTTTTTTCCACCTCCTTTACCATCTATAGATGTGCAATATGGTTACATGTTTCCCCATGAATTTTCATTGTCTACTACTTGATCATCTCCTTCCTGGTTGTATTCAGCTCTTTCAAAGACCATTTTCTTCAATTTTCATGAATTAACTTTAGGTGCTCTTAAGTATTACTTTTTATTTTCATAGTTTTTATGTTTAGTATGTAGCTAATCAGCACAGGAATGTTCAGGTGTTCAATGTTAGAATAACATCTTGCCACTGAAATCATGCAGGTTTCGGTATTTATGCTCATGATCTTTTTCGGGTTACCATAGTTTCTTGCTCTCAATCTGTGTGCACATATGCTCCTAGGCCCCAAAAGGCAACTCTGTAGTTATTCAGCTGTAGTTTTCTTTCAGGAGAACTGCTTATATGTAGAAGTGGAATCTCCTGATTATAAAAGACCCTTGTGGCGTTTCGATGCATCTCATCCATTTTTGGACTTTGTAGGACTGAAAATACTGCTATTTCTAATCTGGCCATAAAGAATAATTCTGACTGCAAGACTGCTTTGGGTTTTCCATGTATTGTTACTGAGGTCAGAATGAGGAGATCCAGTCTATCTTTTGGCCCTCTTACAGTGTAGGCTTTCCTGCAGAATTTGGATTTCTAAACTTTGTTGTAAAAGAGAATTTCTATCCTGTCTTCTGTTTCCTCAAAAGAAACATGTGCACTAATAGGATTACTACAGATAGTGCTATCTCTGGTTTTATCTACAGGTTGCAGATTGGCTTAGTAGCAGCTTTCAAAGGCAATATATGATAACTAGGAATAATTCCTCCAAAAGCCGTTCCTGACTTTTTTTGTTGCGGTGCCAAGCAGGTGGGCATGCTTTGAGATACCTGTTTCCCAGCAGTCCCTCATGCAAAGAAAATTCACTGATAAGCATGGAAATAGTATAGACTGGTTGAGGAAGAGTCTGGTCCCAGAATGTCAGTTTGATGCTTGTGAATACTGTGCTATTTCAGAGGAAAGAACGTAGAAACTAAAATAGCAAACTTTTTTTCCACACAGATTATAGAGAATAGGAAATCCTAAGAATAAGTTGTAAGTACTGTAAATGCTTAGATAAATATACTTAGATTTTTTCTAACCTCTATTTAACTTCAGCTTCTAAGCTTAAGGCTACAATGTCATGATTAAAAATTAAAATATTAACAATCTGTTTTTCTTCTGATTGCTGTTGAGATGATGGAAAGCACGGCTGGGTATTGAATCATGACAGTATTATCTCTCAAAGAAAGTTCTGTGGAAGTGACCAAGTTATCCAAGTTCGGTTAGAAGTCTGACCTAAACTCACGTAGTAAAGCTGAGGAAAATGTGTGCCATATGTGACATGTGGCATCGTCTTTTAACTCTCAACACCCTGTGAAGGAATGACACCAGAAGACACATTGGGCCAACTCTGTGCCTTGCCTTACAATAAATGCAGTGGTGGTTGGAAAACTGCCTAGGTAAAACCACCAAACCCGAAGCATCCAGTTCTAAATTGAAGAACAGTTGTTACTTAGGACAGGGCATGTACTGAGGACTCTGCGGAAGTTCTCTGGCATTTCTATTTGAAAAAGAAAAGATCTTTTATGAAAGTCTGAACTGCAGCATTCCCCCAAATAAACTTTCCCAAATAAAAGTAACTTCTGTTAATGGAGTTCAGTAAGAATAGTATTTGAGCACAGGTCTAACCTAACCTGATTCTACCTCCTGTAATGAATGTTTTTGAAAATAAGTTTGTCTTCAGTTTGTCCTAGAAGTTAGTCTGCACATGTTGTGTATTTACGCATGGCTGCCTCTCTGCTGATTTGTGAGTACATCTGTGTGAATTGGTTAACTGATTTTGAACATTTAGCTTAAGTTAAAGCAAATCACAATGCTGATATTACTGTTCTTTTTTTTTTCCCCCCTCTCTCCTGAAGGCTCTTTACAATGTGACTAAATCTGTACCTCCATTTAAATCTCCTGCAATTACTTCTGAAACTGAAAATGTGAGAAATTTCAAAGGTTCTCCTGCTGCTAAGGGTCCTCAAGAGAAATCTACAGAAGAGAAAGAATTTCTGGTTTGTGAGCAAGTAAATATTTCCCTAAAAGAAAGACGTATATATTGTTTAATAGTTTTGATAGTTTTTTTCGGTAATATGGGAATGGGTTTTAAACATTTTCTAAAGTTACATTTTATAGTTGTTAATGAGTCTGGTCTCAGGCAATAGTAGTTTTGCTGTGGTGGACTGGGAGTAACACTGTTACAGCTCTCTTTGCAATAGCAGTTTCTGTAATGCTTTTTTTCTATTTACAAAGTTTTTTTTTTTTTTTTCCCCCTTGAACTGCCACCTTAATTTGAATTTTCAATTTTATTTTATTTTTTAATTGAAACTTTCTAATTCTCCTGTTCATTCTTTCATTGCTACCAGTGCAGTCTCTTAGTTATCAGCAGGGCTGGGTGGGAGAAGGTCTGGAACTTTTTGGGTAGGTCAGACAGTGTGTGGATTAAAAACAAAGAAAAAAATGTGTAAACACAGATGAAACTGATTTTTAGACAACAGTTGTAGTGTAAAGGAAGATGGAGGAAGAGTTATCATTAGTTTATCTTTGCTATCGTCTTTTCGAATGTTGGGGAAGTTCTTTCCAGTGATGTGCAGAGAGTGGTGAGGTGCTGGCACAGGCTGCCCAGAGAGGCTGTGGATGCTCCAGAGAGGAGGCTGTGGAGCGTGTCCGCTCCATGAAACTGGTGAGGGGTCTGGAGCACAAATCTTATGAGGAGCGGCTGAGGGAGGAGTCTGGAGAAGAGGAGGCTCAGGGGAGACCTCATTGCGCTCTACAGCCTCCTTAAGGGAGGTTGTGGTGAAGAGGATTTGGCCTCTTCTCCCAGGCAACGAGCAGGACACGGGGTAATGGCCGCAAGTTGTATCAGAGGAGGTTTAGGTTGGACATAAGGAAGAACTTTTTCTCTCAGAGAGTGGTCAGGCACTGGAATGGCTGCCCAGGGAGGTGGTGGAGTCGCTGTCCCTGGCAGTGCTCAAGAGGCGTCTGGATGACGTGCTGCGTGATGTGGCTTAGTGCTTGTGGTGGCAGTGGTGATGGGGAGACGGCTGGACTGGATGATCTTATAGGCTGTTTCCAACCTTGTGATTCTATGATCCCTGGAGGTGTTCGAGGCCAGGTCAGATGGAGCCCTGGGCAGCCTGGTCTAGTACCAGATCTGGGGGTTGGTGGCCCTGCCTGTGGCAGGGGAGTTGGAGCTTGGTGATCTTTGAGGTCCCTTCCAACCCAAGCGGTTCAGTGATTCTTTGATTGTGAGTTGAAAGGCAAACAGAGGGCTGTAATGGGACCTTATGCATGAGGTAGAAGGGCCACCTGTGAGTCTCTTCAGCACACATCTGTGATCTCAATAAAAGAGAGTTTTTGTAAAACAAGATGTTCACTAGGACTGTTGCCAAGTAAAATGTGTTTGACATGGAGTGCCTTGGCTCAGTTTAAGATGTTGGTACTCTTGAGGTTCTTAAAGATGATTGTCAGCTTGGAGGCTTTATCATTTAGAACCTAGGCTTTTCTGGTGCTTTAAATCTCATTTGAGAGGGACAGACATTATGTGCTCTTTTGCCTCTTGTAGCAGATGTGAAGACAGCCTGAAGGGCAGGAAGATTTCAGGAAGTGTTTCTTTGCTTCTGGTATTGGAAATTCAGATTATGTTTTCCCAAGAGAACTGATAAAGTGAAAGTGTCAGAAAAAGAAGACATGAGGAATGATGTATGGCAGAAGTGCTCAAAACACTTTTGGTTTATACCCATGTATTCACTTTGATGAATATCTTAGGGGAAAAAAAATGAGATTTTGTGATGCTTTGGGGTTTTTTTTCCCTTTTTTTTCATTTGGGTTTTCTTGAATTTGAAGAATTTCTGTAAAGATCTCCAGTAGAATCAGAAAGAATACTTGAGATTTCCAAGGGCATAACATAAGCAGGAAGAAAAAAAATCTTTGCTGTGAAAGCTGAACGAATCAGTCTGACCCTTCCAAAAACAGAATGGCAGCAAATGAAAAGTTTTCATTTTTGTTTATTATAAAATAGTTTCCATTGCCTCACTATAAGACTGAGAGCATCATTGAGTTATTTATTTAAATTATACATTCCAGAAATTCACATGTTAACTCCAGGTTCAATGCAGGGGTATGATACTCTTTTATTTCTGTTTCATGTTAAGTTCTTTTGGTGAAATGTGCAAAATACATCATGTGTAACTAAGAGAACGTTGCACTCAGAATCGTAGCTTTGGCATTCTGGTGATTTATTTTGGTATTAACAGAGGAATGTAATATGCTAGCTTCTTTTTAATATCTGAAAGAGTTAATATTTTAAAATAACAATCAACTGTTTGCAAAAGTTTGGTGTCAGAGGGAATAGGAGGGTTTTCAGTTTGTTAGCTAATACACTTTTTAAAATTATCTTTGCCTCAGACTAAGAGGGAAGAACTGTTACAAAAGCCAGCAGAAGATGCATCAAAACAAAGGAAATCAGAGCAGAAACACCCTAAACGAAAAAATAAGCAGCATATCAGTCAAAAGCCCCTTTCTTTACATACAAATCGTGGGTATGTATAAAATGAGAAAACCTGCCTTGTGAGTAGGTGTGCAACTGCCTGTTTAGAATGGTGGATGATGACCTTTAACTGTGGAGTCCTGTTGTCACAAGAGTAAATGTGGTGTCTTTCCCCTGCAACACAGGGGCTGAGCTTCCTGTGGTACCTAAAAATCCTGGTGTGAATTTGCATCTTTTTCTCCAGGCAGTGGAAGTGGATGCATTTAAACACTGCTGCTTCAGTTAAGCCTCCTGGTACAAGAATAATATGATTATAAATAAATAAATTTAACATGAGCGAAATTAAATTGCTGTAGTGCTGCTACTGTGCTTTCAGTGCGTGCTTTGGAAGTTGTAGTCACCTTGCAAACAGCTCTCTAGTGCTTGCTCTACACGCCTTAAAACTGTTTTGATTGTGCCTGATGTCGTCTGTTTCTGTTCCATACCACCATCTGTCCCATAGAGGAGTGCAAGTAAACACATGAAGTAAAAGGCAGTAAAGAAATTTGTCCTGTATGGGTAATATGATAAGCACTGAAAGTAAGCAGCGTTGTATATTGCTGAGAGATGTCTAAGCATCTTTTTCTTCTGCCACATGCCTTCTCTGTAAAAACGGAAATCCTATTCCCATTTTCCACACATCTGAGATCTGTCAGTGTAATAAAAGCCCAGAATGGATGCAAGTTTAAAAATGCAGAAATCTGTTTTTATCTTCATGCTTCGTATATCTCCCAGTGACTGCTTTCATTCATATAATTTTCTGGCAATGTCAAGGCATTAGATTGGAGGTGGGCAAAATGATCACTAAAGGTACTGTGGGGTAATATCACTTTGAGAAAAAGCATGTGGATATAATGCACTTGAAACCTTAAATTCTTTGGATTTTGTGGTTCCTTGACATTTTAGATCATTTAGTTGACTTTTTTTAAGTGTAAAATTCTGTGAAAAATTCTTGATAATATTCTGCCCATTTAAAGACAGATTTCTGCCTCTTAAGCTTTCAGTGTGGTAGAACAAAAACAAAAGTTTCCAAAACAATGACTGGGCAAACAATTGAGGAAAATGTGCAAGTTCTCAGCATGCAGGCAAGACTTGCACTTTGTATGCAACCTGCATTGTGTGACCTGCCTGTGATACAGAACTACTGGGACTGAGGCACGGCATGGATGTGTGTTTGAGCTAATCAATTGGTTTTGTGAATAAAACAAGAAATTCTGTGAGTTACAAAAAAGAGACATACAGAAAGAAGTTCTGAATAATTTTTTTCCCCTGATACTTTTATTTTCACAAGGTGCGTTTTATTCTCTGATGATCCATGATCTTTTTCTGAAGGACTGAAAAAAGTTTTTA
The DNA here is from genome assembly GCF_019238085.1 of Lagopus leucura. Lineage (NCBI taxonomy): Eukaryota > Metazoa > Chordata > Aves > Galliformes > Phasianidae > Lagopus > Lagopus leucura. The sequence goes on along the minus strand of NW_024962265.1, from coordinate 33,677,111 downwards.
TTCATTTGATATTGAGTATACAAAAATAAAGTTAGCAATGTTTTAAAGCAAGATTAGAAAGAAAAAAACTCAAGATTTGAGCTAATCAATCCACAGTTCAGTGGTTAAAGGACTAGTAGCATTGCTTGAGGTTAGATGATGCTCATTTTTCTGTGTGTGTGTGTGTGTGTGTGTCAGAAGGGGAAATGACTGTCTTTAGGAACACTGTATGCTTCTGAAAATCCCAAACAGGAGGAAATAGGTGAATTAATACTGAACATTGTTCTGATAGTCAGATGGATCTGCTTCAAAAGCACACCCCGCTCGTATGCAGTGTGTATTGCCTTTACATCAGCATTCATAGAAGGAAGTATCCTGGCTGTGTTAGTGCCAAACCAGGCATTTTACTTAAATGCACCTTCATCTATGATGTAAAGCAAGGTATTTCATTTTATATCAAAGTAATTGAGCCCTATGTGTGTTACTGTGTTCTTCTGATTTGCTGAGAGGACAAAAGCTTCCGACAGAAGTGCTGGTAGGAAAAACAAATCAGGAATAATTACCAACTGAAGGAGCTTTTCATGTCTTTCCTGGTTGCGTTGCTGTGAGTGAGCTGTGTTTCAAAAGAGTTTTCATATCAGCACTGGGATTTAAGTGCAAGAATGCTTTTTATTGTTGATGTAACTTATAAAAAGGCATCTTCTGGATATCGAGGATAATTCTTTCTATTTTCTCCTCTTTATTTTTGATGTCTTAGGAAGATGAACACTGAGTACAGGTCAAAATTCTTGTCCCCAGCCCAGTATTTCTACAAAGATGGAGCTTGGTCTCGTATTAGGAGTAAAGTCCCCAATCAGGTGAGTGCTTTTAAAAAAAATAAAAAAAAAATCAGAGACCTGAATATGGTTTGTAGTATGTTTCTTGTATGTTAAAAGAACTGTGGTTTGACATTGTAATGCTAACAACTCAGGCTTCCCCAGGTGACTGCAAAGAGGGTTAGATTCTGACAAGACAGTAGTAAGAAAAAATAAGTGACAGTGTGATTTAAAAAGTAAATTAATTAACATGATGTGGAAAATACAGGAGAAAATGTTTTCCTTACAAATCAGAATCACTCAGAACAGGGCCTTTTCAACTGATAATTGCAGTGTTGATTTTCAACCCAGCAGAATTTTAAAATATGTTGAATTAGGTGGTAGCAGTTTTCAAGAGAATAAGAAGAAAAGACCAATACATGTATCAGCTTAAGTCTGTTTGACAGCTGAACTCTGTCACCTGCCAAGATGAATTTATTCAAAGCAGTTGGCTAAATTCAGTCATATACAATATAAAATACAGATTTCTCCGGCAAGTTTCACTGTATCTGAGTATTTTCTTTTAGTTAATTCAACTACAATCAGTATTATACCCCATGGTAACTCATTTGACAGTCTGAAAATGCTCAGCAGCTTCAGGAGCATAGTATTTCTTAGCAGGTTTACTGAGAATAGAACAGAATAAAATCATTAAGGTTGGAAAAGACCATTAAGATCACCTCATCCAACCACAGCCCGTCACTACCATGCCCACTAACCATGTCCCTCAGTGCTATGTCTCCACATTGCTTGAACACCTCCAGGGACAGTGACTCCACCACCTCCCTGGGCAGCCTGTGCCAATGTCTCACTGCCCTTTCTGAGAATAAATTTTTCCTGATATCCAACCTGAACCTCTTCTGGCACAACTTGAGGCCATTACCTCTCATTCTCTTAGTGTTACCTGGGAGAAGATGCCAACCCCCACCTCACCACAGCCTCCTTTCAGTCAGTTGTGGAGAGTAGTAGGGTCTCCCCAGAGCCTCCTCTTCTCCAGACTGAACAGTCCCAGCTCCCTCAGCCACTCCTCACAAAACCTTTAGCAGTATGTAAGAAACTGTTAGAGCTAGTTCTGCAACTGTCAAATTTCACTAAATTGACTTAAGCTTTGCTCATCTGATAGAGGGAGTCTTCTTGAGATACGATGTGCTTCTAAATATATGGCAAATACTTGTAAAATGTGAATTGTCTTGTAAGGATCAAGCTGACGTGGAAGGCAGAACTGGAGTGATTCACTCTAGAGTGTTGGGCTTTGAGCTTTAGCAAGTAGCATTCCCTAGAAAAAGCAATAGTGTGTTAGCTTTCAATTCTGTGTTGTCTTACTAGACTTGATCAAGCAAGTCATTTTACTTTTCTTCTTAGGCAAAAATGTATATATATTGAAGCAGTTATTATATATATATATATATATATATAATCAGACAATCCATTATGCAAAAACAGCTGTGTAAGATGTTGGAGAACTAAAAGCAACAAGTATTTTAATTTTGATGAACACTGATGTATGTGTTAGATTAACACCAACCATCACTAAGGCTGTAGAATAAGCCAAGCTCCTGCATGCAGCCTGACTGTAAAGCAGCATGCAGAAAGTTTCTGTACAATATATAATTCTTCTGGCATCTAGGGCTTTTGTCTGGAGACTGGATGTTGTGTCAGTAATTTTTGAAACTGGAGCTGTTACCAGCTTCGGGTGTTATGCTTTACCAGGCAGGATCCTTTTTATATATAAATATATAACATTTAATTAGAGTGCACTGGAAATGAAGAATTTCACACATTTAAGGATGTGTGTTTTGGATGTATCTGGCTTTATGATGGAGATTTTCTTGCTGACAAGAAATGCAGAAAAACAGGAAAATGGTCACTGCATGAAGAATTCAAAGAATGTTTGGATTTTTGGGACCTTCTAAGTGAAGGAGTTGTGCCAGGTAGCTGGAAGAACCAAATTTTAATATGATAACGAATGCTTTATGGATTACTAGTATATATAATGTACACATTTTTAATATATACATACTTACATTACGTCTCAGTATGACTTCATATAGCAGAGACTTTTAGAATTGGAATTACCTGAATTTTTCCTCTGTTACACTTTGATTCAGATGTGTGTGGGCATATCACACTAGTTTGTCTGGAAGACAAACAATAATGTTTAGCTTGTGCAAATGTGTTACTTGGTGGGATTTTCTATGTAATCTTTTTTTTTTATTTATTGCAACTGCCTTGTTAGCATTTCTATATAAATCTCCTGGGTTTATCACTCTCAAAAAGAAGGGTTTTTTTGGCACAGTGGAAGCAGACAACAAGCTTAAAGCTTGGAATTTTCCGGTTGTACAGATAGGCTGGGAGAAAACCAAGATTAATTATTAAAACCTCTATTAATACAAGAAGAAAAATTCTGGTAGATCCTTTGCCGTGCTTTATTATTCTTACTATTATTTTTAATTCCTTTGAATGAGTTTGAATTACAGGATGAAATCCAGCGTGTCTGAATTAGTAGAACTGAATAAAATATTTCCTTCACTACTGAGATACAGGAAAGAATGTAGCTGTTTGAGGAGTATATTACTGCAGGTTGTTCCAGGAATGTATAACTTGGAAGAACTGCTAAGCTAATCACTTTTACTGAAGGCAGCAGAAATACTTTGGCTATTCACAGTACAGGCTACTACCCTACCAGTTTCTTAACAGTTGTTCTGGTTTCTAAATGATTCCATACCCACTCCCATACTAATGCACTGACATGACTGTTCTGCAGGGCTCCATCTTAACCATTATCTCTAATTGCTCTTTGAGGCTCATGCCTGCTGAAGGTGCCTACAGAACATTTCTCTGTAGTGTGATCAGATGATGGCTTGCTCTGGCTGCTCCAGTCTGCTTTCCCAGTTGAGACCTTACATAGATAACTTTGGGTCCGAAACATAGACTGAAGTTTTGAGCTCAAACAAGCAAGGAATGCAATAGAGTCCTGGTGTGACCTTAGCTGTAGTGATTACTGCTAAACTGCTACGCTATAATATATTATTAAGGGCTGCTTTTCAGCAGTAGAATGAAAAGATCTCTTTGAATTATGCTTTTGAAAAATTAATGCGGACAGTTCATAATCACATTAGGACTCTCTGGGGCCAGTGTCCTGCTGAGACAACGCTGCCTGCTGAGTTGCTGAAGGAGTCGGTTGTCCTTTGTACTTCTTCACAACTCATTGGAGACATAGTATTCTTCCTCCCCCTGCAGTGTCCTGTTGCTCTGGTTTTGTATTCCTTCTGTTGTGACTATCATAATTAATTTATCGTTCTGCTATTTAAAGTGAATAATCCAGTAAATCACTCGCACCTTTAAATTCTCTTTGTAAAATGACAAGTATATATTTTTAATTGACTACTCTTTGGAAGTTTAATGGGTCAACTATTGGGATATTAGCTGGCACAGGCTGAGTGGATATTCATCTTCTGTATCCAATTACTTTTTAGTGGGATTTGTGGAACTTGGCCCACTTCTTCCCCTTCTTTGCAGGAAGGACTTTAAACCTATCATGAAATTAAAAAAAAAAAGAAAATGTACTAAAGGAGGCATCAGTATTGCTTCCCTTCTGTTTGATGAAATGCATAATTCCTGTGAACCACTTGTAGTGAAGCAAAATTCTTACAATATCAAGAACTTCTTTTGAATCAATTTCAAAATAAAAGTAAACTTTTATTGCTGTTTTGTATTCTTGCTCTTTAAATTGTGTTCAAAAGATGGAAGAAAGGGAGTGTTCAAACAGTATTTAACCAGTGTAATTTCAACTGTATCATACCTGAAGAGAGGGTTTGCAATTTTTACTTTTTGAAACCAAAGCTGACATTTTAACAGTTTTACATCTCATTCATGTAGTTACTGCTAACCTAGAAGGAATGATTTTGATGTTATGACTTATATACAGTAGTACCAAGAGATCTCATGTAGTCATGAGCTCCTCACTGAGATGCGATCAGTGTAGCAAGAGACAGGTACAGTGTTCACAGTTTATGAACTTGGTATTACACATGCACATAGGTGTGTTGATTTGAAATACAGATTAATATACAGCAAATGTATTTTTACATGTTAAGGCCTAGAAATGTAGTTTCCTCAAGCTCAGTGAAAACTGGTGTAATGGCATTGTTGATGTGTTTGTTTTACAGCTTTTTACTGAATCTCAGGGAGGCAGCATAGAGCTGTGTACTTGGTTTGTTACTTAGATTCTGATCAATTTACAATGGTAATACAATGTTGAGAGAAAATTAAGGAATTTTGAATTAATTCTGTATTCCTCTCTTTAGGCATCACAAAACCCCCTAAATTCCATGTGGTATATGGAGGTTTGTTGCATCTAAGTTCTTGTTCTGAAGTTTGGAGCACTGTGTTGTGCCTGAACACTGATGGAAAAACTAGAATCCAGTACTAAGCTTGTTCATAGCCGCTGCATAACTTTTTGTGCTCACTGAATGAGTAATTGATAATTTTGCTTTGGCTTAATGGCTCAAATATGCTTGCTAAACACAAATTTCTGTTGTTCTTGCTTTTCTCTTGTTGCATTTACTGCAGCATGCAGTGTTTGCTCTGTGGGCGACTGCAAGTTATGAGTAACTTGCCTTTCTCTTTTAGCTGCTATTAGCTAATGTGAGTACTTGGTAGTAAGATGTAAGTCAACTTTAAATTGGCACGCAGCTTATGTAGCCTTGGTGTGCAGGTGAGAGAACTTCGAGCAAGAGCAAAGGCTTACAGGCAACGAATAGAGGGAACACACTTCTCTCGGTACCATCTCAACCAGCTCCTGTCTGATAATAACAGTCTGTGGGATGTATCCTCAAATTCCAGTTCTGAAGAAGGCATCAGCAGTGACATCAGAGCACTAGATCTTGCTGGGTAAGGGAGTCAGTTCTACATTTTGTTCTGCAGCTCTGAACACAGGGCAAAATGCTTTAGATTGGCTTAGCATAGCTTTGAGATCTCTCTTGTTAGACTAAATGTAAATTTTCTGGAACTGATGTGGGCATTTACTGTTTCACAGATGCATCGGTTGATATAAGCTCCAATTTAAAATGAGGAATAGTCATGTCTTCTAAAAGAAGAGAAATGCTACTCCTTTATGGTTAACCACAAATGCATATTTAGTGTGGCAACCTTAGTCTTGTCAAGTACGGAGAAATTTATCTTTGAATCATACTGAAGTAATGTTCCTCTTTCAATTGGAATGATATGAAATATATTTTGCCTGCTCAGATTTTGTCATTGTTCTTTGTTGAGATTAATTAATAATCTGATGGTTGAATCTTAGACACAGGTTACTTCTGAGATGTAGGCTTATAAACTGGAATGATCCGTTGTTTGAATACCAGGTAGATTAATAAATATTTTGCAAGGAAAATTCAGAAGTAGTGTTTTACTGAAATGTACAGACAGCTATTTCCCAAATGAAGTGTGTTAGGATAATTTTATTATTTTCAGTTTGGAAATAGTGCACTAATTTTACAGTCCATTTTTTTGAAGTGGTAGTTCAGAGATTTCAGTCTAGTTTGAAAATAGTTTAATCATCATTTAAAGTCTCAGTACGTATACATTATGTTAACTCTACTACTTTTTAGTGTCTGAGCTGTATTTATTACAGAGGACTGAACTGGATGAATGTGCTCTGTATAGATGCACAGTATGTGTTATGCAAATCAGTGGTATAAAACAGTGCTTTCTTTGTTACCCAGAGTTTCTGAAAAGGAGACAGCACCAAAGCCAAAAGTGCTGCAGCAACCTGGCTCCAGAGAAGAGTCTCACCAGGATGTCACTGAGAAGAAAGACCTGTCAGATGCACCAACTGTTCCAGTCAAAAGACGTTTAGTTTGGGGTGAACAAGAAGGCACTGAAGAAGAAGAGAGTCAACAATCAAGAGAAGAAGAAGAAAAAGAAAATGAGCAAGCTGCAGTTGTGACACAGAATTCAGAAAAAAACAATAAGGGTATAAATGAAGATAACAAAATTGAAGGGTAAAACTGAACATTCTTGTGGCATATATATTTTTTTCCTCTAACATCTCAGAAATGTGTAAATTAAGTTATTTTTGTTTTAAATGCAGACTTACTTATGCAAGTATAATTCAGTGTGACTCTGGTTTGGTTTTTAGTAGTTAGATAATGGACAGGAAACCTCAGAACACTGAGCTGGATGATGGAAATGGATCCATCACTAGGAATACTGGATTTCTAGCTTGCAAGACTTAAGTTGTAATTTGTATAGAAGTGTGGAAAATTGGAATGAATTTTTCCAAAAGCTTTAAAATTTGCAGTGTAGGCCTATCAGAAGAGTCTGTTCATTGCACAGTAGCAAAGTGTAGTGAAAATCAAAGCCCAGTTTGCTTCAGGTTGACAATGTAGTGCTGAAAGGATGAAGGACATTCTAATCTTGTTCTTACGTGTCTGCATTTTTTCTGAAGAAAACTCATGGGCAAAGATAGAGGACTTAGGAGAATTTACTAGCATCCAGAAATCACCAGTGAGCCCAAATGGGCAAGATGTGTAGGGGAATTTAGAATAAAAAGAGGTCAATTCTGTGTGCATAGTACAGTGTGTATAACTGTATTTGTCTGGTGAAGGATCCTTAATATATCTGGTTATTGACATCTCTGGCTTTCTACTGTGCAACTTTTGTAAACTTTTTGTAAAATTTTTGGTTGAGCAGTCTGTTAGCTTGGCATGTATTTAAATCTGAGTAACTTTGGCCATCATTATCACACTACCTAAGCATGTTGTATTGCCCATTGTGTTTGGTTTCGGTTCTGTAACATTGACTGAAAAGGTAAACCCACATTCCAACTTCTGAGGTGACTATTAGCAGTCAGGTTCCAAGTTATTCTGGGTGAGATCTGTGCTTCTGCACAGCAAAGTGTTCAAAGTATAGTGGGAAACAGGCAGCCTGAATTTGAAGCTTGAGACTGTTTATGTGTTACATTTAAAAAAAAACAACCCAGTGCAACAGAAACTGAGGCTCAGAGGCTGGAATTCAGGGTTCCCCATTGCAAACAGATATTCTAGCTACAGGATGTTGGTGCTTTATGGCCCTATCTGACTTGCCTTTGTTGTAGGAATGTATTAGTAGCAAAACGTTTGAATGCAGGATGCCCAACACCTTAATTAATCCTGGAATCATCTCTCATTTTTGCAGTGAGAATACCTGCCTGTTGAATTCTCCTGCAGCTGTGTCAGATTCTTCTTCTGTATCCTCGGAGCCTGGTGGCAGACTTCCTACTCCGCAGCTGAGAGCACTTGGCCGAGTTCAGAGAACTCATCATGATCTCACTACGCCTGCTGTTGGTAATAGAGACTTTTGAATACAAAATCAAGAACTAAAGAAAAACAGATATGTATGAATTAGTTCAGCAAGTTTGCATTTTTTATCTTCTCCACTACAATAGGAGGTGCAGTTCTAGTGTCTCCTCCTAAATTCAAGTCTTCATCTTCACGGCAGAGAATGAGAAGTTTAGGAACAGAGCATTCCTTAGCGAAGCAAGGTGCAAGAGAGGCTTCACAAAGAAGGTCCTTCCGGGTGAGTGAGAAAAGGAGCTTAGTGTAATGCTTTTTAGGAGCATCCTTCTAAAGTAATTCTGAACAGTAACTTAATTTTTCTTCTTGAGTTGTCATTTGCTATTGTAAAATTTCAGCATCTGTGACTAAAAGGGCTGATGTCTGAATAAAAAATATGTGTTTTTTTAATCAAACAAAGGAGTAAGATTAGATGAGCTCCATTTTGGCTATTTCTACTCAGTGTAAAGGGAAAAAAGAATTGTAACCAGGAGTTGTTCATTTTCCCATTAAAACATTAGCTGCAAATGTGAAGGAATGTATTGGAAGGCTGTTAGTGTATATGAAGTGCTTTTTTTTTTCCTTTGCCACTTGAGAATCCTTGAGGTCCCTTCCAGTCTAAACTATTCTATGATTCCTTCTCTATTGTGTTTTAGCCTGAAGCAGAAGTGAAAGCTGTTTCACTCCTTACCTCGCCACCTGCTGGGCTGGGAACTGTGGATCTTCTGCCACTTAGGCAGGATCAGTGGCATCCTAACGGTGTTTCTGGTGAGACAGTTGCTGTTAACTCAGCATATCAAGAGCAGTCCTCTACACCTCCTGTGCTGATGTCAACCAAAAACCACCCTGTGCCTTGTTGGAGTCCCTCTCCTCGTATTCAAGGGACTCTCAAGGATCCTGAATTCCAGCATAACGGTGTGTATTGTTTATTAACTGGCTGTGTTAAAGAATGTCACAAGATGGAAATAGCTACCTTGCAATATTCAGGCCAAGGGAGTGCTGAGCTTGCTTACTAACTTTACAAAGAGGAGTTTATAAAGAAAAAATTATACTAGTATGTTTCGTCTTACTGAGGATCTGAAGGAAAGGTGTGCGTGACTATCCACCTTAGTTTCAGACTCCACTAATATAATTCTATTCTGTGGTTTGTTGTCTAATTCTGTTCTATTAGTATCAGTAAGTACCCACTTACTATGAGAACTATTTGGTTTACCACAGACAGTTGTAATATTTAATCATTAGGCTACAACTGTGTAAGTCCATCCAGTTGGAGCAACCAACAGAGATGTGGAACAAAACCTTTAGAGCATGTCGTTATATTGCAGAGGTGATGAATTTCTGAGAAATAAGCTCCTTAACTATTTCTGCAGAACTTGGAAACAAAACAATTATTAAAAAGTTATGGGGTATTGAGGAAAGTCACGCAAACGGTGTTTTTGATTCTTCAGTGAAAATTCTTTGCTTAGGAGGAATTTGTGCTGGAGCATTTCAGAGATGTTTAGCAACCGTTGAAGGCACATTAGATAAAGCAGAGTCCTTTACCCCTTAGTCAGAATAAAGCTTATCTGCTTACATTGCCCTTGTGGTAAGGCTTTCAGTAGCTGATCACAGTAGTCCCACAATTCTTGGTCCTTGTGTTATAAAGATTTGTTAGACTGAAGTAAAATTTCCATTCTAGAATGGAGCAAGTACTGGTCAGGTTAAGTGGATTGGTGGAATCCAGAGAATTTCCCTGCAAAGAGTTAGAACTGGTGCTGTGTTTTATCTGTGCACCTGGAGTGCTGTTCACGAAGTAACTGTTACAGTGTCTATGAAAGACAGGCGGGGAGAACACAATGGAATAAATTTTACCTCAGCCTCAAGTAAATGGGTTTCATGCAGTTTTTGGCATATTTGTTATTTGGAAGACTGATGTTGATGAAAGTAATAATATTCTAACATTTTAGAACGTTCTGAAATGAAATCCTTTGCCTACTTAGAAATTATTCTAAAAAGCAACATGACTTTTTGCTCTTAGGAAATATTGGGAATCCGAAAATGAGATCTTTCCAGCTACCTCTTCAGGAAAGAAACTACAACAATGAAGGTATTTATAACCACAAAATATTATTGCATATCATGTCTGTGTTATCTGGATTGACTTCAACTTTTGCACTAATGTGAGAGGTCTACTACTGGTTTATTATACAGGTAGTTATAATATACTGGTAGTGCATAAATACCTCTTGGCTTCACAGAAAGAAAATTAAAAATGTTCATCCCAGTAATGTGAAGTAAGAGCACGAAGTTATGTTCCAGCATAAACAAACATTATGAACACAGCTGAAAATCAAACAAACCATTGCGGTTCGGTATGCTTAATATAGCTTGCTCAATTCCATACCTAAATCATTTCCTCCCCACACATTTTTTTTTTAAATCTTTGTGTTGGTAGCAACAGAAGCAAGCTTCAAAATGAACACAGCTCAGGTTGCAGCTTCAGTAATTACGGGTGCAACTTAAAAGGTACCACATGTGCTTGAAACTTTACCAGCAAGTATATGGCATACATAAAATGATTCCTCTGACTTCACACCTATTCCTCTGATTTTCACACCTATTCCTCCGCTCCTTGCATTAGGGATACTTGTGGCATCCTGCTACTCTGATTGCTGTTTTGGCCTTTTTTTCCATTTACTATAAAGTTACTCTGGAGGAGCAGATGGTATGTGTGTGGGCCACCAGTGCATCTTCTTGGCCCTTCTGTGAGCAGCCCCAAATAAACTCTTGTAGTATTATGAATCAACCAGAGGCTCTGTAGCTTCAATAATCTGGGCCACTTCACATCATTTCATAGCAGGGCATTTGGTGTTTGGTGCTGTGCTACTTGCAATCGCCTGCCTTTGGTTCAGAGCATGGGCAGAGTGAGATTACATCTGACAGTAAGCTATTTATAAGTATACCCCAGAATAAACACACGCTCTTTTTTATACCCCTTACGTTGGTTCTCTCCTTGGTTTTAACCAAGGTTCGGGCCGATTCTCTGTTTTAGTCATTGCATTTGGCTGGAAAATGTGTGGGTTGTGCAGATGGTTCAGCCGAGCATCTGTGTATCTACATAAAACATGCAATATCCTATTGTACTCTGCAGCTTCCCACAAGCTTTTCTGTTCGCAGTTTAAGTGCTGCAAATACCTTTTGTTTTTTTAACTTCTTTTACTGTGACCTGAGTAATGATGTCTGAGCTTTCAGAAGCGTTGCAGTGTGCCAGATATTTTGTATGCTGGTATTTTTTGATGTACATACAAACCCAGGAGTTATTCCAATGATGTGCCTGATTGCACAAGTACAGTCAGCAGTTTTCTCATACATGGGAATATAGTTGTTGTGTGTAGCGTTTAAGTCTGTTTTGGGCTGTTTTCACTGGATTTCAAAGATTAGCAGATGCCACTGAAAAATTATTGGCACACTGACAAAGAACAGATCCTATTAGGGTTTAGTTATGGAATCTTTGTTGTTTCCTGGTGACAGGGCTGAGAAGCAGTGCTACAATTTTTGTAATCCATTGCAAGAGAATTAATGTAATTGAGATTTTTTTTTTTTTTTTTAGAGAGCATCTTTACAGAGCTATGGCACCCTTTTAAAAATGTTGTTGTAGGAATATAATGTCATGCTTTGCCAGAGAGGTCCAGGCTGCTTAATTTTAGAAGTTCTGTTGGGTATGAAATGAATCTTGTATTGAAAAAGAAGACCTTTCAAAAGTTTGTAAAGCTTGCTTACTGTTGTGCTAAACTTCCTGTTTTCTTCAGAAGACACATTTCTTTCAGCAGTTTGTTGCACACAAATAAGTTTTGGCATAAAAGGACATTTTGACAGTGTAGGTTCTGCTATTTTAGTTGTAGCATTCTAGGGTAGTCCTGTTTGCTTGAAGTGACGAGTTGCTTTCATGAGTATGTTTTTCTTAAGAGTCTAGTCTGTACAAAGGTCAGTGGCAGAGGGATGATGTTGAGATCTCCTGTCAAGGGAGACTATATGTAAAGATGCCTTGGAGAATTGGGTAGTGGTGTCAAAATTCCCCAGGTGAGGCTGCAGATCTCAATTCTGGAGTTTGTGCTTTCCAAACCTGCCATGAACGTAACAGTGTTTTAAATGCATATTGAATTTTTCTTTATTTTCCCTTGTTACTCTTCCTCCAGATGACAGGCTGTCTCAGATTTCTGCTCGCTCAGCAGCCTCTAGCTCACTTGCATCTCAGATACTGGAACGAGCTCAGAAGAGGAAGGAGGATTTCTGGGGCAAGACATAATCTCTCTCACCTGTTTTCTACAAATTGTTCTGTAAAATGATTTATTTTTATAGGTTGTACATTTCTAAAAGTTGTAGATATCATGTAGCATCCTTTTACTTGTCACTACTATAGTTCCTCTTTAGAACTTGCCATCCCAATTTAAAATTTCAATATTTAAACCAGTGTTGAAAATGCAGATCCTTTATGTTTAGGAATTATGTTACAGAAGATGGGTTTTTTTGTTTGCTTGATTGTTTGTTTTTTAATGCAACCTCTTCAAACTGAGACAATTATTTTTGTGTAACCTGTGTCTTTATTATCAAGATATTCTGCTGCAGTGAGGCAGTATGACCTGGGGCAGTATTCAGGGGTAGCATTATCGCTCACAAAACATCTCAGTTGCTTGATTTTTTTTAACCAGGTATCTTAAAGGCAACTGTGGTACATTTCATTATGCTACTTCATGAATTTGAGTACAACACAGTGCTGTAACAAAATCCGTTGCTTTTGCTACTTACTACTTTTAACCTATTACCAAAAACTCCTTATTACTTCTTAAGAAAGCTGACGTGGCACATAAAAGAATTGGAGAAAAGGACACTAAGCTTCAGGGTTTGTTGATTTGCCCACGTTTTATTTGTTTTGGCCGGGATGACTATTAGAGGTCAGTGCAGTTCTGCAGCTTAGCAGGTGTACTGATGTTCTGTGGGCAAGATCCATATTTAGTATTAATGTCAGTTTCTCTAGAAAAAGCAACCTTAACCACTTGAACTGTGGTCTGTCCCAGCATTGCTTCAACCTCAGGTACTTAGGACTAATTGACACCTTTAAGTAAACCCCAAAGAATGTTTTTTGACTTTGACGTTTTAATTACCTCTCTTTCCAGTTACCTGTTTATAGGAAACTGGAATACTGTTACAATTGTCAGAGCAAAAATATTTGTGATTTGTGCTGATAGCCTGTTTTTCCTTTGTATGTGATGCAGACAAGTTAACATGAAATAGAAGAAATGGATGGCTGGCAGCCAATTCTTTCAATGGTTTGGTTCTTCTTACCTGGCTTCAATTTTCCATATTATTGAATTTGAAAATTTTGTACAGTAACAATCTGAATTTTGTACAAGTTTGTATACGTTTTGATTTTCTACACAATTAATGTCCATGTGTTACTTAAAATAAAAAAGGTCAAATTCGTTTTGTTGGCTTTGTTTCTTTTAGAATTGCACAAGATAAATTGCTAGAGTCTGTTAAGTTGGTACTTCTCTATTTAGTGGAATATTTAGCTGTTCAGGTGGAATGTCAGTGGTCTTCTGAAAGAAAAGAGGTTTCCTCACAACTAGTCTTTAGGAAGAATAATTTACTAAAGCAGGTATGTTCATATTTGGAGCAGATGAGTACTGCACAAACTGAAGGGCTGCAGTGCCCAAAGGGCCAGCCCCCCAACTAATGAGCTGTTGGCTTACAAACAGCGTGATATTCAGCTATGATTATGTTAGAAATCAGTGTCCACATCTTCCAGATGTTCTGCACTGGAATATTTTCCTACCAGTAGAGTTGTTTCAAACCAATCAAGATATTTTATCTCAAAGACTTCTGGACTTATTCTTTGGGATACACTTAAGTATTAAGTTATAATTGGTCAGAAGGTTCCTACTGAAAATGAAACTTCATTTCCTTGTGACTCAACTTTTATGGAAACTGCCAGTTTTCCTGTAAAATAGTGGTTTTACAATGGAAAATGTAATGTCTAAAACTGGAAAAGTTATTGTTAAGATGGAAGTGTTACTGCAATGCATTATGGCAGGGTTAATTTGTCAGTCTTCTGTCCATGTTCTACATACAGTTCAATGTATGTAAAAGCCAAGAACTCTCATCTTCCATTACTTCTCTGTGATACCTGTAATCTGAGTTTTATTAACTGTCCTCTTTAAAAAAGTAGAACACAATTGAAGCCTGGAAGTAAAAAACATTTTAACAGCTTATGTGCCAGTTTTGCTTACAGTGTTGCACTGTGAGTGATGGATGGCAAGAAGAGGATGAAAATGGTAGAGGAGGAAGACGTTTTTGTTTTGAGAGTGTACAAACCAATTGAGGGATGAAAATGGAAGCCTGTGGCATGCTACATGCCATCGTGGCATTTCTCATGTGAACAGATTTGAGGCTTTGCTTCAAATGCTCTAAGTGAATTTATTTTTTGACAAATGTTTAGGAGAAATATAGACAAAATACCCTTTTAAAATAGTGCTGGTGTAAAGCATCTGAAGCCTTTGAGGCAAGCACAAAATTCTTTATGCCTGCTTTCTACTGTTGTTTATCTAGTTCTTTCAGTTGTGTTTTTCTTTTTTTTTGTTATCCTTACTGTCTCAATCCAACCTGCAGACATGCTTCCTGTTATGATTTCCAGTTCAAAAGTGCACACTTTATTAATAATTACAAATGCGTGCTATACAGTGAATGTGTATTGTTTTCTGACAAGGAAATCGTAGAAGCCTTGAAGTGAAGAGACAAAAAAGATAAAGGAGGAAGGCAGATGCGAATAAGTGATATATCTGAGGAATAAACTGCTTTGCAAGTTTGCCAAGGACAAGATCTACAAATACAGCACCCTAACAATGGACCCGGTCAATAACTGTTGAATTGCGCAGTTTCAGCTCCTGTGTTTTGTAAATCTCACTGCTGTGGGTTCACAGCTCTCCACTATCTGTAGAAGTAGATAAGGTCCGACTTCTCATGGACCACTGCTAGCAGGGAAAAGGCCTTCCATTACTCGGTATTCCCTTACCTGAGCAACCCAATCTAGCACTTACATCAAGTGGTTGGCAGCTCTTCCTGCTGCAGAGAGGTTGGAACTAGGTAATCTTTGAGGTCTCTTCCAACCCAAGCCACTCTATGATTCATGCCAATAAGTAGTTAAATAGGCTTGTGTTTCTGTATTACTTATCTGGATCCCTGTGCAGTTGGTAATAGCCTCCTGATAATGGTTTTGCTTTCACTGATACTTGCAAGTAGTCTGAGTTTTCCCTGGGCCTAAGGGCCACAGGTTGAAAACATGCCTATGTTGTGGAAGGGTCAAGGGATGTGAAGCCACCAGTCATCCACTTTATCCTTCATTCAAATTCGAGTCCATGTACTAAGATATTTTCTTTACCTGACCCACCATCGTTCCTGACAGATAGCACTGGGAGTTTCTTTTTCCTCTACTGCTGTCAGTGAACTACTTCATAGTATTTGAAGATAAGAATCAGAGTAAGTAAATAAGAATCAGAGCTTTGAAAAATCTAGTGTGCTCTTATTTGCATAATGCCATAGTGCCTCATTACAGCTGCCTGTTCTGCCAGGCTGGGCAGACAACTGATGCTCTGCTGTCAGAGCAGCTCTTACCGTGTGGTACATTTTGTCAGCAAAGAGCTTCGTTGCCATCTGTTGCAAGTGGGAGCTCTGCTACGCACTAGTCAACTGACTTCTAGCAGAGCTTGAAGCAAAACATAAATGAGAGAGAACAAAAAGTTCTAATTAGTATTTAAGTTGTTTTACTAATTAAGAAAACCACAGCAACCAACAGATTGTTTCAAACAGCAGCTTTCATTTGAAGCAACCTAAATAAATGCCCCAGCTCCAGCCATTGCTCAGACCTTTACAGATCTGCTGAGGAGTGGGGAAGGCTGTGGATCTGCCATTAACCCACTGGGCACAGCCAGCACTTCGGTGCGGATCCTGTCTGGCTTTGAAACCCAGTAGGAAGGTGTTATCTCACGTGGCAGCGATCCCACCGGGAGCAGAAGCTGTAGAGAAGCTGTAGAGGGTGTGGGGCTGGAATAAAAATACAAGAAAGCACTCGTTTGCTTTGTAAATGTACTAATTACATTTCTTCTAACTTACCTTTCCTGCGGTAACTAAAGTCATAAAATATGCAGGTTCTTGAAAGGGCCTCAAAGCTTTTCCTTTTAACTGTATTTATGTCTGAGGTGTACACATATTAAACGTGTGTACATATGTATATATATCAACACTTTTTGCTCAAGATTTGTGTTTGTGTCCTGGGGTGTCTCCAGCCAATTGAAGCTGGATGGAAATGGCTGTCAGGATCCAGAAAACCCATCCTTCTGGGATAATCCTATCTCTGGTCCCTTTCCAGTCACTGGGCTCATCACATACGCACAGAAGCGCACTTCCCGTCCTGGGGCATTGCGTGCCCAGCTCTCTGATGGAGATGGGGAATAAGCAGACTGCTCCTGTCCTGACAAGCCTTGCTTGTGTCCTGCCAGGCTGTATGGGGCTGCGTGCTCCCTGAGGAGTGCTGTCATGAGCAGTGTGCAGTATGCTTCCAGGGGAAGCCGGCTCTTGCTGGTTTATCCGTTTTAGTTTACACAATATGCAGCTAAAAACAGATAACCCAGGAAAACAGCATCCTAAGTGCTAGGCAGCAGTTGTTTTCTTTGGGACTCCTTTTGGCTCCATAAATCTTATGTTCTTGACAATAGCCCCAATCCAGCAGGAAGCTCGCTGGCTATGTTATTCTCCTGAGGATGGACAATTGCATCACTTAGGGCTGGAGAAGGGCTGGGGCTCGGGCTATTGGCTTCCTAGAGACAGATGCTAACTAGAAGGCCACTGTTAAGGAGATAGGAGCTGTGACCTTCTCTAGCACCCTGTCGTACAGGGTAACTGAGCAGCTGAGGTCTTCTCCAGGAGCCTCAAAAGAAAGTGCTGATGTATGGGCAGTGTCTGCGTAGAAGCACTTCACCTTGAATTTGTTGCTTCCTTTTAGAACATTTTTAATTACTGAAAATGATGTGAAATTGTTACGTGATAAGCCTTTACTTGGTAAATCAAGGTGCATGATGCTGAGGTTATTTCTTAAACTAAGTAACCGTGTACCACTGAATTTCAGATTATAAGACAGCTTGCGTAATTCTGTTCCTAGTTAGAGTGGTTTTCTTCAATGTGCACTATGTCAGTAATTCCACTTTGCCATGCCACTGAGTCACTGCTGTGCAAGCACACCACATTAACAGGAAGCACAGAAGTTTCAGTTCACCTGATCTGACTCTTTGCGAGACACAGTTGGATATGTAGGTCACTATACAAAGTGACAGAGTATGTGCTTGATTTTACACCCTGAAGTAGGAGAACTGTTTGGTGGAAGGATGAGTAGTGGTACCTATGGAGGCATGGAGATGTGTGCACTGAGATGGATTCAGCACTCTTTTCTCCCATCCACGTAGGCTACATGATGGATCCACTTGGAAGTCCAACTAAAATTTTCTTCATGTTTTATCAATGTCAACAACAGTTTGCAGAAGAAGAGCCACTAGGCTAACATCTATTGCACTTCCACTGGCTCCGTTAATTACTGTTTTCTTTTTCACCACGGAATCCTCCTGACACTGCAGTGGAAGTTACAGCATCAGTGATCCTGGGGTAGCAGTAGTACTATCAGAAACATCTGCATAGTGTCGTCTCAGTGTGACTTTGGGTGGCTTTATCTTGGAGCTCCACTATGTCAACGTTTCTGAGGTGACAATAAAGGCTTTCATGCCAGGAAGGATTACCTGTTGTAGAATGTAATTGAAAATTGAGACCACGGTGAAATTATTAGTTCTCATCCACTTAGACTTTATATAAGATGAAACACCAATTTCACAATTTTTGCTATATAAAATCCTTTACTTAATAGATCCAGAGATTATGTAACAGAATTGAATGAAGATCAGAAAAAGTGTTTGATGGAATACCAGATATACAAGCAAAAGTGTTACTGACGGAGGAAATATGTTACTCACTGTATAAAAGTGAGTAAGTGGTCATGGGAGGTATATGAATCGCACATCCTCTGGAAAATGCCTGAGTCAGTGGTATCTGCTCTGAGAACTGGTGCGTCCCCATACAGAGGTCTTGTCCGGATTCAACTAACGTTCCCAGGCAAAGCAATTTTAGTAATATAATCCTCCTTCCAACAAATTCTCTCTGTCTAATTCATCATTAGGCCTTTGATGAAGACAGGCAAAAATATGAATTTCAAATACTGCATGTACTCTGTAAGAAGAATCAATTTTCATTACTGATGTTTTCATTGCTGGGCAGAGAACTGACTAAAATAAGGCTCCTCTGGAGATTTATCGCCTTGAACCCCACTCCTCCTTCACCTCTGTTCAGTTCTGGTGAAGCCACATATGGAGTGCTATGCCCAGTTCTGTGCCTCCAATACACTAGAGACATGGATGTGCTGGAGAGAGTCCAATGCACCACTGCTATGAAGAGAGGCCGAGAGGGCTGGAACTGTTCTGGCTGGAGAAGGAGATGATCGGGGGGACCTGATCAATGTGAACAAATATCTGAAGGGAGGTGCAAAGAGAATGGAGCCAGGCTCTTTGCAGTGGTGCCCAGTGCAAGGACAAGAGGTATGGGCACAAACCTGAGCACAGGAGTTTGCCTCTGAACAGCAGGCAGCACTTCTGTGCTGTGAAGGTGAATGAGCACTGGCACAGGCTGCCCAGAGAGGTTTTGGAATCTCCTCTTTGGAAATCTTCAGAACCCACCTGGAATGGACCTGGGCACCCTGTGCTGGTGGCCCTGCTGTGCAGGGAGTGGAGCAGATGGACCCAGAGGGCCTGGCCAGCCTCAGCCACTCTGTTGCTGTGATCTGAAATATTTTCAGAGTCTGCTTTACTTTTTTCCAACCTTGAAAGACTAAGAAAAATCTTAGCTTAGAAGAGCTTGCATAAAGTGCAGTGAATTAGCTCATTCATGAGATAGTGCATTCTAAAAGCATTTATCATAATAAAATAAAACTGTAATCCAAAATTGAGTAAGTAAATAATGGAGCAAAGCGAAGGGGATGAGAGTGACCTGAAAGTTGGAGATAGATTCATAGAATCATAGAATGGCCTGGGTTGAGAAGAACCACAATGATCATCGAGTTTCAACCTCCCCTGCTATGTGCAAGGTCACCAACCACCAGACCAGGCTGCCCAGAGCCACATCCAGCCTTGAATGTCTCCAGGGATGGGGCATCCACAGCCTCCTTGGGCAGCCTGTTCCAGTGCATCACCACTCATCCATTCACCAGTGTGTGAAAAACTTCCTCCTAATATCTAACCTAAACCTCCCCTGTATTAGTTTAAAATCATTCCCCCTTGTCCTATCACTATTCACCCATACAAACAGTCATACTCCCTCCTGTTTATACACCCCCTTCAAGTATTGGAAGGCCACAATGAGGTCTCCCCCGAAACTTCTCCACATTAAACAAGCCCAATTCCCTCAAACTTTCCTCATAGGAGAGGTGCTCCAGCCCTCTGATCACCTTAGTTGCCCTCCTCTGGACCTGTCCCAAGAGCTCTGCATCTTTTTTGTGCTCAGAGGTTTTGCCTGTTCAGTTTTGAGCACTTTGTCATCTGTGGTATATTTGTACAAATACTTACGAGAATTACATTCGTCGGGTGAAAGACCCAAGAGGACAACGCAGAGTCTTCAACATCTCTGCTCTTGACAATGTTTCCAGTCTGATGCTTGATCCTGAGGATGTTTCTAATAATACAGTGCAAACCCATCTAATTGAACATGTATTAAAGCTGAAGAAACCTCCTGCATGGCAGTGTGCTAGTGATACACAGATTGAAGTATAACATGGAAGTACAGTATTGGTTATTTACCTGTGGCCTCATTCAAAGCAAGAAGGAAGTGCCTGTGGCTTTTGAGGTAGACGTGATGTAGGGTTCCAGTCCTCCTCAAAAAATCCTCTGTGTTCAATATGGGTCAAGAAGTCATTGTCGAGAATATTCAACCGCTATGGTTTCTTAATGAATTAGGGAAACTCCACATAATTACGCTTAAAAATTATATTAGTGAGGTCAGTGGTAGGATAGATGCCTGGTTCTTGGAGAAGAAAATGCAATCTGTGAACAATTTCGTAATTATTTTTGAAGTGATTACACTCAGAAATACAATGCAAAAGACACTTTATAGAAGAGGAGAGGCCTTTGTTCTTTTTGATTAGAATAGAACCATAACACGTATGTTCTCTTATTAATTTTTTTATGTTCTCTTAATTAGTTTTTTTAAACACTACTAGTAGCCTCAAATATTAAAAATAACATCAAACCTACAGAAAATCACTAAAAGAAAATGAAAATGGGCCCTCCTGGTGATATGGGAGGCCTATCTCCATTCCCAAACATCTTATCTTGACATACTAAGAGGAATAACTGCAGACATGACCATTGCTGTGCCATAACTCAGAGGTACATCAAGAACCAGCAGTCAACTGGTGAGAAGTGGTCAGGAAATGTCCAACTGTTGACTGATGTGCAAGGAGAACCATGTGAACTGCTAAAATTAGTGTCCAGAAAGACTCTGAAAATTCATTTTCGGGCTTGGTCATGTTCTCAGGAAGCTAGAAAGAGGGAAGCAATGTTGTTATAACCCACAAAGGCAAGCAAAAGATTAAGTAATGCAAAGGCTTTACAAATGTCATAAAAAAGAAGTTCATGAAGTGTGAATCAATTAGAACTTAATTTTCCTCTCGACGTCTGGAAAATAAAGGTGAGTATGAGCAGCAGAGATAAAGCAAACAAATGAAATAAGCACATTTTGCAAGTCTCAGAAGGAAGACAGCATGGCACAGCCAATGATGTGTGACTGAGAGATTTCCGACAGCACAGATGGGAGAGAGGCTCATGAAGTATGACTTAATGCTTCCTCTGGAAATATATACATCCCAGTCTAAGATTTGCAAATACTAGAGAAGCCAGATAGAAGAGATCCTGTGATCACTGCATAAAAGAGGGCAGGAGGCAGATTCAGCATCTAATTCCTCATCCATCTGCCTGATGTTATTTAGATATCCATCACTGTGGGAATCCTGAGACCATGTGGTCTCCTCACTGCAATTTGAACAGATGTGTGTAGTACAGTGCGTGCTTGCTCAGGCCACAAACACTTTCCATGAGATCAGAACTACCAGAAGAGGTCAGGCAAAACTGGAACCAAGTCAAATGAGAGTGAGTGATCGGAGGGATGTGAGGTGCTATCTAGAAGTTCAGGAGGTCAGGATGTGGAGCAAGATGGGGGCTATTGCTCCCCTTGGAAAGGGTCAGAATTTCTGTTCGTGGTTTTTGTGCTGTGCTTGGGACATCTGAACTGCTGATGAACTGGTAGAGAAATGAGAGAAACCTAGCTTAGAATTCAAAGCAGGCCATGGTTATCAGATTGTGTTAGCCCTTGAAGAGGAGTGCATGGGAGTGCACTTCAGAGCCTGACCTTTTGAAACAGTCTCTGCCTGTATTTCTCCCAGTTTGTTCTTCACCGCCCAGTTTGTTCTCCACTGCCATTCTACCTATAATGCATTCTCCCATCTTCTTATTGACCTGCTCCTCCACTGGGCTTATTCACCTGGCAAATGGCAATTTCACAGAACAGAGTTTATAAACATGTTCTTGAATAGTCTTTTGGTACCTCTGACATATGAACTGTGTGGTTAGCATCCTGAAACGAGGCTTGCTGTTGGAAGCCAAGTATGAGAATGGGTGGGATACATTTGAGAGTCCTGGAAAGGGTCATGGTGATGGTGGCTCTGCTGGAAGCAGCTTTAGGGTGAGTAAGAGCAGCTCTAAAGGCTGTGGAGCCATGCAGAGATGAAATGGGATGTAACTGGGGTGACAGAGGCATGGAGAATTGAAGGATGTGAATGTGTCAGAAGAAGATAAAGTATAAGTGCATTGCCTCAGCTCTGGTTATTACCCCTGGTTGCAACCTGAAAAATGGATCATTTTTTGGAAAATGGGAATGTGAGGATAAGGAATGTGATGAATTCAGTGTTGGTCCTATACAGTTTCTGATGTCCCAGAGAGAAATGCAGTGATGGGCAGACAGCCCATGGCTCCAGTGCAGCCCAGTGTGGGAAGGGATTTTTTGGGGTGAGAACCACACCTGGTCAGAGTGCTCAAGGTCAGGAGTGATCTCTGACCATTTGTGTTCACCCATCAGCTCCAGTGGGTCACTAGTCTTATACTACAGAAGATGAACATAAACATATGATGTTATTTGCCATGGAATTGCCAATGCAGTCAGTGTGGCACAATCAGGACAGAAGGCACAGATCTATGAACTTCTCAGATGTTTTTATGAGAAAAGGATACAAGATCCTAGTCCCAGTAAAAGCCCCTGCTTTGTCCCTGCATTAAAAATTGGTTTACTTTATAAGAACCTGAAGATTACAATTGCCTTGAAGTTGTATTTGTGGGTTTTGTAGTGGTTAGGAAGTTCTCAGAAGAAGATACAGGAAAGTAAGAGACTTGCTGATGTCATTTTTAATTCACCACCAATACTCTCCCCCCAAAAAAGCTGAGAGAGATGTTGATAGCCCTATATAAGGCGCACCTCACCTTCTTCAGAGCACATCTAGAATCACAGCAAAGGTAAGGCTTACAGCCTGTGTGCCTCTCTCCCTTTGCCCTTGCTCTCTCTCCCTGATGCTAACACTGTTCTCTCTCATCAGTGCTGAGTGCTGTAACTGCAGCCTCTGGGACAGACGTGAGCCATGGCCACCCTGCACACCCTGACCAGGAGCTTCTCAGTATGGGTCATTTTCTGCTGCTGTTGCTGTCTCCCTCTTCTTCTCACCAGTCCCCTGCCTCCAAAAGGGACAGGGGTGGCTTCCAGTGCCCATCAAGCCTGCAGGCTCAGAAAGATCAACTTCCAGCAGCCCTACATCAGGAATCGCACCTACACCTTGGCTGAAATGGTATGGTTACCCACTTTCCCTTCATGGCAACACATGAGGACCTCCTTCTGTGCCCTGGTTTCTTGCCTTCATCATTTCTCTCTCCTTCATCTGCACTTCTCCAGAAAAAAACCCACAGACATTTGCAGTAAGACAGAAGTTGTCATGAGGAATAGTCCCATTGCCCACCGGTGGTGTGGCCGAGGGAACTGCTTAGCTCCTCTGGAGTGGCTGCTGCTACACAGGGACAGCTGTGAGACGTGATCTTTAATTACTCTTGTTCTCAGAGCTGGGCATGTCTGGCTTTCCAGCTCTATGCCTGGACAGGTTTCTTGGCCATCTCTATCATGTGTGGATCCCCCTCACATACACCTTTGAGGGCTGCACTGTGGGAGACAATGCAGCACTGTGGAGATGCTGAGGATAGCCAGCAACCCGCAGTTCTGGTTTAGTCATCATAACCACTACGACCTGTGATGTTTACAAGAGGGACAGGAATTCAGATTTCTGCTTATTTACTTTCCTGTGACCTTGATTCTTATGCAGTTCTGGAGAGAAACAGCCAAAATTTCCAAGCTTATCTTCCTGTACCTTATCTACCTGCTTACAGTGTCCATTTCTTTTTGTCACTGGAACTGTTAATGATGAATCCTCAGGGTTCACTGTTAATCCTCACCTGACGTTTCCTTTTTTTTTCCCCTCAGGCCAGGGTCTCAGATCAAGACACTGACAATAGATTTATCGGTCAGCAAATCTATGTCAACATCAGGGTGAGTCTCCCAGCTAGAGACAGATCCCATGTCCTTCTGCAGCACTCATTGGCTTCTTTCCACAACTTAACATGACCTCTTACTTGCATGCGTAGGAGAACAACCGCTGCTACATGATGAAGAGAATTACAGAGATTATATTGAAGGACGTCCTCCTCACAGAGGCCAAGGAGCGGTACCCATATGCTGAGGATGTGGCACAGTTTCTGGCATCCCTGACCTCGGAGCTGAGCAGATGTGTAAGTGGTATTGGGTTTCTTTCCCCTGGCTGTGATTCTTGTCACTACTCCCGAATCTCAGCTGCAAACAGTGGCAAGAGGCAGTGATATGAAAGGAAACCTCAGATCTAAGATATCAAACTAGAGGTTGATAAAAACGTATGAAAAAGGGGAAAAAAAAAAAAAGAAAAAGAAGAAAAAGCAGCATATTGTCACATGCAGCTGTTAATGTTACCTCTGGATATTTTCTCTTTTTTAGAAATACTCAGGAAACAGAGAGCATATTGAAAAGAACCTGGAAGAAATGAAGAGCAAAATGAAAGAGGTATATTTTCCCCCTATTTTTAAAAAGTGCAGTTCAAAACTCCAGTTGTTTAGCTAAATTAAAGCTGACAAAGTTTTGAAGCGAGCTCTGGAATTTATGTAAGACGTGAAGTTTGCAGGGATGTTAAAGAGGGGACGAGTGATGTTTCCATTTCCGGAGTTCCTTCATTTGTGGTGTTAACTCTCTGCATGTCTTGTAGTAATTAGCCCTTAGAATTTGAGTTGCAAGTCACTGCGTATACTAGACTGGATCTGAATGAACTAGTTTATATTTTATGATATAATGACTTTAACAGAACTGCTTATGGGAAAAGAGAGTAAGTTCTCTATGCAGTTTCCTCAATGAGCCTAATTTTAATCTTCTGAGAAATGTAGAAATTTTAAAACCTATGTTCTGCTCTTTTCTAGTTGGGAGAGAATGGAAAGAACAAAGCCATTGGAGAACTGGATTTACTGTTTGACTACATAGAGAATGCTTGTACTGATGCCCCAAAGAAGGGAGGGAACAAGAAGAAAAACTGAAAAAAAACCACAACAGATTAGTCTTGAAGGAATGTCTCCAAAAGCTCTTACTACTACCCAAATTGATTAACTACTGTGGAAAAAATCCGCCCATAACTGCAGTACATTTTTTAATCTGTACCAGAAATAGCAAACCAGGTGGGCAGAGATGGATATGTATTGCTGCCTTCTTTGAAAACGAAGACTGCAGAGCAGTGCTTTTGGTTCCACTTCAGTGTTGCACACTGGTTACTTTCGAAAGCATGCTCCTATCCTTCTCATCCGCACTGGAATAAGACAACTCTTTCTGTATTTCATAGGCTGAGATTTGACACCTCTGAGTCAGCTTTGGCCAAGGTAGGCAGTGCTCCGTAGCCAGGAAGTTTTCAGCCTTTGACTTCAAAATTTCTCTTGTGTATGTTGCCCTCTTCTGACCTTTACCTGAAAAGCTGGAACTTTAGACATTCGTAAATTAGTTTTGTTGCTCATATTTAATAGTAACTTATTTTAAGGTAATAATTTTGTATTAATTATACAGTACTTGTATTTATACAGATTAATTAAAACATAGCCACAGGAATGTATTTATGGAGACCAGAGGCTTCAGAGTGAACTTTAAAATTAAAACCGCCGTGTAATATTTATATGCAGATGGATT
Source organism: Lagopus leucura (assembly GCF_019238085.1). Classification (NCBI taxonomy): domain Eukaryota; kingdom Metazoa; phylum Chordata; class Aves; order Galliformes; family Phasianidae; genus Lagopus; species Lagopus leucura. The sequence goes on along the minus strand of NW_024962265.1, from coordinate 33,651,502 downwards.
GTTTTATAAATGCTTATTTTTTAATTTATTATAATAAATATATTTGTTTTCAAATACTGCCATCTTATAGAGCTTTTCTCTTTTACTGAAAGGCCAGGGAGGTGACGTATCATGCCTGGGGGGCTGCTGGGCTGCATGATTGTATTGTTGTATTCAGAAAGGATCCAAACTCAGTCTGGGGACACCAAACCTGAAATTTCAACTTACCATACGCCAGGGATTTGCGGGGAGTGTGTGGATCAGCCTTTCTTGTGAAGAGTTGTTGGAAAAATAGCACTTCTCCTGAGAGTCTTTGGTGTGGTTCACTGAATCTGCCTAAGTAATTCTCCTTAGGTAAGGTCCTATCTTGAACAGCTGATAACAGAAAGTTTCAGACTGTCCACCCTTGAGTCAGATGAGATGGAGATAAATGGACAAGTAGTGGAAGCGACAGGAAAACTCACTGACCCATAGTGCTAAGACGAAAGAGTGCTCAGCAGCACCATCGATTTGGGAGCACTTCAGAAGAGAATTGCTTGGTGTCATTATCTGTTCCTTCAGCAGCGTCCCCTGGGCAGACAGACAAGTCTCTCTGGTACACCCAGGATCATTAGTGGCTGCATGAAGGTTAAAGAGGTCAAAAAGCATCCAAATAGTGAAAAAGTCGGAGTAGATATGTAATTGTGGATTGTCAGCAACTGGTGAAGTCCTCTTGAGCAAGGCTTTACCATTTCTTCATCAGGAGAGCATGCATCTTGCCCACATCTTGAAGAAAAGAAAAAAATAAAAAGAAAGAAAAAGAAAGGAAAAAGAAGGGGAAAAAAAGTCACCAAAGTTTTCCTCAAATAAGTGATCCAGTTGAGTTGGCAGTACAGGTGAAGTTTTGTGAACACAGCATCTTAGGGAAATCCAAATTCTAAAATGTATGCTAAAGAGGCATCTTAAAGATTCCTCAAGAGTGGATATTGTAATGTGCTAAAAATACTGGCAGGAAAATATTTCTGCCTGTGTAGCTTCCTCAATTACTCAAAGAGAAATCGAAGCTAAACCAGATGTAGTCGCAATGTCTTACATCAACTATTGTAATGAATTAGCATTAAAGCAGGTTAAACTATGCCTTGTTGATTGTGATCCATAGGGATTTCAAGACAGAAGCAATTGTCCATATCCACTATTGAAAAATTTTATGAGAGCTGAAATAACATTTGTAGGAACTCACATTCTAAACTGATACATGATCCATCTGGGTAACAATGTCCATCACCTGTCAAACTGGATGCAATCAACATGGTTTGCTTTGCTCCACACTCTCCTTTGTATCTGACAACATATGAATTACATGCCTGTTCACAGTCAAGGAAGAAGTGACCCAACAGTGATAGCCAGCCAGGTTTTGTTACCATATGACAGTTCTAGGGATTTAATCTTTTATTATATTGAATAGGATATTTATTTTCTAACTTGTGGGATAAGGAATTACACTGTCAAGAGTTCTTGGCTGACATCCTTTCTCTTATCATTCAAACTTGCAACAGCTGACAGCGAAGAGAAAGAAGCTAAAAACAAATAAGGGAATTTATCTCACTGTCTACTCATGACCTTCTCCCAAAGATACACCTAGCTCCCTTTACAGGTGATGGAAGGTAAAAGGAATTATCCAGGTGTGATTTGTTTGAACTCCATTTGAAGTTTATGAAGGTAATGCCTCTGAACAGAATAAGATGTCTTTGTTCTACAAGTACTTGTTTTCTTCCTTATTTAGAAAGACTAGATCAAGAACTACTTGTACTATTGCTCACTGATACAATCTCTTTACCAATGGATGATTAACTTTCTTCTTTCTTCTACTTTTTCTATGCTGCCCTCTTTTTCAGCTGCCCTACCTACCCAGAAGTGTCAGATGCATCTCTTGAGCTTTCCATGTTCTGGCTCAACCTAAACAAACCGTTTGTCCACAGATGCAAAAGACAGTCATTCATCTATTTATTAACTTCTCTAATCTTGAAAACCACCAGCTAAAAGATTCTACAATGGAAACCTAATGAGCTGGAGCCCTGGAAATGTCACACAGCAGAATGTGCAGAATGTCCTACTAAGTTTTTCTTGCAAGACACATGTGGCTTTTGGATGTGTGAAGGATGGTGGGTAGGATTTCCCTTACAGCAGGGGAAATGTCTGGGGCAGTTACTGACCAGAAGAAAATAAAGAAGTTCTTTCAGTCAAGCAAGTTGTGTTTCATTTCAGTCAATAGTTACAGCTCAGAAAAGGGAAATCAAATTGAAATATTTCATTCTGATGTTTTCTAAAGAAAATAGTTTTGCGCTTGGAAATAGTGCTTTGGTTTAGAGCTTTACTTACATTTTGTCTCAAGTGATAAAAAGAGATTTGAAAGCAAAATGAGCTGTTTCATTTTGAGTTGGATGAGTGCTTTGGGCTGACTCCAAATTAATTTTTTTGTTTGATTTTTCAGTTGGGTCACCCAACAGAAACTCTGCTGTTCACACAATTCTAATTTCCGTTGCCCTATTTTCCTCTCCTCACTCCTACCCTAGGCAAGTCACAGACAGTTTGCAATTCCAAGATGTCCTTGACCTAATGTTGTTAGGGAGTGCATCTGCTCCACGTTCTTCACTGTGAACACCTCTGTTGTAGATGGTGGGGGACTTCTCATGGGGCAAAAAATGGACAGAACTACCTACTGTCAAATTTGCTTTTTGTTGACTTTTGCTCCCTGTTGCTTACACTTGGGGATCGGAACAGACACTTTTTTTGCTAAATAGGTAACTATAAGACATTTATCTAACTCTGAAACTATGTGTAGAGAAGACAAGGGAACCCAGTGCAGAAAAGTTTCCACATCCTGCTCAGTAAGTATTGGTGACATGTTAGGAAACCTCTCTTAAATACATTGTATTGAGCATTGCTCAGTTACAAGATTTACATATTCAGAGTCTGAATATACTTTTTAAGTGACCTAGAATAAGAAAGTGTCAATATTTCCAATTCGCTGCTGGAATTGTATTCTAGAGAATGCAGAGCTGAAGCTATCCCAATGGTTACCCAGCAGCCTATGCTTTAAAGCACAGCTAACTAAACTCTGCTTTGAAGAGCATATGGATTGCATTGAACAGCCATAAACACCTGATAATCCTTTCATTTACAACCATAATCAGTAGCTAATAGATATTTGTTAAATGAGTGTGATCTGGAGCAGAACTGGCCTGTTACTGTGAAGCAAAGTTGTCCGAGACATTGATAGTTGGTCTCAAGCTCATCACTGATGTTGTTGATTACTGGTATTGATGAAGAAGATAAAGGCGGTTGTAAAGAAGGAAAACCTAATCATGGGTCTTGGGACTCTGGGGATATATAGGAGGCTGCTACGCAATGACATGGTACATAAACCAAGATATTTGGATTAGAAAGTAATGCAGCCTCTCATGATCATGATTCCGTGTTGTTCAAGAGTTTGTTAGCAAGACTTATTTGGAGGAGAGAAATGGTTAAATACAGAATGTGCTGAGACTGATGATATTTCTGGGGCCACATGTGGCTCTAAAATTGTACCTATTTGCAGCAACTTTTTCTGAGAGAACACATAGCCAGATCTTATCAGATAAACTGTATGAATTTCACCACTAGAAAAAGTGCTAAACTAATGTGTATGTGAGAAGTTTTATTCTGAAGTCTAGGAAGTTGCTCTCTGCTTAACTTACACATTTCAAATCTCTAACCAAATTCACAGATATATTGATATCTGCCATTTGTAATACACTGATTAAAGATATTGATTATTCACTGATATTCATTCTTCCTCGGGTAACTCAAAAATGGAGAATACTTGTTTGTCATGCATAGAATTTGGCAAAAATACATGTCTCATTTGTAAGCATTAGCTTGTTAACTACATCACAGTGGTCATTGCTGCTGCACATAACAGAAGATATCTATTGTTTTTGGTTTGGTGGGACTCATGCCTTTCTCAGAAAATGCAAGACAGCTACTTAGACATCCATCTTAGCTTAGGCTAGGGTGGAATTTTTTTCTTGAGAGTGTCTGGTATGGTGTTCTGTTTTAGTTCTAGGAGAAAAACAATGATAACACACAGATGTCAATAGTTACTGCTAAGTAGTATTGTATAGAACCAAGGCCATTTTCAGTGAAGGGTCCAAGGAGATGGGAGGGAAGAGAATTAGGACAGATGACTTGAACTTGCTAAAGGGATATTGTGTACTGTATGACATCAAGTGGAAGGAATTTTAAAGGGAGTGGAAGTTCATCTGGCTCTCTTTTGCTGAGCTTTGGTTGGGGGATAATGAGCAATTCCTTGTTCATCACTTGTTGTATATGTTCATATATATGTTATATATGTTCATATATGTGTATATATATGTATATATTTATCATAATGATTATCCTTCTCTTTTTCTCTAATTTAGTAAATAGCTTTATCTCAACCCACAAGTTCTACTTGGTTTTTTGATTCTCTCCCGCATCAAACTGGGAATGCGGTAAGTGAACAAATGACTGTGGTGCTCAGCCACATGCCAGGTTAAACCACAACAACACCAACTCTTTGATTTAACTTGACATAAGGCCTCCATAACAGGAATCTGCTCAACAATGGCTTCATGCTCTCATTTTGAATCTGTCAGTGATCCAGCTGTTATGTGACAAGAACTTCTAGTCAGTGACTGGGAATGAAAAACAAAGCAGCGACCAACCCTCTGATCCAGCAAGCCAGTACAATTGGCTTACATGTTTTCATAGTGACCTCGTATTAGTCATGTCCCTTACCTTGGGTGCCAGAAAAATAGCCAACAAAATCTTGGTGCCCATAGGCTCCCACAGAGACAGTTCTGTAGACATATATCTCTAGAACCTTTGGCAGCAAGGATGTCAGGCAGATGAAGTGGGGTGTCCTCTGAGGGCCTGTTCTCTTCTGTCAGCCACAGAGAAAACCCCTGGTGATGAACATGCATTCAGAGATCCAAACCCCTAAAGTTTGTGTCCAGCCATGAGAAATCCCAGTCATAGACTGCAGGATATTGTGTTCTTACCAGATCAAGCTTCCAACAAGTGAGAAAACCAGCAACAAGTAGCATTGCCATTTTACTTTGGAAACATTTGACATTAAATTTAGATTTTGTTTTTCAATTCTTAACCATTTCCCAGTGGCATTTTTAACATTACTTGCAGTTATGAAATTTGATTTATGTTGGTAACCTAGCGATGCTGGAAATGTATACTTAATAATAAAGAATATGTTTTAGACTAGAAGAACGCACAAGTTTCTCTGAAAATAGGAAGAATAGGGCAACTCATCTTTTCTACAGTTCTGAAAAGTAAAACAGAGAATGTCTCAGAGATGCAGTTTGAAGTTTTGGCCAAGAAGGTCGGGTTTATGCTGTAACCTCATTATCAGAACTGAGGTAAGAGAGAGGTTGCAAGTTGACAAATTATCTCCTGTTCTTTGCTGTGATAAATTAAATATTTGCTTTCAGAAGTGACAGAATAGTAAGAACAAACTTCAGTAGAACTCAGAGTTTTGGTCAAATATTTCAGACCTGGGATACTTTTCAGGTCTTGTATGATTGGGGTGCAAAAAGAAAAATGATGACAGAGGATTACTCTTTAATTCTTATACTTATCATAATGGTATATTGTAAGTCAAAATCTTAATGCATGTTTTGACATTTGGCACATCTATCTGTGTGATATTCATATTTTGTGATAATTTTTTCTGTAAGTTATAGAATTTCTACAATAAATACTGCCAACAAGAAATTTAGATTTTACTCTATCCCCAGGTATTTTTGTGCTTATTTATGTGACTTATGCTTGCAGGATTTTATGTGCCTTGGTAAATAAATCCAGTGTGAGTAATTCATTATTTAGCCCCTACATCTTTTGCCGGAAAAAAAAGTCACCAGATGTAGTCATATCTTAAAAATATATTTCCCTCAAAAAAGGCCCCTACTGATGAGATTCATTCAAAGTGATATTTCACAAAGAAAGCATATACGCGGTGGGAACTGGAGAAATCTGGAGGCACTGAGGGCTGTTGGATGAAAGCTAGAGGAAGGGTGCCGAGGCAGCAATCTCTGATGTTAAGTCACGGAACCAACAAGATGGCTCCCAAGGGAAATGTAGCGGAAGGAAGCACTTCTATTACCATTAGGTTTAAGTTCACCAAAGGAAGGATGCTACCTCAAATGGAAAAAAGCTTTAGAAAATAATTTTGTTACCCACAGTGCTGTTGTTTCCTTTGCTGTTGTTTTCTGGTGTCACTGTTGGGGAAGTTTGCAGCAGTACCATGGCAGTAGGACCAACAGTAGCTGGGGTTCACACTTTCAACAAACTTTTTTTCCAGTGTCCACAATCCAGCTCCCAGCTGACATGGCTCAGAGAGCCCTCTGAGCACAATCTATAGGCGTTGCCAAGATGATCAGGGATGGACTGGGAGAAGAGAACAGAGGGGAACCACTTTAAAAGCTAAATTTTATAAGTTAAAAAAAAAAATTACACAAAACAGGAAGGGTAAAGAACAAACAAGCAACAACAAGGAGAGAAAGCTGAAGAAAGAGGCACAAAGGTAGAATGAGAGAGATTCTCAATGTGAATGTGGTACTATACAAACCAACCCACTTCCACCAGCCTAGCAGATGTAGGCATTCTCCTCTCCCAAAACCATGCTCAGGTTTCTGTGTGATTTGGTTTTTCCTTTTGCAGGTTTAGGACTACTTTTTAATAAGGCTGCAATGACATTGCAAGAGAAAGCAAGTCACAGATGTCTGAATATTCCTCTATGTGCAAGAGCAAGCAAAGAGTTTGGAATAGACATCTACCAATGTGGGGAAGCTGAGATGTCTGTTACTGCCCAGCATGCCTGTAAACCAAGGAATAATCCCTCTGTATAGAAATTTCCTAATAAAAGTTGGATGGCATCAGACTAACATTTTATAATGAGGTTAGAGACTGAATATCTGTCATTAACTGAGATCACTTCACTGGTTGATGGGAACAATGTGAATGTGCCTGAACATTTCCTCACATTCAATATTCTCTCAAATAGCATTATCTCCATCAGACTACAAAAGCATGACTAGTAAAGGCCACCTACGTAAAAGTTTTATGTTTAATACAGATCTTTACCTAGCCATGAAGTGATTTTTAGTTGCACAGCTGAAGATAGTGAACAGCATCCTGATAGTCAGGTAGTGCTGAGCATTCTTCCAAGGTGCCTAACCAACGGGTGCAATGGTTCACTACTGCTATGAAATCTTAAACTCCTGTTTATTTTCTGTGTGTAGAGGGAAAAGATCAGTTTTAGTACCTTGGTGATTTCAAACTGGACCCTCTGTGCACTGTCTCTGGGGAGACTGAGCATGCTAAACATGGATGAAGTAAGAATTGCTTGGCAGACAACTGCTGGCTGCCACCAAACTGAAATACAGAACCAGACCAGTAGCCTAGAGAGACCCACCGTATGAGCCTGTCTGTGTCTTTTCCCGAAGATCAGAGGACATTATCAGTATGTTTTATAACAATTCACATTTGAGACTTCTTCATGAGATGTTACTCATACTGAGCAAAGAAATGCAAATGCCTGGAGGAAATGTAATTGGGTTTGAGGTTTCTATTTTTTTTTTTTTTTTTTTTTTTTTTGCTTGGTTTTTCTTTTTCACCTTGGTTTGATTATGATTTCTGCTTTACTTAATATCTTAAAATTTTTATTAGATTCATCAAAGGCATAAAGTGAATAAATTCTGTCTGGACACATGGTCTTGCTGGTGCATAGACACAAAGATGATTAAGAACCTGAAGCATCAAGAGCAGACTGAGAGAGCTGAGACTGTTCAGTTTGGAGAAGAGAAGGCTCAAGGGGGAACTTATCAGTGTACAGAAATATCTAAAAGGAGACTGAAAGAGAATGGAGGGAGGGAATGTGTACATTATGCAACACAGGAGATTGCTTCTGAACACCAAGCAGCACTTCTGCGCTATGTGGGTGACAGAGTACTTGCATAAGCTGCCTAGAGTGGTTTTGGAGACTCCTCCCTGAAGATCTTTCAAAGCTGACTGAACACAGCCCTGGGCACCCTGTGCTGGTGGCTCTGCTGGACAGAGGTTGGAGCAGATGGACCCAGAGGGCCTGGCCAACCAAAGTCATTCTATGCTTCTTGGATATATTCAACAAAGGTAGTTGAGGAGCATCCAGGCAGGCACCATAGACTGTGAGTGCACCATGGAAACAATTGTAGTCATAGTTAGGGGTGGGAAAGGCACCAGACTGACATCCCATATTAGGCATCAAATGTTTGCAACCTTTCTTAGACTATCCCAGTTTCAAGGTGCAC